>NC_071355.1:28694826-29018690 GCF_943734655.1 Sabethes cyaneus | reverse complement strand
AAGAAATAGGCTAAAATACACTTTATATTACCCTGATGGCGAACAGCGGAGAGAGAAAAAAATTAAGCTGCCAAAATAATCTGTGTTTTTTACTTATGCATGAAACATCACCATGCATAAGATATTGCTTACGAACTTCTATAACACAATGTCAAAACTGCATTGAGCTATTTGGTTAGCATATTCCACCACAGAAGAAACACCACGAGTAGAAACAAAATGTATTTGTTAGAAATTTTGAGTAACCAATCGAGTGCTGAATCATGCTCCTTTGTATAACATATGTGCCTAAAACAAATAGAAATAGGGCCGGCAGAACGCCAACAGATTTATGCTATCAACATTGGCCAGCTCTGACTGCCACCGCTGTTGTTATCGTCCAACACAGCCAGTGAGAATTCACGAAATTCACTCGTGTTCCGAACAATTTCCCATTTGAGTAAGTTATCGTCGTTGGGAACGTGACAGCACAGCGGCCTTGATATTGTGTAAATCTCTACAACTCCTGCCAAAAGACACTGTTTTTTTAAATCAAAAATATAGTACTAAATGGCGTAACCACACCGCGAAACGCAAAATAGCATTATTCATATATATTCATGTGTATTCAAATCATTTTACCTTGTTCAGGAAAAAAGTTAAATTCTAAAAAGCTTACCTTACAAGTCCAGCCGTACTACCTAAGTAACATTTTTGTTGTATAATAGCTTATCAAGCACTTGTTCCACGGGCATTAACTGTACAATACTTGAATAAGCTATTCTTAAACAAAATGTTTTTTGGGTATGCAGCAATGTGATGACCAGTGCAACACAACCCCTCTCCATTACAGGGAACAGCGCGGCACAATCACACAAACACAAGAAAGAAAAAAAATGCTCTGACCTGCTTCTGTTCACTGTCTGAATTGTACGCGCATCTAACTTAATTGTAAGCTTAAAAAAGCAAAAGAAAAACCACCGACAGAAGTAAAATGAAATATCCATCATATCTTTTTTGCTTTTAGCGTTTCACAATCACTAGTCGATTTATCCAAGAAAAGAATTCATAAACTGTATTTCACACGGTTATCGAAATTACTTTATTCGGTTATCTTAGGCGATTCTGCACTGGAACACGAACCGAAAAAAAAACTAGCATGGCATAATTGTTCGATTAGAACAACCTGCACGGTCGCCATTGTGCAGAGTCTAAATTACAGCCACAAAGAATCGCCCACGTCTATATTGTTTAGTCAACTGAATACGACTGGCTGTGCTTATCAACCAGGTCTTTGAACGCGGTCGGAATCTAGACGACTCCGATGATTGCCGACACGACGATGCACCGAACTGCTCGTCGCATCGGTGGCACATTCTAGCGCTGCCGAGATGGTATACAGCGCGATGCATGTTCTGATGCTGGGATAAGCGATATTCTGTACCAAGGGTATTCAACCCCCACAGGTATAATATTTAGTGTTGATTTTAACAACAGATTCAATGAACCTCAATGGAACCTTCAAATTTTGGAGAAACATCCCCATACCATCACTCTGAAAACATTCAGAAACCAACCAAGTTCCCTTTTTGCGTCCGTGATTACCACGCTCTCTGTTAGTACTCCGCCAAAAATGTTCTACAACAGCCTTTGTACAAATACGGCAAATGCACGTATGTCTTCTAGATAATGAAAATTGAAGGACCTTCTTCTTGACTTATAAAGGCTACTGGAATGACACGAAAAGAAAAGCAGAGTCATTATCGTCAGTTGATCAGATCAGGCTCAAGATCAGCTCTTCGGCCTAGTGCGTAGTTTATTTTACAGTTACAAAGAATCTCCCAAGCCTTGCTTGTTAACCAACTGCATATGACTGGCTGTGATCAGCAGTCAGATCATTGAACGCGGCCGAAATCTAGACGATACCGATGATTGCCGATACGATGATGCACCGAACTGTTCATACCGTTCATTGCGTGTATTGCGTGAAACATGTCCTGATGCTGGGATAAGCGATATTCTGTATTAGGGGTATTTATCCTCCACAAGTCTTAGCTTGGACCCTACCAGTGGTAATCCGACATAGATATCGTCGTTTGGAAATTTATTATACAACGTACTAAACGTACAACGTACTACGTACTAAACAATTGACGTGTGGAAAAACATAATTTCTTTTACCTAAAACATGTTGAAAGTGTTTTTCAAATCAAAGAAGGTCAAATTGAACCGTTTACTCAAAAATATGTCTCCCACTTGAGAGAAAAACAGTGAGATTCAAACAAGATTTTGTTCCTTAATTTACTATTTTTAAATAATCTTGACCATAGCTATATTTTCTTTCGTTAGACAGAACTACTCGAAAAGCATCACCGTACTTGTCGTTTTGATGTCTGTAATCATTAGTTTGCTGCAGCACTAGCTCCCTTCACTATGAACTTTCCCAACTACAACAGCAGCACAAGTACCTTTCAAGTACGTCAAACTACTAAGGCCTCTGGGAGAGTTGATATTTTCCAGAACTTTGCTCCAGCGAAAAAACTAAAAGTCGAACAATTCTACTTCAAACTGACATAAGTCTAATTTAAGCTGCAATAAAATGCATAGTTCGATCAAGTTCCACCGTTCTTCTGCTAACCACCGGTCGCGTTGCACCAAGCTGCAGCTGCTGTCCGGAAAGGAAGCCACCCAGCATGAAAGAAAATTTCCATAATTATGTGACTCAATGATTACAATTTGTGCGAGGAGATAATTCACCCGGCTTCTCGCGAACGCGTCCGCGTCCACGGCGGCACGTGAATTCCACTGGAATTGTTCCCCACGGCCTCTCTTCAGGCTTCAGGTCGCTCTGCCACTGCGTGCGATTGCAACGGCAGCGGTAATAAACGGATCACGGCGGAAAAGCAAAAATAAAAGGTGAATGGAAAGGCCAAAAGGTGAGATAAAAACAAAACGAAAAACTAGTAATACACTACCAGGCGGCTCAGGCGGGCGGGCGCTTTGTGGAAGTGAGCTTGCTCAGATAGAGGTAAAAATGTTAAGACCTGGGAAAATTGTGATGAATATTATGACATTTTCATTGCGCGTGGCTCCGCGAACAAACCGAATCGCGTGGAATCGTGAGAGATCCGGAAGCTTTACAGCTGGATCGTCGTTGTGTGTGTCTTTTGTTGGTTTTGTTTGTTTTTGCAAGTAAATCGTGAGAAATAAAACAGAGAAACGGGTCGAATGTCACCGAGCGGGGCAGGCGAAGTTTATCAGTAGTTTTAATTGATGGAAACTGCTGAATCGTGAAAAATTGCATCCGCGGAGAAGCAATGGTAATCTAACAAATTGGAAGAGTTTGGCTAGCCCAAGAGAATCGAGAAGCCGTAGAACTTCCGCGTAGGTTGAATTTATAACTGAAAGAATGCAATCAATGTTGCCAACTTCCAGAAAGATCAGTCCATTTCACCTCCCAAACATTAATTTATTGAACATATGTACGTGGGATCTTCAGTCTTCAACCTTTGATAATTTTGTAGGCCTCGCTAGAAAATGAATATTTGAAACCTGCCAACAATTTCATTGATCCTACAAATGTAACGAACATCGACTTTCAAGCTTCTTTTGTTTGTACTACTTCAAAAACTATCTCAACCTGCTACTCACGGAAACTGGAGCGAACCGTAACAAATCACCGTTCTCACGAAAACCCAAACTACTGACAGGGGAAATCACCGAGCCGATTTTCTATCAAAGACAAATGAGCTGTATAGATACGGAGGCATACCTACCGGTCTCGGCTGTCGGGCGGAAAACCGTTCCCCTAAGGGAAACCGTCAAACTTCCCTCCCGTCGTCACCGTTGGCCGGGTGGGCTGATGGAGCACTCTGACTGAGGCACCGTGCATGGTGTATAATATAATATTTGACGGATGATTGGTGGAACGAAAGGACCATTCTACTACATTCACTCACCGACTCGAGTGTGTCATATTTCAAACCGAAGAGGCATACTGCTGCTACATACCTGTCGTCAAGATGGAATTCCTTTCACACTAAATTGAAGTGTGCAGATTCACGGACGTCGGTTTGGAAGCCAGCCGGCAGGTTCTTTGGTTGGGTAGAATAGCAGTATCTACCAGTTGTGCAGTTGCCTCGTAAATCAGTTGCAATTTATTTATTTTTTTAAAGTTCCATCAAGATATATCAAAAAATAAAAAAAATGGATGTCACACTAACTACCTTCCTACTAAGAGATGTCGACAGGTGGTTTTGATTGCTGAAATGAACTTCGCACGCTCAAAAAACTCTTTTTTGTAGTTTTTTCTACGGTGGTATTTTACCTGTGATCCACAGAACCTGGACGGCGAAGTGGGTTCGAATCCGGTTATAATTGGCACCGATTATGGCTTGATTTGATCCACGGATCCCCAGCTTGGACAAAAAGAAGCAGTACATAACTTGTTAAGTGTTGCTTCAATGACCTCCCTTTACCTAATTTAATGCTCTTTACTCTTCACGCCAGATCCCATTCTGTTTGAATCCTATCAATATCTTTGTTTCACTACTTTCTTCTGCCGGTCCCTCCGTTGCACTCCGTGGAACTTTTTGTTGTCGCTGTTTATAAGGGATAGAAACTGACTTTTCTAATGTGAAAAATCACGAGAACGATGGTCTCAACACGCGAAAACCGCGAGAAGTTGCTCGTTTTGCACCCTTAACCCCTATTAGGGAGGAGACATTTACAAACGCTCTCGTTTACTCAAAACTAGCTGATTATCCGATTTTACTCGGAAACTTTGCCTCTCAGCCACTTATACATCTGTTATTGTAACGAAAATTCTCATAATCCAAAAAACAAAACCCTTTTTTCATTGTGTCTACTCTCTTTGTCAGTTTTCCTCATGTTGTCCCCCAGCCACTTGTAAATCGGACTTCTTTACGGTAATCCCTATAAATGGACAAAAACCCGTTTTGGAACCTTCCCTTTGTTAGTGGCCACCCTATCCGCCCTTTCAGAACTCCAGCAACTGCTATCGTTCCAATTGCAAAAGAAATGCACCCCTTTACCCATTTGAACCTTTCTTTTCCCTTGTAAGAGACCGTCTCCCTCTTTCGTCAACCCCCCTGCGCTGATTCTTTTATGCCAAAATACATGTGTTTGACAAACGACGTTTAATAAAGAACAGTCCAGAAGTTCCGGAGCTATGGCGAAACATACATTCATCCTCACGTTTATCGTCCCCTTACTTGTCGATTCTGTCCCAGTCAGCTTCCTCTTCTGTTACTAAACAAAGGTCTTTTTTACCATATACTCCTCTTCGGTGGAACCCCCTCTTTTCTCAAAGTTATTTGCACAACTGCAATCGGTTTAAATGCAAGAGAAATGCATCTCCTTTTACCTAACCCCTTGTTAGGGTCTCCCCTTTTGGCAACCTCCCAGTGCTGATTCCCTTAGGTCAAGTGTGCCAAGTTTGATGAAGAACCATCCAGGCGTTTCGGAGTTAGGGCCTCCCCCACTGTTATGAACCTCCTTCCCCCCTTTTGTCAACCCCTTCAATTCTGATTCCTTTATGTCAAGGAACAAGTGTGCCAAGTTTGATAAAGAACCGCTCAGGCGTTTCGGAGTAAGGGCCTCCCCCACTGTTATGAACCCCCCCCCCCTTATGTGAACCCCCTAAGTTCTGAGTCCTTTATGTCACCCCCAGTTACGACCGCCCCCCCCGCCTTCCCCATGTTGTCAACCCCTTCAATTCTGATTTCCTTATATCAAAGAATATGTGTGCCAAGTTTGGTGAAGATCGGTCAAGGCGTTCTGGAGTTATGGTGGAACATACGAACATACAAACAAACTCACGCTCACTTTTATATATATAAATTCTGTAGTAAGAAAAGTAAAAGAATGTTAGAAAAACCTGGTTTAATCCACCTAGTGGTGAAAGGAACCTTTGTTATACGATCTTACTTGCTATTTGAGATAGAAATCGACACGTTTGGCTTACATGAAATTTTTGGAAATTGAATAAGTTTCCAAGATTTGAACTAAATAGAAGCACTTATAAATTTTGATAGTTCCTTTTCTCAGGGTAAGTCCAAGTAAAAGTAAGTTGTAAGATGAAATATTATTCTTTAACATATGCATTGCGTAGTACAGGTCTAGTTTATAAGTTTTTGAACTATGCATAATTTCCTGTAATGCCATTCTATTTGATTCACAACAATAAAGTTTTCTTGAATAAATTTCATCAATTTTTATTAACTTTCGGTTACTCACGCTGTTGTATTTTGTACAACATGTGTAGGTTTTTGAATGCCATATTGTTATAAAGTTACAAATCGTATATTACGTATATACTAACGTATATTCTTCAGTAAACTTGTTATGAGCAAAATGTCAGAATTATTCAATGCATTAATACTTTAAATTGTTAGAAAACAAGATTAGCATAAACCGACATCACAGAACGAAGCAAGTAGCATGTGAGGTGTACCGCAATTGACCCCAACTGGAATTTTCTCTCGTTTCTTCATATGGAAAAATGCTGTTTGTATGCAGCAAAACTACCAGCAAATGTAAAATGTTTAAGATGTATCCGTCTGTTGGTAATCGAGTAATTCGGGGTCAAAATCAGATTGTAAATTATTTTTTACAATTAAAGTTCTACAGTTCCTAAACAAGCAATCATAGAGGTACACTAAATTCAACAAAGTTGTGTATTTTTATTATTTGTACAACTTTGATCGTTTGATATTAAAATTATTGAAATTAGGTAAATTATCTTAGTTAAAATCATTATAAATTATTGTTAATTTTGGTGTGGTGTATTCAATATGTGGTGTTATTAAAATGTCTTCTGCAATGTTAATAACAATAAAATTCTCTAGCCTGCCTAGCTGTATCAAAGCCCGCAGGCATCGCTCATAACTTTCAAATTAAACGTCCAATCAGAAAACCATTCAATAGTGATCTATCCGGCTATATTACCTGCCAAATGAAACTAATAGCGTGTAAATTGGTTTGGCCATCTCTGAGAAACAGGCGTTCATTTGTACCTAGTCAAAACAAGTTTTTCAAGGCTAACTTTTAAACTGCTTGTCCGTTTTCAATAAAACTTAGCAAAATGTTTAGTAATAGTAAGAGCTTTCGTTTGGTACTAATATCGTTAAAATTGGTTGCGTGGTTCCGGAGAAAACCGTGTCACGTAGTTTTCACATTTTTGCTTATAACTTTCAAACGAAAAGTCAGGCCACGAAACCATTTAATAGTGATATACTAGGCAATAATACCTTTCAAACAAACGTAATAGCGGTCGAATCGGTTCAGCCATCTCCGAGTAACAGGCGATAGAAAATTCGGAGCGAACACACATACACACAGACATTGCGCAGTTCGTCGAACCCTATCGATTGGTACATGTGACTCGGCCCTCCGGGCCTTGGATCAATTTCGTGTTTTTCGACCAATTTCTAAACCTTTGTTATATAGTATAACAAAGGTAAAAAGGAATATGAAAAATTCAATTCCAATACAATGTAATCTAGGGGTCTGATTGGCCCCGGTTTAGTCAAGATTTTTGTTAGACAGTCAAAATGCCAATTTGCCAAAGATTTTTAGGAAAGCATGTCAGTTCTTCAGGTGAAATGGTCAGTAGATCGAATAACGAACTAATTATTATAGGAAAACATGACGATTTTTATGACCACCTTCATTCAGAAAGGAGCACCCTAAACGCAAAAGAAAACAGTATGAGTCTAAAATGTTTCGAAAAGAAGCAAATACTCGAAATTTGAATAACATTAGAGCACTTTTAAAGAACTTGTTTCTGAGATTTCCATACAAGTTGTAAGGTAAAACAAGGCAATACATTCCACAATGGCCAAAAACTAGCTGGCCATCATTACAAACCATTTCGCCGAATACCATTTTGTGGAACACCAATTCTCGGTTGACCATCACGCGGAATATAGAGTTTTGCAGAATACCATTTCGCGAAAAACCTTTCGCGGGATGTACGATTTTACGGAAAATCTTCTCATAGAAACTACTATTCCGCAGGGGTGACCCAACTGAAGGAAAGTAATAGAGGTCAGTAGATCTAGGAAAATAAAAAAAACCTAGATAAAGGTGATCTCTACGGGGGGCTGCCCCCCGCAGTGGCCGGTACTTCCAACGGCAGGTCGCTGGCAACACTCGCGGCCTGTGGCCGTCTCGCACTGAATTATCTAATGTTACTATTGATAGTTTTTGGTGGTCTTGTTATTGACTAATGTTTTATGAAAGAGTTTAAAATTTCTCGAGTTCGATTAGTTTTTGAGTTACGCAAAAATTTCTGTTTTATTTGTATGAGCCCTTATTCCCCTACCACAAGGGTGAGAGGTCTCAAACCATCATTTAAAAAAATTCCTGCCTCCAAAACCCCCCACATGCCAAATTTGGTTCCATTTGCTTGATTAGTTCTCGAGTTATGAGGAAATTTGTATTTTATTTGTATGGTAGCCCCCCCTCTTAGTGGGGGGAGGGGTCTCTAACCACCATAAGAACCTTCCCTGACCCCAAAAACTCCTATATGCAAATTTTCACGCCGATCGGTTCAGTAGTTTTCGGTTCTATAAGGAACATACGGGCAGACAGACAGAATCCATTTTTATAGGTATAGATTTGTTATGGGAGCCCTCCTCTTAGTGGGGGGAGGGATCTCTAACCATCATAAAAACCTTCCCTTGCACCAAAAATCCCTACATGCAAATTTTCACTCCGATCGGTTCAGTAGTTTTCGATTCTATAAGGAACATAGGGCAGACCGAAATTCATTTTTATAGGCATAGATTTGTATGGGAGCCCCCCTCTTAGTGAGGGGAGGGGTCTTTTGCCATCGAGAGAACCTTCCCTGACCACAAAAACCCCTATATGCAAATTTTCACGCCGATCGGTTCAGTAGTTTTCGATTCTATAAGGAACATAGGGCAGACAGAAATCCCTTTTTTAGGCATAGGTTTGTATGGGAGCCCTCCCTCTTAGTGGGGGGAGCGGTCTTTTGCCATCTAGAGAACCTTTCCTGGCCCCAAAAAGCCCTACATGCAAATTTTTGCGCCGATCGGTTCAGTAGTTTTCGGTTCTATAAGGAACATACGGACAGACAGACAGAAATCCATTTTTAAAGGTATAGATTAAATATGCGTCCTAGCAACAAACAGTCTTCAGTGAAAATGTGTATTTTAGCATACTGAATAACTTTGTAGAACACTCGAAATCAGTAAAAAAAAATCGTGTGCAAAGTTATTGAGCATAATTGATTTTTAGGCGCACCTTTTTTACATATCATTATATTTCGCAACCGGTTAGAGACAGATAGTTACTATATTCACAGCAAACCATTGCTTGTTTTAGTATGTTCTGCAACTTTTTGAAGAAAAATAATTTTTTTTTTGATTATAGGTGAATTCACGGTCACCCTAATGGGGCAGAAAGATGCCCTATATTTTATTATTAAACTTCTCCGAAGACACCACTCTTGAGAAATCACGCATTTTTTACCCAATTGCTAATGTCCGCGTTTTTACAAAATTCAAAACCACTGATGCCCGTGTGCTGTTACTCCGTTATTGACCAGGATCCCTGCATGCTGATCAATACCGCCGCCGGCTACGTACGAATGCACGTCCTGATGGGATGGGAAGGAATGTTAGTCCAATACTTGTTGCTACTAAAGACCAGGGAATCCTCTGCAGCTCCACAAGTATTGTTGTTAGTAGATGGAGAGAGCTACATGGATAATGTCAGTGTGTATGTGGTAATGGTACTCACAAACAACCATAATTTGTTAATTTATATCGAAAAATACTATGTACATGCGAGATTTACGACTCGAAAACCGTATGACAACTTGAACCTGAAAACAAAAATCAGGCATAATGAAACGAGCCAATATAGTCCCTAAGTTGATAAGGATTTTCTCTTACCAACGCTAAAATACCCTACACGCTTAGTTTCTTAATTCTTAAAAATTATCGAAAAAGTGTTATCGATGTTGTTTGAAAGTAGGTAAATGCAAATGGTATTTGTTAATCTTTTTTGCGCTATATACCTTAGATTATGAAGTTTGCTTCATTTAGAATTGGAGCAAACTTTTGCTCATATTGTGGCACTCTTGGTGGATGGATTTGGAAGTTCTTGGCGCCCACGTGTCGGAAATTTTGTTAGCTTCAATCTCTTTGGTGTTCCTCTCTTCTGATTATTGCGGCAAAGTCGTTCAAGAATGGTATGCAGAGAAAGGGGTCCAGTTTGTTCCGAACGACCTTAACCCACCCAATTGCCCCCAGTTTCGCCCTATTGAGAAATTCTAGGCAATCATGAAGAGGAGACTCAAGGGAAAAGTTGTCAAAGACATTAATCAGATGAAGATCTGGTGGAATAAGATAGCCAAAACGAACGAAGAAAGTGTGCGCCGCCTAATGAGCCATATTGCAGGAAAAGTTCGAGAATTCCTTCGAAACCGTAACGAATAATTTTATCCGTATTTTTTCTCAAAAGTTTGAAGCAAATGCTACATTTGTGCAAGAAAAGATCTTGATTTCAATAATGAATAACTAAAATACACGCAATGGTTTTTGTTCCAATACTATCTGAAGCAAGCTTTATTAAGGCAAATAGGTTTATCATAACGTAGACTTAGTACTCATACGAAACGTACGTACCATAGTTTATACAATATGTGGTGTTATTAAAATGTCTTCTGCAATGTTAATAACAATAAAATTCTCTAGCCTGCCTAGCTGTATCAAAGCCCGCAGGCATCGCGCGTTTCACATCTATTGAACAAACATTTAGTAAAATGTCTAATTTTTCCTGTCTTTGTCTCCGATAATAAGGGAGCAATTTCATCTGGCTCGAAAGTCAACCAACGAATGCGTTTGACAGCATCACGAATCGTAGGTAATTTCTGGTTAGTCGTATTGGCAGCCTTTGCCGATTTCGCAGTGCAAGCAGCATTGGCATCGTCGATGCCCACGGGTCCATTTCCAATCTTTGGTCCAGCGCATTGAACTTCATTTTTATTATTTGCAGCATATTTTTCTATAGCTTGAACCAGATCTAATTCCGAACCAATATTCAAATCCGTTCGGCTAAAGAGAGCTATCACCGAGTTTAAATCGCTATTTACAAATGATTCTGCTTGGATACCTGCATACCTGTAGGTATAAAATACACCCCACAGTCTAGCAACTTCTATCCCCACTGCGGAGGGCGGCCAGCCAACCTCGGTGGAAACTAAGATTCCATACCGAATGGGAAGCAGGCATGCGAATGTTGAATGAAGTAACGGGGACGTGTTCCCCGTGACTCTGTTCCTATTAGGGATCAGGCTTGACGATTCCTCAACCAAGTGAGCAATTGTACTCCAGGCAAGGAGCGGCTTACAACAGTGTTTGATTCGGAGCGGGTGGTTGAATTAAGAAATGTGTTGCCTCGCCACTAAAGTAGCGTTGCTCTTGAAGGCAACTTACTTGAGCCTACTTTACTAAGAAACAATCAAGAAAATTCGACTCGGAACATTCGCGATGGAGAAAGGCACCGAAATGAGGACACAGAATGGAACAGCTAGAACCCCGAAAAGTCGGCATCGTGGCAGGAGATCGGTCACAAAGGCGAGAAAGTGTAGAGGATCCGTGACGGCAAGGCCCACGGACACGGATTTTGTAGTGACGATTGGAATGCAGGATCGTGTGATGAACCGGAAGGCGTTCAACGAGATATTGTGTCTGTTAAGCACAGAAGACCGGTTTTTTTTTTCAACTAAAGCATCATAAACGTGCACTATATCCACACGAAGGTATTATACCAGATGACGAAAAGTCAGCTTGAGGGATCGCATGACATCAAGGTCGTCATCGGGGATATGGACGCCCAGGTCGGTAGTGAAGAAATGTATAAACCGGTGCCAGAGCCTCATAGTGTGCACATCGATACGAACGATAACGGCCAACGATGTATAAACTTCGCAGCTTCCCGAGGCCTGGTGATCCGAAGCACTTTTTTCCCGCGCAAGGATATTCACAAAGCCACTTAGAGAACACCTGACCAATGTACATTTAAGATTTAACCAAATCGACCAAACTTATCCAATTTAATTCTACTATGTATATTTTATTCTTGACAGATACGTATTTCGCCTACGACTTGCAGGCTTCCTCAGTGTCTGTTTTCGAACTGAGACAATTAGTACTCAGACTCAGACTCAGCATAACATTAATGTTATACCAGTAAAAAATCGCTTAAAAAATTCAACCAGCATGTTTACCCAACCCACCATATTCATCAGACTTTGCACTATCGAATTATAACTAACTCTGATCGATGCTGAACGCTGAAATACAGTTCACATAATTGCATGAAATTCGGACATCCTTTTGCCCTAAACTGTATGACAATTTTGAAAAATGCCGTTACATTTCTTGAAAACTCCTAAACTCAGAAGCAAACAGCATTCGGTAAGAATCAATTCCCGTTTGTATAAACGTGGCCTTTCATTGCCACAACAATCTGATCAACAGAAGTGCCCTCCCGATTATAGCCCGCGTCACGTATAAGCAGCTCGTTAGCGTTATAATGAACACTCGGCTTCATACCCACATACACTCACAAGTTCCACACCCGCACCCGCATTTTCCAGCTGGGCGAAAGTGACGCAAACAGTATGATGTGGCATAACGCGATTAGCATTCACGTAACCCAACGCATTTCGCCATGAGGCGCTGCTCCTATCCTGGGATGCTGCCAAAGCAAAAAAAAATCAAAAGATGATTCTCAGCACTCAGCGGCACACTCCCAAAAGGCCCAAGTGGAACGGGTCTGCCTCTTCGGTACCAACATCGGGAGGGAAGCACAATTTCTGCCCACCCGATGATCAGATCGCGTGGAAATTCGATAGCTCGACCATGCTGCTGTCGGAATAAAAACACGAAGCACTTGCACGGCACCGCGGCCGGCAGTGCAAAACCACTTTCACCCGTGTTCGGTGTCTGGTCAAGTCTGGCAGTTACATCGGAAAAGGATTTTCTTGGGATTTTAAGACATGTTTAAAGATTAACGTTTTAAAAAAAGAGTCACGAAGGACACCAGGTTAGAAGCAAAGGACAAATTTTCAAAATTATCGTACATATTTTGGCTGTTGGGTCTCAGAATGACATAAAATTTTGTATAAAAGCGAAGTTTATTGACTTATTAATAACCACAAAATTTAAGAAATTCCCATTTTCCAAGAACTGTCATCTCGTATCTAGAGCAGAAAGCTAGAATTGATGTAATTTACACCGATTTAAAAGCAACGTTTGATCGAATAGACCATCTGTTACGATGACTTTCTCGAGTTGGTGAATCATAATATTTTATAGAATGCCTGAGTTCCTATTTAAGCGACCGAACACTTCGTGTACAGTTCAATGTATGCCTTTCCGCGCCATTCTAAAACAAATTGGGTGTACCACTAGGCAGCAATATAGGCCCATTGCTTTTGTCGCTGTATTTTAACCACGCCGCATTACTTGAGGGTGATTGATGTAAATAAGAGGATGTAGGCGGACGATCTGAAATTATTCCTGGCTGTATGGTCCATTGCAGACTGTCGCAATCTGCAAAAGCTAGTGGATATTTTTGTTAACTGGTGACACAAAAACTGGCTTATCGCTAGCACTGCAAAATGTCACATTATGACCCAATACTGTTTGAATACAAACAATAAACTTTGTAAGAAAAGGTCCTAGAGAATTGCAACCTTCTGCAAAAACATGTATTTTGAGTCCTTCAGTAATCGCCTACAGCCATATACTCTTGTAAAATGCAACCAACATAAGCTATAAGTATGAAAAACTAATTTTTAAAGATTTTCTAAAGAAAATGCTCTATAGCTCTGCACTCGTTAGAGATAGAAACGTCATTTCTTTAGCAAAGCTGTTTGCCTTTATATTCTCTATAACTTTGCCGAAGAAACCATGAGTCTATCTACTAACGAACAAGAATGAACGTGTATCGAGCCTATAGCGAACGCGAAACACATGAAACGTATGCTTGCCGTACTCTCATTCGGGTGGTTGGGGACACGCGGAACCCACATAAGTTTATAGTATTCGACTTAAGCTTTAAGATGAAGCGCTGATTTCGTAAATCCGCTTGCCCCATTTTACCCCACGGGCTCGTGGAGCTATGGAAGGTTAAAGCTTAAATATGCGATAACTTAGCAAGTAAAGGGCCAAGAGATTTGCGGTTTTCCGCAAAAACGTGTATTTTGAGTGCATCGATAATTGCCTAGAACATTGTATTCTTGTAAAATGCAACTAAGAAAAGCTAAGTATGAAAAACCAATTTTTAAAGTAATTTTAAAGAATATGCCCTATAATTCAACACTCGATAAAGATAGAAATTTTATTTCTTCAGCAAAGTTGCTTGTTTTTAAATTATTTACAACTTTGCCGAAGAAACTAAGTCTACATCTCCTAATACAAAAAAGTTACTTTTTATTTTCATTATAGTAAGCTACGACTAACTTTTGACAGTTTTAGATTAAGGGAGATACATATTCATAAAAACGAAAATGCTGAAGACCATAAATGATAAAATGAAAACAAAACACACTAGGAAAAAAGTTCAATTTTTCGCCCTTTTGGAATCCACAGTAGATTGGGGTCAATTTAACCCTAAAGTTCAAACTACTATATCTCAGCGAAAACGAAAGCGAAATATAGATGTTTGAGAAAGATTATTTTATGGAATTGATGATAAAATTATGAATGGCGTCTTGGCGGGACAGACAAGAAGGGATTTCAGTAAAAATAAATCGAAAAAACCGGATTATTTCATAGTTGTGACGTCTATATCACAAAATCCTCACCACCTAGAATGGTGCTTCTTTCTACAGAAATATAAGCGAACACGAGAACTCTTTGCCATAGGTTTTATCGGTTACAAGACCATGTTCACTGCGGATCTTGTTTATTGAACAGACTTTTCCGTGAGTAAGAACGATTTACACAAGGAGATTTCATAAATTTAAGACAAAAAAAAGTAACTAGTCCTCGCATTAACACCACCTAGCGAGCAAACCCTGTAAAATGCCACAAGTAACTTTGAAGATCTCATGTTCGTGTATATTTTTGTAACAGGAAGCATAGTTTTAGGTGGTACGGATTTTGTGATATATAAGACACAAGTCTGAAAAAATACGATATTTCCGATCTATTTTTATTACAGCCCCACCCTGTAAAATGTTCCCAATCTATACCTATAAATAAGGATTTCTGTCTGTCTGTCTGTCTGTCTGTCCGTATGTTCCTTATAGAATCGAAAACTACTGAACCAAGCGGCATGAAAATATGCATGTAGAGGTTTTTTGGGGCCAGGAAAGGTTTTAGTGATGGTTAGAAACCCCTCCCCCCATTAAGAGGGGGGGCTCCCATACAAATGAAACACAAATTTCTGCATAACTCGACAACTAATCAAGCAAATAGAACAAAATTTGGCATGTGGGTGTTTTCGGTGAAAAGAATTTATTCTATGGTAAATTGAGACCCCTCCCCTCTTTATAAGGGGAATTATAACTCCTCTCCTCTTTAAAAGGGGGGGCTTCCATACAAATTTCCTCATAACTCGAGAATTAATCACGCAAATGGAACCAAATTTGGCATGTGAAGGTTTTCGAGGGCAAGAATATTTTCTATAGTAAATTAGGACCCCTCCCCACTTTAAGAGGGGGGGCTCCTGTACCAAAGAACCACAATTTTCCTCATAACTCGAGAAGTAATTAAGCAAATGGAACTAAATTTGGCATGTGGGTGTTTTTGGAGACAAAAATTTTTTCTATGATGAATTGGGACCCCTACCCGTTTTAGGAGGGGGGGATCCTATACACATGAAATACAAATTTCCTCATAACTGAAGAACTAATCAAGCAAATGGAACAAAATTTGGCAAATGAGAGTTTTCGAGGGCAAGAATATTTTCTATGGTGAATTAGGACCCCTCCCAACTTTAAGAGGGGGGGCTCCTATACAAACGAAATACAAATTTCCTCATAACTCGAGAACTAATCAAGCAAATGGAACAAAATTTGGCACGTGGGTGTTTTTGGAGACAAAATTTTTTTCTATGATGAATTGGGACCCCTCCCCACTTTGGGAAGGGGGGCTCCTATACAAATGAAATGCAAATTTCCTCATAACTCGAGAATTAATCAAGCAAATGGAAACAAATTTGGCATGTGAAAATTTTCTAGGGCATGAATATACTCTATGTTGAATTAGAACCCCTCCCCACTTTAAGAGGGGGGGGGGCTCCTATACAAACGAAATACAAATTTCCTCATAACTCGAGAACTAATCAAGCAAATGGAACCAAATTTGGCATGTGGAAGTTTTCGAGGGCAAGAATATTTTCTATAGTAAATTAGGACCCCTCCCAACTATAAGAGGGGAGGCTCCTATACAAATGAAATTCAAATTTCCTCATAACTCGAGAACTAATCAAGCAAATAGAACCAAATTTGGCATTTGGAGGTTTTTGGAGGCAAAAATATTTTCTATGGTGAATTAGGACCCCTCCCAACTTTAAGAGGGGGTGCTTCTACACAAATGAAACACAAATTTCCTCATAATTCGAGAACTAATCAAGCAAATGGAACCATATTTGGCATGTGGGTGTTTTTGGAGGCAACCATTTTTTCTATGATGAATTAGGACCCCTTACCTTTTTAAGAGGGGGGGCTCTCATACAAACGAAATACAAATTTCCTCATAACTCTAGAACTAATCAAGCAAATGGAACCAAATTTATCATGTGGGTGTTTTTGTAGGCAAGAATATTTTCTATGGATTTCCCCACTTTAAGAGGGGGGGGGGGCTCCTACACAAATGAAAAACAAATTTCCTCATAACTCGACAACTTATCAAGCAAATGGAACCAAATTTGACATGTAAGTGGTTTTGGACGCAAGATTTTTTTCTATGGTGAATTGAGACCCCTCTCTTCTTTAGAAAGCGAGTTATGGCCCATCTCCCCTTTAAGAGGGTGGGCTTCCATACAAATGAAATGCAAATTTCCTCTTATCTCGAGAACTAATCAATCAAATGGAACCAAATTTAGCATGTGGGGGGTTTTGAAGGCAGGAATTTTTTTATGGTGGTTTTAGTCGCCTTTGGTAAGGGGATAAGGACTCTCATACAAATAAAACAGAAATTTTTGCGTAACTTAAAACTAATCGAACTCGAGAAATTTTAGACTCTTCCATAAAACATTAGTCAACAACAAGATTACGAAAAACTATGAATTAGGTTTATTTATTTTCCTAGGTCTACTGACCTCTATTACTTTCTTTCAGTTGGGTCCGAACGAGCGACAGCGAGTAAGAAGAGAATAACTGCGAAATGGTACTTTCCACGAAAACATTTTCCATGAAATGGTACATCCCGCGTAAGGTTTTTTGCGTAATAGTATTCCGCGAAACTCTATATTCCGCGTTATGAACAACCGAGAAGTGGTGTTCCGCAAAACGGTATGCGGCAAAATGTTATATAATCATGGCGAATATTTTAATGCTAGCCGCTTTATTTTATCAGGCTAAGCAATGGGGGGAGATGTTTTCTACTTTACTGTGAGGAAAATTTGTATATAAAACCACCTATGAACTCCTCAGAAACTTGCAAAACTCTTCTGATATATAAAAATGGATTTCTTTCTGTCTGTCGGTATGTTCCTTATAGAATCGAAAACTACTGAACCGATCGGCGTGAAAATTTGCATGCAGGGGTTTTTGGGGCCAGGGAAGGTTCTTATGATGGTTAGAGAGCCCTCCCTTCACTAAGAGAGGGGGCTCCCATACAAATGAAACACAAATTTCTGCATAACTCGAGAACTAATCAAGCAAATGGAACCAAATTTGGCATGTGAAGGTTTATGAAGGCAAGAATTTTTTTTATGGTGAATTAGGACCCCTCCCCACTTTAGAAGGGGGTGGGCTCATATACACATGAAAAACAAATTTCCTCATAACTACAGAACTAATCAAGCAAACGGAACCAAATTGAGCATGTGGGTGTTTTTGTAGGCAAATTTCTTTTTCTATGGTGAATTGAGACCCCTCCCCCTTTAATAGTGGGTTTCCGGAGACCCGCCGTCGGGTCACATTTGTGGCAATACAAGGTTTGTCGGGTCAGCTGGTTAAGTATAAATGTTAAAACAATTGGAATTTTCAATCATACCCAACAATAATGTATGCTTTATAATCACAATAAACAGCAAGACGTCGAAACTATTCTTTATTACCAAAAAAATGTGGTTTAAATTGATTTTAAATAGGTGTCTCAGTACGCAATTCTCGTTATCTCACTATTGGTTAACAGTGAGATAAACTTACACCTTCACATTTGTGATAATTTAGCTTATAACCAAAACAACTGGAACTTTTTTTCAGACAACTAGAAGGATATACCTTTCAAATAGATTGAAGAACTCGTTGGTAGTTATTATCAAAAGTTTTGACGTAGAACTACGTCTTACCGCAGGGTGTCAATCCAAAATTTGGATTCAACCCCGCGTCACGAAAGAATGAAAGATTTTGAACGCTAATAGCTCTGCCAATTATGAATGGATTTTCATGGTTTAGATACCGATCGACTCATAAAAGATGTAGCAATTATGTGATTTCTATAGTAACATTATTTTTCAATCACTAATTAGTAAAAATTACCGAACAGTTTCAAGGTCAAATCATCCCATACATTTTCTTTGTGATCACCTTGCTCCACAGGCAGGGACGACAGTTAAATACACCATCTGTTTACTGTGATTTCGATTACTTTACGTTCAGAAAAAAAACAACAAAACCCCCTCGTCCCAAAAGGTCGGAGATTCTTTACGACGTTTTGACTTATACAAATTTGATATCTGTGCTTGGGAAGTATGCCAGGAAGAGCGATAAAGTCCTCCCGTCCCAACAAGATTTCTTAGGACTGCGACAAACCTAGTCCAGTTTGATGTCCTGAAAGTAAACAATTTTGTTAAAGCATAAAACCACCCCTTCCTTTCAACCTGGTTCATTTTTAAACATTGAATCTAGTTCAAATTGATGTCCTGAAGGTAAAACGTCACAGAAAAGTGAGCAGCAATCCTTTCCTTTTGCCAGATTGTATCCACATTCGCGACTGCAAAGTTGCTAATATTTGTTTGGTTTTTGCGTGAGAGAAAAGTGAAGGAAGTATTTTGGCTTTGGTTTTCACGCAAGTTTTGATAATGGGTTTTCGTGTAAGTGCGAACAGGATGAAAAATCTCTAGCTTTCGCAGTCGGGAATAGGTACTGCAAAAAATTTTTCGGAACTGTTGCCTTACAAGGAAACACGGCTGAAGGGATATTTGTGCAAGTGAAGTAACGCAGCAATTCTCAAAGTGAGGAAAATCAGCGACTCTTTTATCCGAGAGTAGTTTTGAGTGCTTCATTTGCTGCTTTGCGTCAGTTAGTTGCCTGCAATTCTTTACTATTCAATAGTCAAGCATTAATTTCTTTCAAAAATGATGGACAAGACAAGGCAGAAGGGATCCGTGGTGGTGGCAATGTTTATTTGACCGTCAACTCAGTATAAGGCAGTAAGGTACAAAACATTTTGCAGACAACTTTAACTTATTTAGTAGCCTTCAATCATTAAAATGAATAAAACGACCTGAAAAATTATCGACTTGCAAAAATTTGGATTTCTCAACCTGTAGCACAGTCAAGCCATTTTAACATAACAATTTTTTGATATCATCAAAATACATATATATGTGAATAGTGTTTGATATTAACGAGAGAATTTTGTTAATAGTGTGACCCAATTAGACACATTCCAGCGTTACGGGACATTATCCCTACTATGCAGATCGGTTCCTGTTTTATCAAATCCCTGGTATTTTAGTAGAAGATAAAGTACTCTTTAAACAACTACTTTACAAGGTATTTGCCAAAAAATCGGTGAAACAGAAGGCGATTACAATGGTAACAATGGGTGCTGATTGTGTCCCGTAAGGCTGGAATGTGTCATTAACGGATTCAGGCTGCAAAATATTTGTTTTTGGCATCACAAATTACACAAAATACAGACCAAAAATACGATACAATTATTTAGCACTATTATTTACTTAACACTATTTTACACCACACATATGTCAATATGGTGTGAAAGACAAGTCAAGGTTTCTTCGCAAAAACCCGCTTAACGTAGTTCTACGCCAAATACGCGGTTGTGTCTGGAATACAACCTTTCTGATTTTTTAACATTTTTCATGTTAATGTTCTTGCTGAGATATAGCAGTATGAACTTTGGGGTCGAATTGACCACAAACTAGAGACAACGTAAGTATTTTTTGTACAGACAGGTTAAAAGGTTAAAAATTGCGATCGACAGAAATGACGTGACACACCCTATCGAACTTTTCGTTGATTGAATGATTTGTTATGCCAATATCGGAAAAGAAATTACCTCGAGAAAGGACAACAAGATGAGAACTATAGATGACTCCACTGCAAAAAACTTTCTCAATAAGACACGTGCAAAGACAATTACTTTTTAATATTTCTTTATTAATTGCATAGAAAGCAAATTATGTTCAAAACAAGGCTGGATTTTTTCCAGCCGGTTATTTTCAACAAGTTTTTAATGTGCAAGGGTATGACAAAAAATAAACGAAGCTGGTTGCATTCTAACTAAAGATTGAAATAACAAGTAGTTCGTGTATTCACTGAATTCGATTTCAGTATTATTTATAGAAAAATAAAACATTAAAAATTATCAAAAAGGGTTATTGATGTTATTGTTTGAATATAAAAGCAAATGTTATCTGTTTACTTTACTCTACTTTACGTTGCATATAAGGTTATATTAAGGCAAATTGGTTTATCATAACGCAATGAATGGCTACATAGTACCCATACGAAATGTGCGAACCGGGCATTCTATGCCGGACCAACTAACTATAGTTACTAGTTACAGGATACTATTGAATGTACCGACCACACCTTGAACAATATGTAGTGTTGGTAAGATTCCTCTTGCAATAATAACAATAAATTAGTATCCTAGTCTTCCTAGTTGTATCAAAGCCCGCTGGCATCGCGCGTTTCACATCTATTGAGCAAACATTTAGTAAAATGTCTAATTTTTCCTGCTCAGTCAAGAGGTTTGTCTCCGACAGTAAGGGAGCAATTTCAGATGGCTGGAAAGTTAACCAACGAATGCGTTTAACAGCACCGCGAATCGTTGGTAATTTCTCAGTGCCAACTGCATCGGCAGCATCGATGCCCACGGGTCCGTTGCCAATCTTTAGTCCAGCGCATAGAACTTCATTTTTGTCATTTGCAGCATATTTTTCCAAAGCTTGAACAAGATCTAATTCCGAACTAATAGCCAAACGCGTTTGGCTAAAGAGAGCTATGACCGAGTGTAAATCGCTATTTACGAACGATTCTGCTTGAATACAATCCGTTGTTTGAGTTGTCATTAAATTTATGCACGCATCAATCAGTGCAGTTTTTTCATAAAACGTAGCGAATTCATGTGCCTTCAGAACATTTTCTGGACTGAGAATTGAAGTTACAAATTCAACGCACCGCTCTGCAAGACTATCTAGCAAGTACTTCTTCGCACCATAAAACACGAGAATTACTTCATCCACCGTTTTCATGTTATGCTCGTCCGTGTAAATAAATCTGCAAAACAAGACAGTAACATTCAATCCTAATCTAACAACTGTCGCCAGTTGTATTACAGAATCTTATCGTACCTTAGAATTTTTTCGAACTCCTGCGGGTTCAGATCCGGTATACGAATCAAGGCGTCATTACTCTCCGTGTACCCGCCGTTGAACATGGCCTCGAAAACCGGAGACGATGCGGAAAGCACAAACTTGTGCGCGGTAATCTTCGCGGCATTCGGCTCCACTCCAACCAGGAATTCGACGTCTGTCCATATTTTCGTTTCATACAAATGCGCCATACGTGCTCGAATATCGGGACAGGATATTTGCCAATCAACCTGTGATGCCATTCTAGCTCGAGTGTTGATTGATGAGCGCTAGATTAAAATGGTTGCTCCTCGCACGTTGCCTGTTTCCGTGTAAAATAAACCATTTGTCAATTATGTAGGTTTGTAAACACTACCCACCCATCAATAAATATTTAGTGATTTATTTTATCGAAAAATTTTTAATTGAGTCAGTTAGACAAAATTGATAAGATCATGAACAATAAAAGCTGGGATGTGATTTTTCAAATTTTTATTTGAAATGAAATGGAATATTTAAATGAGCATTTTACAAGTGAACAGTTTAGACACAATATAGAATTTTAGCATTTCATGAATCAACTGTAGGTATAAAATACACCCTACAGTTGCCCTTAGCCTCTTATCTAGCTACTTCAAACCCCACCGCGGAGAGCGGGCAACCAACCCCGGTGGAAACTAAGATTGTATACCGACAGGGAAGCAGACATTCTTGCAAATGATGAGTGTAGTAACGAGGAAAAGCTTCTGTTTCCATATCAGGGACGGCAACCCAAGGCTTGGTGATCCCTCAACCAAGTGAGCGATTGTACTACAGATTAAGAGCGGATCACGACAGCGTTTGACCCGGAGTGGGTGGTGAAATTCATAAAAGTGTTGCCTCGGCTCTAAAGTACCATCACGAGATTCGGCAGTATGGCCCTTGTAAGGCAACGCATTTATTTATTTATGTATTTATTTACTTTTTAATGGGGCTTTCAAGGTTCCGGTGGTTGGCTCGCCCCAAAAAGGCAACGTACTCAAACCTACTTTACTATGAATGGCATGGACAAAGGCGACGAAATAAGGACATGCAATGGATGGTTGACAATTCATTGGAGGCGACTGGGTGCTGCTCGAACAGCTAAAACCCCGAAAGTTCGCTATCGTAGCAGGAAATCCCTCATAAAGGCGAGAAAGTGAGGAGTACCCGTGTCGGTAAGACCCAATTTTGCGGTGGAGCGACCAACAAGCTGGCGACGGACTTTGTAGTGATGATTGGAATGCAGGATCGTGTGATGAACCGGAAGGCGATCAACAAGCATTCAAGCGGGAAATCGGACTTTCTTTGTATTTTTTATTTTTTTATGTATTTTCAATGTTGTTCAATGTGTCAATGTTGTTTTGAAAAATGATTTCCTGAGGCATTTCATCCCAAATCTTCACCAAACATATCCGCCGTCAATCCTTTCGGGCTCCCTGGCAGGGATGGTTCGATCACTTTGACTCAATTTAGATTCATTTGACACTACCGTCTCAGCCGAGCAAAATTTGACAAAGTTATGCATGAGACATTTGTAAAGCTCGTTATTATTTACAATTTTGCAGAATAAAGTGTTGCTGTAACTTTGGTAGTTACGGCGCTGCAATGCTAGTACCTCTTTAGTAACTAAACGAACGTTCGAACGAACGTTAGCACCGTAACTACAGAAGATACAGCAACACTTTATTCAGCAAAATTGTAGATCTAGTTATTATCTACAAATGTCCCATACATCAATTTGTCAGATTTTGCTCGGTTAGGACGCTACTGTCAAATGAATCAAAATTGAGTCAAAGTGATCGAACCATCCCTGCTCCCTGGTTTGCCTAGCATGTAACCCCATGCATAGAAGTCGAGAGGATCAGGCAAAGATGCAGGCCACTCTATCGAAGAATAAAATCCGGAAAATTGTCCTCACCTCAAGCCTGTGATAGCTTTCGCCTGATGAGACGGTGCAGAATCTTGTTGGAAACAGTATGGTGCATTCTTATAAACAGTGTATAAATAGTGGGAATCAAACGGTTCTTCAATACATTATCGATGTAATATTTAGTGTTGATTTTAACACCAGGTTCAATGAATAGCAGTGGAAGCTTTGAATTTTTGGAGAAACATCATCATACCATCACCCAGGAAACATTCTGGAACCTTTTACCAGCTAGCTTGTCTCGAAGAATATCAGAAAAATGCGCTGCATATACTTATCCGATCATTTTATGTTGGCTCTGGTGCTCCTGTAGCAGAAACATCACCGTCCTGCTTGAACAACCGCCGACATCTTTCGACTCTTGCACCCTTCTGCTTTTCAGAATACAATTTTCCAAGCACCGGTATCCTTGTATCGCTTGATGGTACAACAGTTATAATTATAACAGTTATAGTTATAAGTTTTTTATAATTAGGGTTTGACAGTAAAAAGAAATAATATAAAAACAACTTATTTACCACTAACTTTATTTAATGTTGTAAGTTTAAATCTATACCTATAAAAGAGGATTTCTGTCTGTCTAACTGTCTGTCTGTCTGGCTGTCTGTCCGTATATTCCTTATAGAATCGAAAACTACTGAACCGATCGGCGTGAAAATTTGCATGTAGAGGTTTTTGGGGCTAGGGAAGGTTCTTATGATGGTTAGAGACCCCTCCCCCCACTAAGAGGGGGGCTCCCATACAAATGAAACACAAATTTCTGCATAACTCGAGAACTAATCAAGCAAATAGAACAAAATTTGGCATGTGGGTGTTTTTGGAAGAATTTATTCTATGGTAGGGGTCTCAATTACCCCTCCCCTCTTTAGGAGGGGAATAATGACCTCTCTCCTTTTTAAGAGGGGGGGGGCATCTATACAAATGAAATACAAATTTCCTCATAACTGGAAAACTAATCCAGCAAATGGAACCAAATTTGGCATGTGGGGGGCTTTGGAGGCAGGAATTTTTTTAATGATAGTTTGAGACCCCTCACCCCTGTGGTAGAGGGATAAGGACTCTCATACAAATAAAACAGAAAGTTTTGCGTAACTCAAAAACTAATCAAACTCGAGAGATTTTAGACTCATAAAACATTAATCAATAACAAGACCCCCAAAAACTATCAATAGTAACATTAGATAATTCAGCACGAGTCGGCCATAGACCGCGAGTGTTGCCGGCGACCTGCCGTCGCAAGCGCCGGCCACCGCAGGGAGCAGCCCCCCGTAGAGATCACCTCGATCTTGATTTATTTATTTTCCTAGATCCTCTGACCTCTATTACTTTCCTTCAGTTGGGTCACCCTGCGAAATGGTACTTTCTACGAAAAGATTTTCCGTGAAATGGTACATCCCGCGTAAGGTTTTTCGCGAAATGGTATTCTGCGAAACTCTATATTCCGCGTTATGGTCAACCGAGAATTGGTGTTCCGAAAAATAAAATTCGGCGAAATTTTATATAATCATGGTGAATATTTAAATGCTTTCCGCTTTGTTTTATCAGGCTAAGCAATGGGGGGGGGAGTTGTTTTCTACTTTACTGTGAGGAACATTTGTGAGGAAACACCCATGAACTCCTCAGAAACTTGCAAAACTCGAGATTGTGATAAAGGTCATCCGAGATTCAGGATTTATGTACAACACAGTTTAATTTGTGGCAATACGAAGTTTGTCGGGTCAGCTAGTATTATATAAAAATGAATTTCTGTCTGTATGTTCCTTATAGACTCGGAAACAACTGGACCGATCGGCGTGAAAATTTGTATGCAGGGGCTTTTCGGGCCAAAAAATGTTTTAATGATGGTTCGAGACCCCTCCCACTCTAGAGTATGAGAAGCATAACATTCAACGCTTTACGCCGCACACGCTGCTGTGTGCAGACATTTTGCTACCTACACACTCGCGCACGCACATCCTCATATCGGCTCCCTGCATAGCTCATTCCCGAGTCAAATAACTCCTGGAGTCCGGGGCAATCCGCTGCCCGTGAGGCATAGAGGCGCACTGGGATACAGGTTTGTTTTGCATTACTTTTTCGATTCTTCTTCATCTTCGCTTCCGATTCTACTCACGGGCGGGAATGCAAGCGCCCGCGAGTAATCGGCTTCACCAGCTCGGGCAGCAACGTAGAACAAGAGCGACGATCATAGCGTTACCGTTCTAGTTACGAATTCTGTATTAGTATTGATACAAACACGAACATTATGTTACACTAAAAATCTTAATAGTTTTCCATACTTTAGTGACAGAGCAGCAAACCATTTAAAACTGGCCTGAACATTTTCATGAAATGAAATCGTAATGAACAGGTCTAATAGTTTCTGCTTTTAAAAACAAACTAGTAAATTATTAAAAAAGTACATACCACCAAGTGAATATTGATGTTTAGGGCAACGGATGTTTAATTCTCGGTAGAATTGGCCTTTGCTGTAGTACTTTAGATATCGGAATGCAGTCAACATAAATAACAAAACATGAAAGAAAATCATACAGTTGAATTAAAACAAAATTTTAAAGCACACTGTGTCAACAAATAAGTACACGGTAACGTTTCAACAAGGGACAAACCACGCAAGTTAGGATCATCGTTCATGCTTTAACGTAGCGAAAAATAACCTATTCTGGTCGAATTCCGCTAAACAAGTCGACATATCCCGTAGTGCCCCCAAAAGCCCCAAAAAAAATCGACGATTCTCTCATATCGAACCAAATTGATTTGGCACCGATAAATGATGCGCTGGATGTTTTACCTCAGAGCCCACAATTTGCGTTTATATAAGCTCGGCAATTTGTTTAACCGCATCACAGACTGGTCACTTTCGACACCGTATGCCAGAAAGAACAACATCCCTCCACTATGGGCCAGAAATTAAAATTTCGGGACAAAAATATTTGCGGTTAAATAGCATGTCTCAGCTCAATGTGGTCTTCGGCAACTTTTTGAATAAAAAATTGATGCATATTTTGAAGGAGTAGTCCAATATTTAAGCGTTACTTAAACAACAATTTAAGTAATAACTTTTTGAGTAAACTTTTTTTTACCTTTTTGGTTTCAAAATATTAAAGATAAACCAATTTCAAGTAATTTTTTTGAAGATATCAAACTTCTACCTTTTACCAATTTTTAGCAATAGACCTTTGTTTATAAACGACCCCTCAAATCACATTTCTTCTTGTAACATATTCATTTCAACAGGCAGCTCAATGCGATGTTCTAGAAAATATTTTGCACATAAAAGAGGAATATTTTTGCTGAAGTCTGTTTTGCTTTATATGCATTAATTAATAAGATATAACTGATTTTAGGTTAAAAACCGTCTGATGAAAAATCCGAATATCTTAGCCATCTGCAAGTATCTGCAATTAGTTTGCATACCAATTTGTAGGGAATTATTAAATCTATCGGCCCAAATGTGTATTTCAGAGAATATCTGGGAATACCATGGCTGGGAATAGTGCGGATTTTTTTCATATATTTTATAACTTAATAAATATGCGTCCTAGCGTCAAACATTCTTCACAGAAAATATGTATTTCAACATACTAAATAATTTTGTAGAACATTTGTAAGCAATAAAATAATCGTGTGCAAAATTATTGAGTGTAATTGATTTTTAAATGCTCTGTTTTAACACATCATTATATTTCGTAACCGGTAAGAGATAAATAGTTACTTTATTCAGCAAAGTTGCTTATTTTAGTATTTTCGGCAACTTTTGGAGAAAAAGACTTTTTTTTTAATTTTATTTAAGAAAACAAAAGTTTGTATCATCCTAATAGGTGAATTCATGGTCACCCTAATAGTGCAGGAAGATGCGCTATATTTTATTACTTTACTTCTCCGAAGACACCACCCTTGAAAAAATACACATTTTTTATCAAACGGTTTTTAGCCTAAAAACAGTTATATCTTATTCATTAATGCAGAAAAAGCGAAACAGTCTCCAGCAAAAATATTCCTCTTTAATGTGCAAAATGTTGTCTAGAACATCATATTGAGCTGTCTGTTGAAATAAACATGTTACAAGAAGAAATGTGATTTGAGGGGTCGTTTATAAACAAAGGTCTATTGCTGGAAATGGCTAAAAGGTAGAAGTTTGATATCTTCAGAAAAAATACTTGAAATTGGTTTATCTTTGACATTCCTGAAACCAAAAAGGTGAAAAAAAATTTACTCACAAAGTTATTACTTCAATTGTTGTTAAAGTAACACGTAAATATTGACGACCCCTTCAAAAGATGCCTCATTTTTTCATTCAAAAAGCTGCCGAAGACTATATTGAGCTGAGACACGCCGTTTAACCGCAAATATATTTGTCCCGAAATCTCAATTTCTGGCCCATAGTGGCCCTGGCCGCTGGTGCTAGAGATAGTCCGACAACGGATAAAACGCTTCCACACCGGGGAGGATATGCCACCGTTCGTTCGTTCACTGGCCTGATGCTCGACGAGTTGGCAAGATTAATTGGATAAACAGTATTAGCTTTTAACCTGTTGGCGCTTTTTATTGCCATACCAGAGAAACCGAGAAGTGTTGAAAACCGAACACAACCCGCGCTGCGGTGCGGTGTTGCGATGTTGCGTGAAATTGAAATGCCCACCGGGCTGCAATAAAATAAGCACTCGTTGGTGCCCGGTACTAGCTACTAGAGTATGATGATACGTGTACGAACGATCAAGCCAAATAGCAAATGTTGTTTTTTTTGTCGTTTCGTTGGAAAGTCACCCAAACTCGATTTTATTACGGAAAGTCCCTAGAGCGTTTTAGTTGCCACCGAAAAAATTGTCATATGATAGCAAACGACGAACTGTGAAAATCTAGTTTTCAAATGATATCCATCGGATTCGGAACAGTCTAATGTGTTTCTTTGTTTTACGATCAAACCCCAAGTGACAAAGCAACATGGAATTCCACCAACATCCTGTGGCATGCAATTCAGACCTAACAGTGGCCATGCATAAGCTACATTATCTCCTTCAAACAATAAGTAACTTTCCCATTCGACAGGCAGGCAAGCGTACGTACATGCACCCTCACAAAGTACATAGAGGGAAAACCACCAGAAATTTATTTATTATTGTTGTCTTCGGAGTTATCGGGCTCTTTACAGAAGCCGACAGCTGCCCATGGTGGCAAGCCTAGACAATCTGCTATTTGTCTGCACTCCTACAACTTTCCCATCCAGCATCCTTTGGCCACACGAAAGCAAACCCCACTAACACACCCCAACGAACGACGGATGGGACGCATCCGGTTGGGTGCTTCGCTGCTGCTCTTGCAGTTTGCGGCGCCGGACACAACCGACACACGAAAAATACCGGCGGCTAACAGAAACGAAAGTTAGCAATAAAACATTGTGCCTCCGGTAGTGATAAAAGAACTGGAAAATAAACCCAAACCGCAGCCTGTTTGTGGGCTGCAAGCGAGTTGTAGAACAAAAACCCAATGGGACGGAATCACTAGACTACACAGACTTTGCCGCTGCATCCGGTTCCGACAAACCCGAAAAGGCTGAAAAAGTTTCACTACTGGGCTGTTGGGTAAAATGATCTTAAAAGCAGCCGATTCATAAAATCGATGCCAATTGAATAATGGTTGAACTTTATTTCGAGCCCGATTAAATTGTAGGACAGGTTGAAGATGTTCAACCACACTCACGTAAAACACGGACACTTTTATGAAAATTAACTCTGAAGAATCGATACGTTGTTCGTTTTTAGGTGAAAATTTACATTTAACTATACCGATTAACATGTACGGAGATAGATATGGTTAATGTGGGTGTAAACGAATAAAAAATCAAGTGAATGTATAAAAACCAACGCAAAATTTTTTTTGTAACTCCTTATTTTAATATAGGATTACGTCATGGGAAAGCGTGGATTGAAAACCAAAAACTAAAAAGGCGTTCGTCATGAAAAGTAATCTAGTTTTGAACGCTAATAATTCGGCAATTTCCCAATCAATTCGAAAGGTATTTAGAGTAAACGCTCCATTAGTCGCGCCGCTAAGCACAATGTAATTTCCTTTTTCTTATTCATTGAGATATATGCTTCAGTTGATGCTTGTGGGATATTAATTTATCAAACACAAGGTATTTGTCACAAGACCAAATAATTGCATTCGTTGCATTTAATTTAATTACGTTATTCCGCATACATTGCTAGGTTGCTGAAAAAACATTGTAGCGCAACTATACAAACGAGCGTCTTCCAGCTGCGCCTATAATTGTGTTAGATTTTAGCAAATCGATATTTTAGCAAATAATGCTTTGGTTTTAAATGGTGTAGTCTAACTACCAATACTCCGACTCCCAAGAAGTCCACACATGAAAAAAAACATGTACTTCGTTTTGGCAATGTTTATGATCAATCCGATTCTCGCAGATTTTCTTTTGAAAGGCACAAATGCGTCTACAATAGCTCTACGATCAGCACCAACAATGTCGATGTCATCCGCAAAGTCTAGGAGCATGAGTGATTTAGTGATGATGGTTCCATTCCTTTGCACGCCTGCTCTTCGTATCGCCCCTTCAAGTGCTTATTAAAAAAACAGTAGGTTAGGGAGTGCATCGCCTTGTTTCAATCCGTCTAACGTCCCGAATGCATCTGATATTTCACCAGCTATTCGGACGCTTGTGTTACGACACAGTTTTATTAGCTTGGTCGGAATGCCGTGTTCGAGCATTATCTGCCATCATTCATTTCTTTTCACTGAATCGTACGCTGCCTTAAAATCCACAAACAGATGGTGAGTCCGCAAGTTAAATTTCCAAAATTTGTCAAGGATTTGATGCATGGTGAGCATTACGACTACGGATCAGTCGACCTTCCTTCTCGAAAACCGCACTGGCAATCGCCGACAAAGGTTTCTGATAACGATTTCAATCTGTTGAACAGCATACGGGAGAGTACCTTATAGGCAGAATTTAGAAGTTTTATGCCCCGATAGTTACTACAACCGAGTCGGTGTCCCCTCTTGTATATCGGGGAAATGAAACCATCAAGCCAGTCTGAAGGCATTTCTTCTTGCAACCAGATTTTTTCGATCGCGGCATGCTGCTACGGCTGAGACATGTGTAATGCTAGGTTTCCTAAGAAGCAAATGTAGTGCAAATTTGGGCACCCTATCAAGCTGTTCACGTCAACAAACTTGATGCACCTCAGCCGAACCAAATTTGAAAAAGTGGTGTATGGGGCATTTGTAGAGTTAGTTATTACCTGCAATATTGCTGAAGAAAGTCATGTTTTATTTTTTATATTAACGGTGCTATAAGTAACATGTCTGTGAGATGATTTATTATATCGAAGATTAATACACAAATTAAAAATCACATAACATAATTTTTGATGAATTAATGAAGAAGAAGAAAGGTTAAAAAATCTTTCAACAATTAGAACATAGTCTAAATTAGTACATAGTTCTAAATAGTGACCATCACAATAGAAAATGTGGAACACTTTTAACCAGATAATATTTACTCTGCGATGCTTGGTTGCTGGGATATAAATTCTAAATATAAATATAAATTCTAAAAATATTCTTGAAAATCGAGTTGGTTTATCCGACTTTCACTAATTTTTCATGAGTGCGTGACGTTAGGCATAATAGACGTTAAGCATAGTTTAAAAATCTCATAAGGCCATTACAAATATTTTACACAGTTTTTGTCCTTCCAGTGTTGGGTCACTGAAAGGGGGGAGGGGGAGGAGGAGGCGAAAAAAGGGAATTTTTTAATCGAACAAAAAATATGGATTTTGGCATTTTTACTTAAAATTTGAACGTGAAAACCAGCTCTATTTTTGCTTTTATATATACGTTATTATTGTTCATGCAAATATCTACAAAAAAGAAGACAAAAACGAAAGAAAATTTTTTTGGCTGCTTTTCGGAAATTCCACTGTTTGAACTTCCATTTCTAACTCGTGCTAGAAGCGTTAACTCAACTCGTACACTCATTTTTCGAGTTTTTCAGGCTGTAGAGTCCACAGACTATTGATTTTATAAAAAAAAATAACTCATATCGTACAAATACTTTTTTTGTCCCGAGTTTCCAAGCCAATTTCCAAGAGGGGGGGGGGGGAGTGACAAAAACTTTAAAAATAATTTGCAATAGCCTAACTTTCATATAAATACGCACTTGAGCCAATCATCGCTGCGTCACTATACAATAAGAACAGAGACCGTTCAGTTAACGTAAAGTCATTTGGCATAACTTCGTTTTGCATAAAAACACTGGCTGATTGACCAATGGTATAAAGGCATTTGTTTATTTGTTTATTTATTTACTTATCCTCAACTGACTGATTGTCTTATTGAGGCGAATGGGAAAAGTCAATTTGAGTTGAGAGCATTATAACCATTCTCAAATTGGCAACCCATCATCTTTTACACTTAGAATTTTACATACATAATAGTCATACAACATAATTAAAAGCATTACAATACATTTACACATTTACAATTTCATAGTTTAACCTAAAATATCACAATTATAAATTCTTTGTTTGAACTGGTCAATTGAAAGCGTGAAATCAAAGAGATGGTACACACGGTTAAAAACGCGGCACATGGCCTGGATCGGTTCGTTGCTATCATACATAGTACGGTGAAATACAAGTCGGAAAAAGTCACGGGTTCGGAGATTTCTTGGCGCTATATTGATGTTCAGCTGGGATAGAATTTCTGGAGCGTCGATTTCTCCTTTCAGTAGCTTGGCAGCGAAGATAGCTCGAGAAATCTCTCTTCTTTTGAACAAGGTATTGATGTTGAACAGTTTGCATCGGTCCTCATACGGTGGAATATTTGAAGGATCATTCCAGGGGAGGCATCTTAATGCATGCCTGATGAATCTCCGTTACACGGCTTCGATTCTCGTTATCCAGAGCTGTGTATATGGACTCCACACTATAGAAGCTGCGTCAAGGATTGAGTGTACTAGTGAAAAGTAAAGGGACCGCAGACAGTACGGATCACGAAACTCCTTAGCCAAGCGCATAATAAATCCCAAGTTGCGATTTGCTTTTGAGATAATGTTGGAATAATGGTTGTGAAAGGTCAGCTTCGAATCCAGTTCCACTCCCAAATCTTTAACACTAGCAACTCGTTCAAGAGAAGTCCCTTGGATCCTGTATCGGTATATGATTGGATTTTTGCTTCTGGAGAACGTGATAACTGAACACTTGGCAACGCTTATAGTCAGATTGTTCAGACTGCACCAATCAGCAAATCGGTTAACTAAAACTTGTAGTTCTTTGCAATCCTCAACTGATCTTACAGCAAGGAAGATGAGGAATAGCAATGGGCCCAAATTACTTCCTTGTGGAACGCCGGATTGGTTGCAAAAACTAAACGACTCGGCCGTGCCCAGCCGTACCGAGAGGCTACGATTTGTTAAATATGTTTGTAGCCAGCAGACAAATTCGTTAGAAGCTCCAAGTCGATTCAGCTTATGTAGCATAATTTGATGGTCTATGCGATCGAAAGCAGCCTTAAGATCAGTATACACTGCATCAATTTGAGCACTGTTCTCCATATGGCGGAAAGAGAACGAGCAGAACTGTAATAAATTTGTACCAATAGAGCGCTTCGGATAAAAACCGTGTTGTTCTGTTGAAATATATGATTTCACTATACTGAACAAAATATTACAGACAATAATCTCCAGCAATTTTGAGCATGCGCCTAAAGATGTCATTCCACGGTAATCTTCTATATTGCCTTTATCTCCTTTCTTAAACACCGGGAACACGTAAGACCTTTTCCAGGCCTCAGGGAACTTATGCTGTTGAAGAGACATTGCATATATACAGCAACGGCTTACAGAGCGCACCGGCACATTTTTTTAAAACTACGAACGGTATACCATCTGGGCCGACAGTAGATGACATTTTTAACTTCGTAAGGCCGGCAATGATATCAGCTTCGCAGAAGTGCCATTTACTGGCACGTTACGCATGGCATCATTAATTTGCGAAGGAGAGGCAGTGGTTGGTATAATGCGCATTTGATATAATTCCTTAAAAGTTATTCTATGATATTTCATAGGTGATTCAGAACGAGGCAGCTGCAGGCCGCGAGTGTTGCCAGCGACACCACAAGAATTACATCTGTCTAGTTTCTAGTATAACAGCAAAACTGCTTTCTGCTTTTTTAAACTGAGCCGATTGGGCCACTTGCAAACTAACGACCAGGGCTTGAAAAGGGATCGCAAGTTGAATGTGACTGCCGTGAATGCGAACTTTCCGCATTCAAACTCCGCTTTTTGAACGATCATTTGACTGTTTTTTGAATCCAGTCAATCTGCCGCTTGCGCTGCTGCCGTCTTACAATTCATGCGGCATCTCAGCAAAAGCAAACAGTCGATCTCCTGTTTTGCTTTGCGCTTTGAAAATGTGACTGCCAGTCATTTGACTGGTTTGCAGTCATTCGCTGCTCCAAACGGTAAAGGCAACTTGATCGAAACGAAAATGTTAAAAAGCTTTAGAACGCGTTCGTTCTACTGCGTGCAATCGGCGTTTGACTGAGCAAACTGCCAGTTGTGTTATGCATAGCGTTCGTATTCCACCACTAAACGGACGGTGTGAACTTGAATGCGCGTTGGTGTGACTGCGGTAGAAAAAAAGGATGGTTCGAAGCCCTGCTAACGACAGATAATTGGTACGAAACATGCCTAATGTCCGTTACGCCAACCACACATTATGCTTCCGCACATTATTCCTATTGTCCATTATGCCTAGGTTGATGATAATTGACTGGATAATGCGTAACATAGGTGCTTCCCGTACTTGCAGATCCTTAGCCTCCTTAGCTCCTTAGCCTTTTATCCAGCAACTTCTATCTCTGGCTCCTCGTGGTACCAACCGGAATTCGAGCACGGAATACAAGCGGAGATCGGGTAACCAACTCCGATGGAAACTAAGCTCGCATACCGACGGGAAAGGAGTGTACTCATGCGAACGTTGAGTGTGGCAACGAAGAATAAACTTGTCAGCGTTGAGCGACTGTTCCCATTTCAGGGGCGGCTCATAATGGCTCGACGAAGAACGACAAACGGAAACTCGGTACTTGGAACTACAGGTCGCCGAATTTCTCGGGTAGCAACCGAGGACTGTTCGAACAGCTTGAACCCCGCAAAATTAGTATCATAGCTCTGCTGGAAATCTGTAGCAAAGAAGAGTTTGGAAGATCTGCGGTGGAAAGGCTGAATTTTACCAGAGCGAGTGCACCACCAACGAAATGGGAACCGGCCTTGTAGTGTTGGGCAGATTGCGAGATTACGTGATGGATTAAAAAGCGGTCAACACCAGGATGTGTCTATTAAGTATAAAGGGTCATTTCTTTAATTATAGTACCATCAACGGTGCATTGCCCGCATGAAGTGAGACCCGATGATGAGAAGGAAGCATTCTAGATTTGACGCGCTGCTGGAAGCAAGGTACGACAGCTGTTCGTCACGGGACATCAAGATCGTCCTCGGAGATATGAACGCACAGGTCGGTAGGGAAGAAATGTATAGACCGCACACCGAAACGAACGATAACGGCCAACGGCGTATAAACTTCGCAGCTTCCCGGGGCCTGGTGATCCGAAGTACATTATTTTCCCACGCAAAGATATCTACAATGCCACTTGAATATCACCTGATCAACGTACAATGTACATGATTGACCACGTTTTCATAGATGGTCGATTCTTTTGTAATATCACGAACATACGTTCCCTACGTTCCCTGCGGATATTGAATCTGACCATCGCCGAAGATAGTTGGGGCAGAATACGCTCGGCCATCGGGGACACCGCGAGTGCGACACTAGGTGAAGAACCCCCCAGAGTATACGAAATGATTGGTTTGATGGGAAATGCCAACAAGCGATAGAATTATCTGACCGCACGGAGTGCGCCACTTCATTCAGTACTTTTCCACACGTTGATCTGAAAAACTTAAAGAGAAAAGCCAATATATGGAATAGTATTAGTTTTAAACTAGTACTTTCTGCACGTCCTCTGAAGACGTCCTTGGATGTAGCTGATATGTGTACAGTCCAACCCACTGGCTTAGTGTTACAGGCTTGCGAACCAAATCGTCCTTTTAAGGGCAAAAAGTCTTCTATTTATCTCTTTGCTGTTATCCACCAGTCGGACTCGATTATTCTGGCGGATTTTTTTAATATATATACATTTAAAACGTGTTTAACACTACTACTACTACTACTTCAACAATGCATTGCATTGCTTTTTTCTAAAATAAAACGTGATTCAAAAGGACGCACCAATTGTTTTAAACAACATAATTGGTCACCGTTATGTATTCGAGTAAATGTCCAGCCAAATCGGAAAAGTCAATTTTGAAGTTTATTTTTCGATGGAACGAGCCTCAGCCTGATTTGGTCCGACTGAGTTAAACATTTGCAATTGGGAAAGTACTAGCTACTGCATTTAAATCAAATGTTGTGACAAAAACAGAAGACGGTAAAGAAAGTATCTTCCGGTGGTTGCGTTATTCGATCAACTTTGAGCAGTAACCCTAGATATTTTTTTTGTGTAAAACATATTTACTTCTCTGACTACTGGTTTGTCGTTCGGCACAAGTTTTCAACTTCGGAACAGTTGGTGAGGTGTTGACAGCTTACCTGTAAATGAAGGAAAAAAAAATATTTATTATATTGCGAGAAAATGCATTAATTTAATTGGTACTTAAAATTTTGCAAAAGAACCACAAAACAAACCGTATTAGTATCAATTCTATACAAAATTAAACTGTCAAATAATAGAGAATATCTATTTGGCAATCAAAAAATTATCAAACTCACAAACAAAATTCAAACCTGCAAACCAAACAACAGATGCATGCTGAGTCAGTCGGAAGACTATTGCGGCTCAAGCTTATTGGAGCATAGATTATTACGACCTGCGAAAGTCCCATTCAAGCAGAATGCCTATGACCCAAGTGAAACATTAATGAACGGTGAGTGCGAAAAGCTGCATCGGAGAAGGCTGCCGATGCGATGCTGGCATGCCACACGTTCGAGGGAATTCGAACCGTTATCGTCACACAGGAGCAATAGATAGTACAAGTACAAGTGCTTCAAACCGCAAGTCCAAGCCAGCAATCATCGTAAATCCGGAAACACCCGTAAACAAACACGCAGGTCAAAGCAATTACCGTCAAGGCGTCCCTGAGCAAATCCCTTACGCAGGCAACCAGTCCGACCAGTTCGGTCGGTTCCGTCCTGGTCTTGCCGCAGAACGAACCAAGTCTATCCGGTGTCCCCGGCACGGCACACGGTGGCAACAGGAACCCATCCATTTGCATACAAGCATCGCCAATGGGTTGTATGCAGTCATAATCCGGTATGGGTTTACCGAGATTGCTCGTTTGTGGCCAAGATTGACTCGCACTGGTAGGGATTTCATTTCGAACGGGAGATGTGCCACACGTTTGGAAACCGAAAATTGCTTCACTTCACTCCGTAAGCATCCCGAACCGTGCGAGGATAGCTTTGAGGATTGAGTAAATTTTCTGTGTGGTCGTCCACCATGTACCAGGCCATTGCGTCTACATTATCACCTTCTTGTGTGTTTAATCGATCTCGTATAGTGTGAGTAAACTATAAAGTTCGTTCAATGTGTACGAACAATGAAAAAATCAATGTGAAAACATTGCTATATTTTTCGGCAGATAAGGTTGTCCGTCTATGCCCTTCCGAAGTGCATAATTCATTACAAAATTTTAACCGAATGCTCTCGTCCTTCTTTCAACACTTGACTATTCACTGTTGTAGGTTGAAAATCGGACAAACTATCCAGTGAAACCCTGAGTGCCTGAGCTGCACGAACTGAAGCGACAGGTCATGAATATTCAATGACGGAAATCGATCCAGAAAACAGAAGATATTTTGCCTAAACTTGAGTCATTTCTCCTGCCTCGCTACCTGACGTTGAATCAGCCAGTAGCAAGGCAGCAAGCAAACAAGCCAGGGTCGTTTTTATTTTCAACAAAATATGACGCTTATAAATTTTTCGACATCCCACAAATCTGTGCGATTTATCCGGAGCCGGTCCCCGCCAAGATTGAGTGTATGTACTCTTCCTTATCGGGAGTAAACCCTTCCCGCATAAACCATCCCGAAAAACCACCTCCCAACAAGCCATTCTTACTTTTAAAGCGCATAAAATTGTTCGTTCTGTGGTTCGTATCCGAATATGGAAAACAAGTCCGGCAGACGAAGGATACCGCCACCGTCGTCATCATCATCACCACCATCATCATCATCATCATCGTCATTATCAAAATCATCGTCATGGATGCAGTGTGTTCGGCATGCAGCAGCAGAAAAACTCCGCTGTGCGCCGGCCGAGATTACGTTTATTGGCATTAAAGGTAATCTGTTTTCATCCACTGTATGAAACGATATCACTATCAAGTATGCGCAACCAGCGACATGCCGCACATGCCGAAGCGGAGCGGGCAACAACGGATGAAAATGCAAAAATGCGCACGTGTTTCTGGCTGTGGCATATCGTGCCAAAGTTATATAGGCTAGCTGCCGGCATCATCATCATCATAATCATCATCCACACAGAGCGATGAGCTGAGCACTGGCCTACAGCGCGCAAGGATATTTATGGGAAAGAAACAAAGCATAGAAGATGCATTTTTGTTTTTCTTAAACAATGCGATTTGCCGCTTTTTCATCGGCACCGGAAGAGGTTTAATGAAATATAAAAATATATTTTATAATGGGATGATATATATATATAGCGTACTTTGAAACATTTTCACTTTGTATAGAACGTACCGGTATTTTCCAGTATGCCGACGATCCAACAATGGGTAGTGTTTCATGAATAGCCACGATTATAAACGATAACCACCGCGGCGAGTAAACCAATTTTCCTTCAGGCAAAATTATTACAGACTTTAAATCAGCCTTTACTTTGGATAGCACTTTTCGACTCTTAAATTTTATTTCTTTTCTAGAATAGTAAATTTTTGACCAAAATTGTAGAATTGGAAGATAACTTGACTCAAAAAATTGAAGCTGAAAATCTGGTTTGAACTGGTTCTTAGATCCTAAAAAGGCTTTCGACGCTCTGAATCATGTCATATTACTAATAAAATTAGAGTGCCATGAAATCAGAGGAGTAACGAATAATTCAATTAAGTTATTTGACTGATACAAAACAATTTGTTACTATTAACGGTGTCAATAGTTCGTCTCGTTTAGTTGGAAATGATGTCCCTCAGGGCAGCAATATAGGGCCATTCCTATTTCTGGTATATGTTAACGATATCGCAAATCTTCGATTAAAGGGAGTTGCTAGACTTTTTGCTGATAACACAGCCATTTTTTACCCCAGTGAAAATCCTGTCACTGCAGTTTATGAAATGGAATACGATCTGAAAATTCTAAATGAATACTTTTCAATCAGTTTCATCTCCAGCAGTCCAAAACTAGCATAGCATAGAAGCCGCAGAATTTAAATATATAGGCATGGTGCTCAATGGTACTTTATCACATAAAGTTTTAGGAAACGCAAACCGCCGTTCTTCGTGGATCCATGCATGGCTTAGTCCATTTGTAAATCGAAAAAAACTATTAACTTACTATAACGAAATTTTTCAAAAACCTTGTTTATCAAATGTCAGATGATCAAAATGTCTTCTAAAGTTATAACTAAAATTAACTGCCGGTACCCGCATCTCAGACCCATAACGAAAATTGCTATGTTCAGCAAAAGACGATTGAAATTATTACAATTTATGGTTAATTATTTCGAATTATAATTGTAATTATACTTGCCACTTTCCCGAGCAGGAGCGAAGAGCAAAATAATATCAAAATGTGTTATTGGAAATCGAATAACTCATATCAAAATTTGATCTTGTTTTGGCTGACATAGTTGGTAAAATAGCAAAAAATAATATTAAAATTTTACTCCTTTAAGGCCAAAAGAATAACTACTTGTGTTATTTGAATAACGAAGCAATAACATGACTATATTCAGGGTTTAGAATAACATATTTTAGTATTATTAAGGTATCGAATAACAAAAGCAGTAGTATATGAGATATTAAAAAATCATTTTATTAAATAGTTATAATCTAAAATCTCTTTAATCAATTTAAAAAAATTGTATGAAATATATCGAATGTCATTTTAAGGCCAAAAAAAGATATGATAACACAATCAGTTATTAAACTCATCTTACAACCACTGTTTTAAATAACTACTCAATAACAAAATATGTTATCAATGTATCTCCATATCTATTCAATAACAAAATATACCATTATAACACACTTTGATATTGTTTTTATATTATTTTGCTATTCGCTCCTGCTCGGGTTTGTGTAAAGTATTGTATTGGCTTTCTGTCATGACTTAATCGTTGCAAGTGGCAACTAACGTGTTTTTTCGAGGGTCCTGATGGAATCCCGTCAGTGCACTATGGTCGAAAAAGCAAAAACTCGAGACAAAAATCAATATCTCGAAAACTATTTGCTCTACAGATTTCATGTATTCAGAAGATTTTGTTTACAAAAAGAGACCTATCTTTCGGTATAATTAGTCACTAGGGTGGTTAACTTTTACGTTTTAAAAATTTTAACTTTTTATTCTTGTGATATGGAGCTATATTTCCTACTACAAAGTTGTAGATAATTTATTTTGCAGAAACTTTGCTGCAGAAACAAAAATTGTAGCTCGTCTGTGTATCGCTTTGCACACGCTACAGGATTTTGAATAGATTGGGTCAGGGTGGGTCTTAAAAAATCAGCTTTTTGCTCTAAGATTTCGTGAAAAACTGTAATATTTTGAAACAAAAACTTCTATAACTTTCTTCAGACATTAGATAGCAACTACCTAATAGCTTCAAATAACGCACCATTTTACGTTCTAAAAGTAATCCTAGCACAGCTTCTAAATTGATCTTCAAATAAAAAGGTTAGAGCAAAAAAACGTATTCAAACGATCAAAAACGTTCAAACGTACGATACGTAAATTTTGCCAATTAGCTCCGAAAATCTATGGAGAAAGTCGTGCAAGGCTCGTAAAACATCACCAAGGGTGATAAGAAAAATCGGTGTAAGAAGACGCAATTTATTAATTTTCATATTCTATCCTAAAACTAGATTTCATTTTCAGTCGATTGGTCGAAAAAGAACGGATATCCGACGAGAAACAATCGAGATATGGCCATTTTAGTGAAATCAGTTCTGGAAATGTTGCCATTTATGACCATTTTAAAACATGACTAAAACCATTCCCATATAGATTTCAAACTTCAAAAATTTACGAGGGTTGAAAATCCTGATGTTTGACACCCTTATTGACATGATTTCAATATTCCCTGAAACGACCACATCCGCCCTAGCCTAGAACCTACTACAGGGTTGCCATGGCATGCTGTGGAACTGTTAATGCTTCCAGTGTCAATGGCTCATAAAATCTTAACGTTTGATGCTCATATTGACATGGTTTGCGTCATGTGCTTAACTGGCCAGAGCAATAGATGTTACTAGTACTGATTTTACGAAAATGGCCGTAACTCGGTTGTTTCTCGTCGGATTTCCGTTCTTTTTTCACCAATTGGCTGGAAATGAAATCTTGTTTTGGGATAAAATAGGAATATGAATAAATTTCCATGACAGAAAAAGACACAAGCGATGAAAAAATCAGTTTTTGACATACCCCCAGATAACCCGGAATATCTCCGGTGTCCACTGACTATTGCGAATCTTGAAATATTTTAAAAAACAAGAAAGATTTTCCCGTCGAATGCAATTAGCTTCATTTAAAAATGTCCAATTTTGAGGAAGTTGCGGCTATTTGAATTTCATCAAAATTTTGCCTGTCCTGATCATTTTGTCTAACCCCTGTACAAACATAAATCGGCAGTTAAAATGACCCACAATTGGGTGTGGCCCGTTATTGTGTACTGACTATAAAACAAATTCAGTAAAACATTTTATTATATAGAAATATCTCTTCAAGTGAAAATTAGTTATATCAATCTAAATTAATTTTGGAGGTGCTGAAGTCCTTACCTAAAATACAAAGACAATTTTTTAACGATTGATGTAAATATTTCTACCTAACATATGTTGAAAACATATTACTAATACGCTCAAAAAACCAATGTTTAATTTGATTACTAAGGTCTTTTAGAAAATGGCTGAGCTATGAACGTATAAAACGTGTCAAATTTTCGTTATGTACATTTATCTGACATTTTGTCATTTATTTTTCGTACCATAAAGTGCACCCCAAAAAAGTAGTAAAATTATATTCATAAATAACGTATCAATAAACTAGATTGAATCAAAAAAAAACTGCTTTACACACCCAAGTAGCACACGTTGTCACAATTGAGTCGCAGCGGCTGATATGCGACAAATTTAAATGTAAAACTTCGGTTACAGTAACCTAAAATATAACAGTTGTGTAACCGAAATAGCGCAACTTATGTAACTAAATATGGTTACATTAACAGTTACTCAATAACCAATATGTAACATGTAGGGGAGAGTAGTCAACAGTGAGACAACAGGAACAGTGAGACATCGGGAATAGCTTCGCCATAAAACATACAAGATCCATGATATTTTCCTGCAAAGTAAAGTTTGTGAATCTATATCACATAATACAGTTTGAGAAAAATTTGTTAATTTTTTAGTATATTTTGCAATAAAAGTCGTTTTTGGGGGGGTCAAAGTAAATTTTATTGCGATCATTTTCAGGTGATTTTTAACGGCAAATCGCATAACTAATCCAAATTAAATTTACTACATGGCATCTCATAGGAATGACCGATAAAAATAAAACATATAAGACCATCGAATTGTTTGCTAACACCACTATTTCACTATTTCTTATAAAACATTCCTATTGGGAACAGTGAGACAAACAGATGAGGGTAATTTTCAAAAAAAAAATTTTTTTTGTTGAATTGTAAATCAATCCATATAAATTGATTGTAAATGAGTTCTGAAGTGTAAGTTGAAGGTCAGATAACCAGGATTGGACCTTTATATGAATATAAATGTAGAAGTGAGAAAAATCGGAATTTTCAATAATACACAACAATAATGTATCCTTCATGCACAAAATAAACAGTACGACCTCTAGACTATTTTTTGTAACCAAAAAATAAGGTTTAAGTTTAATTCTAATATGTATCTCAGTATTCAATACTCGTTGTCTCACTCTTCCCACCTGCTGGGGAACAGTGAGCCAAAAAGACACCTTCACATTTGCGTTTGTAACTATTTTATCTTTTAACCAAACAGGCTGAAACTTTTTTTCAGACAACTAGAAGGATATACCTCTCAGACGGATTGAAGACCTCGTTGGTAACTATCAACAAAAATTTTTTAAAATTTTTGGAAAAAAAGTGTCTCACTGTAGACGTCTCTCCCCTATAGTTACAAAATGGTTACTATTGAAGTTACACATAAACTGTAAATTGACTTTCAATTGGTGGCAAATTAGTTATCTTGGAACTTTTATTGCGTAGCGAAAACAATGCAGCAGGTTTATTATTTCAATCTATGGCTGTCAACGTTAAGCAGTAAATTTAACTGTTGAATATAGAATAGTGTATAAATTTCGCTTGTTATTTCAACACAAATTTTAAAGCAGTTTCAAATTTATGGTGAAATGCATGATTCTAGCTTTGGAAAATTCACGCGCTCTTATTTAATCTAGCTTTTCGTTACTTACTTCTTTGAAAAATTGATTTTTTGTAAAACAAATATGTACAAATATAAAGAAAATTTTAATTTTCTGATTTTTTAATTTTATTCTTAGCAATAATGAATTAGTGAAACATTCACCTAGAAATCATTAAAAAACAAATTGTTCTCGCTATCACTAAGTAAAATTCATAGCCATATTGCCTTTGGTTTTAACTACTACACCATCGTCCTTGAAGTTTTGTATCGTTTTCGGCATATTGCATGAAATGATATGAAGCAGACATTGCTCATAGATATCGGGAAAATGTGTTTTTAGTGATTGTTGTGAAAAGAAAGTGTTAATTTAATATCAAAGAATAGTTTCAGTTTGAATAATACAGTTTACCAGCAGTGTTAATCATAGAAGGTTACATTTCAGTTACATTCTAGTTACACGTAACCTTAGCCTTCGACCTGGTTACGCTATCGGTTACGGTAACCAATATTGAATCTGTTGTGGTCACTTATTTCTTATGTCATCATTTCTAAGTTACACTGTAACCTATTTTCATTGCCGGTTTCGTTTCGATGTAACTTGATCGTTTTGACGTTTGAGAATAATCAAAATTTGTTTACTTAATACCAATGTCTGTGCGGAGAAGATTCCAAGTACCATCAATTAAGTAAATGAACGCATTTACAAGAGCATTTTACAACCCAATTGTTTATCTTTACCATTAATAAAATTCTCTAAATGAGATCTAGTTTTTGCTTAATTCGTTGTGTTTACAAGGAACAGTGAACAAGTTGTTGCGAAAATGTTACTAGCCGATTTTTTTTGACTTCGTAACTGCTCGTAACGGAAAATTAACTGTTTTGCGACCAGCAAGTTGATGACAGTTTGGAAAAAGGTTTCATTTGTGTCACTTGATAACTATTTGGTAACTCGTAACTGAAAGGTGACTGTTTTGCGACGACCAAGTTGTTGACAGTTCGAAATTAAGGTTTCAATTTGGTCATTTGGTAACTACCTGGTAACTTTTTGAGATTTTTGTCACTAGAAAACTAAAAAGTAACTATTTTTAATTTTATATAACCTAACTCGTTACAGGTATCCTAAATGTAACTGCTGTGCAACCTTTTTGTATTTTTTACCTTTGTTATACTATAACAAAGGTTTAAAAATTGGTCGAAAAACACGAAATCGATCCGAGGCCCGGAGGGCCGAGCCACATATACCAGTCGACAGGGTTCGACGAACTGAGCAATGTCTGTGTGTGTGTGTGTATGTGTGTATGTGTGTGTGTGTGTATGTGCGCGACGCAACTTTTCTATCGCCTGTTTCTCGGAGATGGCTGAACCGATTTGTTCGCTATTACTTTTGTTTGAAAGGTATTATTGCCTAGTATATCACTATTGATCACTATTCGAGGTCCGACATTTCGTTTAAAAGTTATAAGTAAAAACGTGAAAATTACGTGACACGATTTTCTCCGGAACCAAGTGACCGATTTCAACGATCTTGGTATCGAATGAAAGCTCTTGTTAACGCTAAATTTTTCGGGTAAATTTTATTGGAAACAAACAAGTAGTTTAAAAGTTATCCTAAAAAAACCTGTTTTGACAAGGTAATAATTATCGCCTGTTTCTTAGAGATGGCTAAACCGACTTAGGCGCTATTAGTCTCATTTGAAAGGTAACATAGCCTAATAGATCACTATTGATTTGTTTTTTGATTGGACGTTCAATTTGAAAGTTACGAGCAATTGAATACAACACATTAAAATTTATAATAATTTATAACCATTTCATCTAAGATGATTTATCTAGTTTGAATTATTTTGACATCAAATTAGAGATTTTAATGCTGCAAATATATCTGCAAAATTTCAGTAGAATTGGTTTTGCCGATCAAAAGATATTAACCCTCCAACACTCGCGCCAACTTTTGTAATACGGGTTATTCGCGCGCACAATGGCCCAAAGCCAAAAAGACATGCGCACTAGAATTTTGACTGGGAAAACTTGGCTTAAGGTTTATGAAACCTTCGGAAGAGTTTCTTGAAATTGAAAGCTCTATCGTCTGGTGGAATTTAAATTTTGATTAATCCCCCTAAAAGTGGAATAAAAAAATTATTTTTCTTCAGTTTCAATATAACACATTGATGTATTCTGCAAAGTTTTAGAGTATATTATTACAAGAAATTTTGCTGAAGACAGTAACCCCCTATCTCTTCAGCGAAGCTAGAAAAATATTATTTATTGTATATGAATTAGTGAAATCAGTTTTTTATTTAAGCTCTTTTCGTAATTGTTGTATGACTTTTTCATGTATTACAAAGTTGTACAAATAGTAAAAATACACAACTTTGCTGAATATAGTATACCTCTATGTTTGCTTGTTAAGGAACTGTAGAACTATGATTATAAAAATACCCTAATTTTGACCCCGAATTACTCGACTACCAACAGACGGATACATTTTAAACATTTTACATTATTGCTGATTGTTTTGATGCATACAGACACCATTTTTCCATATGAAGAAACGAGAGAAAATTCCAGGCCAATTCCGGTACATCTCATATGCTGATTGCTTAATTTCTGTGATGTCAGTTTATGCTGATCAATTTTCCCAACAATTTAAAGTATTAATGCATTGAATAATTATGACATTTTGCTCATAACAAGTTTATTGAAGAATATACGTTAGTTACACAACGATTTGTAACTTTATAACAATATGGCGTTCAAAAACCTACACGTGTTATACAAAATACAGCAGCGTGAGTAACCGAAGGTTAATAAAAATTGATGAAATTTATTCTAGAAAACTTTATTGGTGTAAATCAAATAGGCATTACAGGAAATTATGCATAGTTCAAAAATCTATAAACTAGACCTTTACTACGCAATGTATATGTTAAAGAATAATATTTGCTCTTACAACCTACTTTTACTTGCACTTACTCAAATTATTAACAACTTACTTATCCTTATTCAGCAATTTCATGAAAAAGGGATCTATCAAAATTTATAAGTGGTCATATTTTGTTCAAATTTTGTAAACGTATTCAATTTTCAAAAATTTTATGTAAACCAACGCACTACGCAACGTTAACCAATAGATGGATTATACTCCGCAGACGTGTCGGTTTTTATCTCAAATAGCAAGTAAGACCGTATAACAAAGGTTCCTTTCACCACTAGGTGGATTAAATCGGGTTTTTATTTTTATGATTAGTTACAAGTGCTACTTGGGCAGCGAATATATTTTCATGAACAGAATTTTTGTTTCAAACAAACAAAAACTGCTTTTGAAATGTACAAAATTAATGACGACTCATTTTACCTTAACATCACGTGGCACGATGCGGGAATCTAAAAACCTCACACGGGCACCTGATCTAACCTCTTTCCCACCCGAACAGGCGTTTAGCATTACTTCGGGAGGAGGCTGTGTTTTCACACTGCTTCGTATAACTGTCGAGACGTGTACCGATCTGGAGACTTCGGTCTCCTCATGACCACCCTCGCAAGACATCTTTTGTATAGCCGCTCTTAGTTACTCTTCTTGTTACAGCACATTATTAGGACATCACTATCGACGCTGCTGTCTGATCCTCCAACAGTACACATCTCTCGTCGTTCTGTTATGATGCGAATCGGGGACAGTCCAAGATAACGTGTTCCAGCGTTTCTTCAGTGTCCTGGCACACCATGCAGAAGGGCAACGCTGCGTGACCAAATCGGTGAAGGTACTTCCTGCAACAACCGTGACCAGACAAAAACTGTATCAGGTGGAAATTGACATCACCATGCTTTCTGTTGACCCAGGTTGAGATATTCGGTACTCTGTAGGCCCATCTGACCTTTTCCGCATTGTCCCATTCCGGCTGCCATCGAAGCAATTCTGGATCCCTTACGTATTTCCCTGACACCTTTTTGCTTGTAGCACTCACTGTCTTCAGCCACTGTAGTGCCGATATAGGTCATTCCGGAAATCACTCTAACTACCTCCAAGGATATAGTTCTGCAGGCACTGCTCACTCGCATAGCCATAAGCAGGAACGTTCTGTTAATTAGTGTTAAATTCCGTTTCGTTTTCAGCGCTTCTATCCAGGCGGGACCTCTCACCGGTGGTTAGAGCTTAATTGTTAGCCATGATTCTGGAAAATACAGTAATCGTCTTCGCAGCCTTCTCGCAGATATAGCCAACGTGACTATTGAAATTAAGTCTGTCGTCGATAATGACTCCGCTTCACTTCGCGTTACAAGAGTATACTGTAACCTCCGACGGTAACGTGTGCTGGCTGCATCGCTTTACAGTTACTGATAAGTGCCATCTCGGTTTTTTGGCTTCATCTCGCACATCCAAGTGCCCACGAGCCTTGCCGCCTCTGAAGCCAACATTTCGATCTCCCTACTTTACTCGAATTCCACTACTAGTACAGATATAGTCTGCAAAGCCGCTCTTTCAGCGCTCCATGCGCTCCGCTCTTTCAGCGACCAGGCGGGTTGCATCCACGGTCTTTCTTCCCGACCTGAATCCAAACAGTAATTTGGATAATCCTCTACCACCCTCTGTGAATTTGTTCTGTCTGTTAAGGATCACTTTCTCAGACACTTTTTCTAGATTGTCCAGCAGGTATATTGGTCTGTGAGAAACTGGAAGGTTTTCGTCGGGTAGGCATTTCTCAAGTCTCGTCCTAAAGATATCCGGATTGGTGGGATTGCTGTCTTTAGAGCCACGGTAGGAATCCCGTCGAGTCCGGGAGCCTTATTCGTTTTTAAATCCTTAGCCATTTTTTATAATTCCCCGTTGGATATGTCAACCGGTTCCTGGTTTTCAACTGCTCTATCATACGGGATAGAAGGCCAATTCATGGGTTCGTTACCGGTCTGCAACCTCTGGGCGGGTTGCAGGAGGAGTAGAGGGCGCTCTCATCTTGCTCATGGCGATTCTGTAGGCATCGGCCTACGGATTTTCATTAGCGCCGTAGCACAACTTCTCGAAACAGTGCCAGTGCTTCTTGCTTTGTCGGATTCCGCTCTTGAGCGCAGCCTTAGCGTCCCGTAGTTCGTACCTACGAACTTCTTTGTCAGCTTCGGTCATTGTTCAACACAGCAGACCTTCCTTTCTGGGCCTTTCTGGGCTCAGATTTGGAAGGTTGGCACTCCAACTGAGTGCTTCAATGCAAAGATTCTTGTCGAAATCTTTTATTTTCCTTGCGCGTTCTCCGGTGTCTCTTCTGCACGTTTCCGCGGGTGTGATTCCCGGTGCTAAAACCCAACGCTCGCACACCACACTTTGCAGTTCATGTTCGCTGCGAGCGCTGGGTTACAGAAAGTCACGTGTGTAATGGACTCTCGGTTAAACACACTTCTATTTAGCTTCACAAGGGCTTCCAGCAAGCAATAACCCTCTTGCGTTAATACATCTACTACCCCACTCGACCACCCAGGTATTGAGGTCCCTATATCGTCATGGTTGAGATTAATTTAGATTACCCCCATTAAGGGGAATTTTTTTGGAGAAATCACAATTTTTTATTTCAGATTTAGATTCAGATCCCATCGAGATTGTTCCGCACTGGAATGCTTATGTGTATGATCGTTTTTCATCCACTTCCCGTGATCGGATCATTACAAAATCAGTATCAAAATAAGCGGAGAAGTCTGTAGAATCAAAATCTGAAATAAAAAAAACTGTGCTTTCTCCAAAAAAATCAGAGAGGTTGTGTACAAGACACGACCGCATATATAGGTGACGCAGGACTACGTAAGTCTCTTTGTAGTGATAGTAGCATGTATTCATGCTTGTAATCATTTGATTCTTCATGTATACATGCTATATGCAACATATAGGGCCCTATTCTGTAAGTCACGTCGAGTGTCACTTTTCTCGACTAGTCGACTTTTGGTATTATCTAAGTCACATGCGACCCGATTTTGTCGAGTAACTCGACTGAGTCCACCGCCAAAAAGCTAGTGACTAAACGGTTAGCAAGTGACGCTTGAGCTAGCTTTGTTTTGGTCCTGCATTGAGTCGCTATGCTGCCCGTTCTTCTTGCACTCGACACTCGACAGTGACTGAGTCGAGCCGAGTTGCTCGACGTGACTTACAGAATAGGGCCCATATACATGCTACATGCGTTGTATGTAACGTTTATCAAAGTAGTAACATTGTATACGTTCAATTCTCAAAAGATTGTGAATTTGAAAACAATTTAACAAAATTACTTTCCTGCTACCTTACTGAAATTAAAGATTGTTTTTATTATCCATGGTTTCCCACGTTGAAGGGATTTTACCAATTCAATCCTATTTTATCAACAGCACATCTTTCCACTACACTTCTAATGAAACGGCAAGCATGCGTATTCATAAAAGCCTGGGTGCTAATTCCGTTATCGAAATTTGACCTTCTGTTTTTTATACGACAGACTACAGTATTCATACAGAGTCGTATTATAACCGAACACTACAGCTGTAGCTATAGATGCCATTTTCACAGATTTTTTCACACGCATAAATTTGGGACCCTATCATTTTCTCCGCGATATTTAATTTTTCTAGTGTATTTTTTTCTGTTATATACATAGTTTATGAAGCACTTTAATTATCAGACACATTGGTAGAACCAAAACTCACAGGAACTGACATAATTGGTGGGTCCCAAATTTATGCGTGTGAAAAAATCTGTGATTCTGGCATTGTAGCACATTTTTCCAACACAGATATCAAATTCGTCGAGGTTTAATCGTCTCGCAGTAAAGAATTTGCGGATCTGTTGGGACAACGAACTTGTGTCATTTTTTCTGGCACACTTCCCTAACACAGACATCAGATTGGACTAGGTTTAATCGCGTTCGTAAGACATCCGTTGGCTCGAGAGGGCTTTGTCACTCTCTTTGGCGTACTTCCCAAGCAAGGACATCAAAATGGTCTAGGTTGAACCGCGGTGTTAAGAAATCTTGTTGAAATGAGGAAACTTGGTCACTTGTTTTGGCTTACTTCCCAAGCACAGATATCAAATTGGTATAGGTTTAGATCATCGTAAAGAATCTTCCAACCAATCACGAAGCGAGAATTCTGGTAAAACATAGGTTTATTATTTTCAATTTTTCAATAGTTCAACATCAAGAATCCATGCTTTTCTTCATTTGGGTCAATTCTTGGAAGATTTTCCGATCGATTGGTGTAAGAATATTGAAAATCGATTGAAAAACCGCTGAGCTATTAGCGCTCAAAACCTTTCATTTTTCGTGACGCTCGCATTTTTCGATTTTTTGGAATGACACCCTATCTCAAAACTTTCCGTAAGACGTAGTCCTACGTCAAAAATTGTCATTTATGTCCCCTTAACATTGGCAGATCATCGCACAGTGGTTTGAATGTTCGAAATTGTGAACTTTTTTAATAACTATTTTAATAGTGATTTTATTAATATTATATTTGGAAGAATTTTTTTACATCAATAGACACAACGGTTGATCATTAGTTTTAGTTCGGAACTCAACCGCAAGTGACGCTGCAAAATCAAACTCCTCAAAAATCAATTTTATCAGTATACTAGCTGACCCGACAAACTTCGTATTGCCACAAATTAACCTGTGTTGTACATAAATCATGAATCTCGGATGATCTTTGTCACAATCTCGAGTCTTGCAAGTTTCTGAGGAGTTCAACCTTAGATGATTCATTTTGGCAGTTACGTAACTATGAAAGCATCCCAGGTAACCAATAAGCATCACCAATGCTATTCAAATGTAGGCCAATAAGCATTTAAGTCGCCTTAAATGCTACTTAAATGCTATTTTGGCAAAATATACAGCTACTTTACTGATAACCTTCTTATAGTGCTGACAATGCTAATTTACAGCTAATTACCGACACGATGAATTTGAATACAATTTTGGATGCAGTCAAAAAGCTAATATACAACAACGTGCATTATAAAATACCAGATACGCTGATTTGCTGCTTATGTTAATGCTTATTAGTTACCAGGAATGGGTGGTTTAATAAACAAATTTGCAATTTTTCCTCACAATAAAGTAGAAAACAACTCCCCTGTCCCCTCATTGCAATGATTGTACAACATTTCGCCGAATATCATTTTGCGAAAAACCTTAAGCGGAATGTACCATTTCACGGAAAAATTTTGTGTGGAAAGTACCATTTCGCTATCCTCTCCTTACTCGCTGTTGCTCGTTCCAGGAAACCCAGGTAGACATAGGAAAACAAATAAACCCAGACAGTAGAGATTTCTGCGGGGAGTTGCCTCCCACCAGTGGGCGGCGCTTCCGACGGCGGGTCACCGGCAACACTCACGGCCGTCTCGTCCTGAATGATCTAGTGTTACTATAGATAGTTTTTGTGGTCTTGTTATTGACTAATGTTTTATGGAAGAGTCTCGAATTTCTCGAGTTCGATTAGTTTTTGAGTTTCGCATAGATTTCTGTTTTATTTGTACCCCCCTACCATAGGGGTGAGAGGTCTCTAACTATCATAAAATAAAGTCAAGACTCCAAAATCTCCCACATGCCAAATTTGGTTCCATTTGCTTGATTAGTTCTCGAGTTATGAAGAAATTTGTATTTCATCCGTATAGGAGCCCCCCCTCCTAAAGTGGGGAGGGGTCCCAATTCATCATAGAAATATTTTTTGTCTCCAAAAACACCCACTTGCCAAATTTGGTTCCATTTGCTTGATTAGTTTTCGAGTTATGAGGAAATTTGTATTTCATTTGTATGGAAGCCCCCCCTCCTTAAAAGGGAGAGGAGTCATATTTCCCCTTCTAAAGAGGGAAGGAGTCTCAATTTGCCATAGAATAAATTCTTGTCACCAAAAACACTCACATGCCAAATTTTGTTCTATTTGCTTTACTAGTTCTCGAGTTATGCAGAAATTTGTGTTTCATTTGTATGGGAGCCCCTCCTCTTAGTGGTGGGAGTATATTTTGCATGGACAGAATCCACTAATGGCGAGATTTTTGCATTGTTAACCGTATAATAAACCCTCACTTCTTGAAAATATCGATTTTAAGGCACTATAATAATGAAATGCAGCTCAAATTCAATAAACTCAAATGAGTGTCTTGTTTAATACTTTCTGTTTCATGCCATGTATCTTCAGAAATAAGAAATGCAAGCTAATAAACACAGAAATTATACCCGAGGATCCTTTATAGGTACAGAGTCCACTATAGGTTATTTGCACTATACTGAAATATTCATTAATACATATTTCTTATATGTCTATCTATTTTTTTACGATTTTATGATATTAGTAACGTTCGTTTTAAAATGCAAATTAATCCATGAAGATACTAAAAGAGACAAATGTCTCAACATATAGTAAGATCTGTTTTAAATGTACTTTCAGTTCGTATATATTTCAGCTTCACATTTTGCAGCTTTTCAGCCTATATGAGTACAAAATAAGTCATTTTTTACACTAAACCTGTCCATAATTCGGTCTGAGTAGAAGATACAGGCTCGCGGTATTTTTATAATATTCACATATCTGTAGAACATTATTGTTGTCTAAATTGTATAGTTTTAAATATATACTGATAAAATTGATTTCTGGGGATTTGTCATGAATGTCGCCTAATATCTCAAAACCTGTGATACTTAGAAAAATGGTTTCTTCAGCAAATATTTTTCGATTTCAAGCATTCAAACCACTGTGCAATGCACAGTGTTCATCGCCTTCCTGTATTTGTTGTATTCGTTGAGTTTTATCTGAAAACCCTAAATGTGCCCGGGAATACAGGACTTTATTCCAAATATATTTTTCATGCTAATTTTTCGCTCACGGCATCGTTCATGCAATCAAAAACCCGATTTAATCCACCTAGTGGTGAAAGGAACCTTTGTTATATGGTCTTACTTGCTATTTGAGATAGAAATCGACACGTCTTCGGAACATAATTCATCTACTGGTTATCATTGCGTAGTGCGTTGGTTTACATAAAATTTTTGAAAATTGAATAAGTTTACAAAATTTGAACAAAATAGGAACACTTTTAAATTTTGATAGATCCTTTTTTCATGAAATTGCTGAGTAAGGATAAGTAAGTTGTTATTAATCTGAGTAAGTGCAAATAAAAGTAAGTTGTAAGAGAAAATATTATTCTTTAACATATATATTGTCTAATAAAGATCTAGTTTATATGTTTTTGAACTATGCATAGTTTCCTGTAATGCATTCTATTTGAATCACATCAATAGAGTTTTCATGAATAATTTTCATCAATTTTCATTAACCTTCGGTTACTCACGCTATTGTATTTTATAAAACACGTGTTGGTTTTTCAACGCTATATTGTTATAAAGTAACAAATCGTTGTTTAACTAACGTATATTCTTCAACTAACTTATTGTGAGCAAAATGTCATAATTATTCAATGCATTAATAATTTAAATTGTTGGGAAAACGTATGCAGCAAAACTAACAGCCAATGTAAGATGTTTAAAATGTATCCGTCTGCTGGTCGATTGATTCGGAGTCAAAATTAGGGTATTCTTTATAATCAAAGTTCTACAGTTCCTAAACAAGCAAACATTCAGGTATACTATTTTCTGCAAAGTTGTGTATTTTTACTATTTGTACAATTTTGTAGTACATGAAAAAGTCATGCAACAATAACAAAAAGAGCAAAAATAAAAAAACTGATTTTACAAATTCATCTATACCTATAAAGAAGGATTTCTGTCTGTCTGTCTGTCTGTATGTTCCTTATAGAATCGAAAACTACTGAACCAATCGGCATGAAAATATGCATGTAGAGGTTTTTTGGGGCCAGGAAAGGTTTTAGTGATGGTTAGAAACCCCTCCCCCCACTAAGAGGGGGGGCTCCCATACAAATGAAACACAAATTTCTGCATAACTCGACAACTAATCAAGCAAATAGAACCAAATTTGGCATGTGGGTGTTTTCGGTGACAAGAATTTATTCTATGGTAAATTGAGACCCCTCCCCTCTTTATAAGGGGAATTATAACTCCACTCCTCTTTAAAAGGGGGGACTTCCATACAAATTTCCTCATAACTCGAGAACTAATCAAGCAAATGGAACCAAATTTGGCATGTGAAGGTTTTCGAGGGCAAGAATATTTTCTATAGTAAATTAGGACCCCTCCCCACTTTAAGAGAGGGGCTCCTGTACCAAAGAAACACAATTTTCCTCATAACTCGAGAAGTAATTAAGCAAATGGAACCAAATTTGGCATGTGGGTGTTTTTGGAGACAAAAATTTTTTCTATGATGAATTGGAACCCCTCCCCGTTTTAGGAGGGGGGATCCTATACACATGAAATACAAATTTCCTCATAACTGAAGAACTAATCAAGCAAATGGAACAAAATTTGGCATGTGAAAGTTTTCGAGGGCAAGAATATTTTCTATGGTGAATTAGAACTCCTCCCCACTTTAAGAGGGGGGGGCTCCTATACAAACGAAATACAAATTTCCTCATAACTCGAGAACTAATCAAGCAAATGGAACCAAATTTGACACGTGGGTGTTTTTGGAGACAAAAATTTTTTCTATGATGAACTGGGACCCCTCCTCACTTTAGGAGGGGGGGCTCCTATACAAATGAAATACAAATTTCCTCATAACTCGAGAGCTAATCAAGCAAATGAAACCAAATTTGGCATGTGAAAGTTTTCGAGGGCAAGAATATTTTCTATGGTGAATTAGGACCCCTCCCAACTTTAAGAGGGGGGGCTCCTATACAAACGAAATACAAATTTCCTCATAACGCGAGAACTAATCAAGCAAATGGAACCAAATTTGGCATGTGGGAGATTTTGGAGTCTTGAATTTATTTTACGATAGAGACCTCTCACCCCTGTGGTAGGGGGATATGGACTCTCATACAAATAAAACAGAAATTTTTGCGAAACTCAAAAACTAATCAAACTCGAGAAATTCGAGACTCTTCCATAAAACATTAGTCAATACAAGACCACAAAAACTATCTATAGTAACACTAGATCATTCAGGACGAGACGGTCGCGAGTGTTGCCGGTGACCCGCCGTCGGAAGCGCCGCCCACTGGGGGGCTTGCCAAACTCGAGATTGTGACAAAGAACATCCGAGATTCATGATTTTTGTACAACACAGGTTAATTTGTGGCAATACGAAGTTTGTCGGGTCAGCTAGTATACAATAAATAAGATTTTTCTATCTTCGCTGCAGAGATAGAAGGTTACTGTCTTTAGCAAAATTTCTAGTAATAATATACTCTATAACTTTGCAGAACACATCAATGTGTTATATTGACACTGAAATAAAATATTTTTTTATTTCACTTTTAGGGGGATTAATCAAAATTTAAATCCCACCAGACTTCTAGAAACTCTTCCAAAGGTTCGATAAACCTAAAACCAAGTTTTCCTAGTCAAAACTCTAGTGCACACGTTTTCTTCGGTTTGGGGCTATTTTGCGCGCGAGTAACTGTATTACGAAAGTTGGCGCGAGTGTTCGAGGGTTAATATCTTTTGACCGGTACACCCAATTCTTATGAAATTTTGCACCTCTCGTTTGATATTAAAATAATTGAAATTAGGTAAATTATCTTGGTTAAAATCATTATAACTTATTGCTAATTTTGGTATGGTGTATACGGTTGCTAATAACTTTCAAATTAAACGTCCAATCAAAAAATCATTCAATAGTGATCTATTAGGATATATTATCTTTCAAATGAGACTAATAGCGCATAAATCGGTTTGGCCATCTCTAAGAAACAACAGGCGATAATTATTACCTTGTCAAAACAGGTTTTTTAAGCATAACTTTTAAACTACTTGTTTGTTTTCAATTAAAAATTCTTGAACAATTTAGCTTTAATAAGGGCTTTCATTTGGTGCTAAGATCGTTGAAATCGGTCATGTAGTTCCGGAGAAACCCGTGTCACGTATTTTTCACATTTTTGCTTATAACTTTTAAACGAAACGACGTCTCACGAAACAACTCAATAGTGATCTACTAGACAATAACACCTTTCAAACAAAAGTAATAGCGAACGATTCGGTTCAGCCATCTCTGAGAAACAGGCGATAGAAAAAATCATTACATACATACACACACACACAGACATTGCTCAAATCGTCGAACTCTATCGATTGGTATATGTGACTTGGCCCTCCGGGCCTCGGATCAATTTCGTGTTTTTCGACCAATTTTTAAACCTTTGTTATAGTATAACAAAGGTAAAAACATTATTTGTGGTTTCCTTAATTTCTGGTTTTCTACATACATTCATTCTGCACTGCAGTAAGGAAAATACAATAATTACTCGCAATAAATTCTTGGAAATTTGTTTGGTAAATAAACATATTGATAAAATTAAAGTTTTAAAATATAGTTAACTCAATTATAGATATCCATATACAAAGGAATAAAAAAAATTGATTCGATAGAAAGGCAAGGTCACACGGCAAGGTTGGTTAATCTAGATTTTTTGAGAAAAAAAACTTATTCTAAGTATGTGGTCTTTTGGTATGTCGCCTATACAATAACTTTTCAATAAAACGATTTTAAAAAATAATCAATAATTATTTTTGAGCGCCATTTTAGCATTCTCGAATCAACGAGAAAGTTAAAAGAAAATTCTATTTAATTCTCGGTAATGCACTAAGTGTACCGGACTTAACAGATGTGCCTATTTCGATTACTACTTGTTATCTTCTTTCGTATGGACAGTAACAGACTACAGTATAACCGATAGCATCAACCGATAATTTTAATGAGCACCGAGACAGACGGTTGGGCAAAAAAATATCTAACTTCGAGATTCAAAATATATTTCGCATGAAGTTTTATGCCGTGGAAAATATTTTGTTGTTGATCAATTTATAAAATCACCATATACTTTTGACCTGGCAAACTGGAACGTGAAACCCAGTCGAAGCCACACTATCAAACAAATTGACAAAACAAAATAGAACCTACTCGCGAACAGAGGAACAAAAACACAAACCATCCCATCACAGCCGGCATCCGATGCGTTTCATTCGGCCAAGTGGAAGTAAAAATCCATCATAGAACCACCAGCCAAGATCCGCCTGGGAAATCCAGCCCAGCCCGTTGAAGGTGTATCATTTTCACTCTCATTCACACTCTTTTCATTCGGCGAATCGGAGAAAAGCTCCATTCATCAAATATCTGCATCACTACTGTTTCCTTTCGCTTTTCAGCTGGATGCACCGCGTGAAAAACACCAGCTAAATGATTGAATGGCAGCGGAACGGGTTTCAATAGCTATCTACGATGCCGTTGCCGTTGCTGTTGCAGTTGGTTGGTTGGTAGCGAGTGTAGATGCAAATTATCTGAAGTGAAAATTTACCCCTCAACGGTCTGAGCAGTCTGAAGTCTATCGATTATGCAAATGAAGCGGAATGCATCCGATCCGCTAGCTGATGCGCTGCCAGTTTGCTCAATTAGTGATAGTTCTGATTGATCAACGGTGGAAATACTACCCCACTTTTCAAGCGAACTGTCTATTTTGTTAGGTCACGAGCTAACGATGTGTCTATCATTTCTTTTCCCTTCCAGACCTACTTCTTAACGACGATCCCCGTGCAGCCGCTGGATTACGAAATGGTATCGATAACACCGTTTGATGGGCTTGACGGCCGGAGACGACGCCGGCTAGGTAGGAAGCGCAAGCGGAGGCCACTGCCGGACGACTATTGGCAAGGTAGTCCACGAGAGGTTGAACCGGAAATGATCTACCGAGGGACTGACACGGTAGGAACCTTTACCCAAACCGATAGAAAGCGAACTTATCCCCGGTGGGAAGCAAATGGCAGTGGAACCAGTGTTCGTCCCCGACCCGATCGGTGGGCCAATCCATATAGCGATGCAATTGATCCGAGTAATCCACCGCCACGCCCGAGACCATACGAAACATTCAACAGAGGCAGAGAGAATTTTCCTCCTATTGAAGGCAATAGGCAAAGAAGACTCCCCAGGCCAGAAGAACAACAGCCAACCAGTACCTCCGGGTATAAAGCTTATCGAAAACCGTATTCTCAAGCGAAACGAGTGGAAGAGGACGGCAGTTCGTCCGTTGAAAACGGTAAGAATGCGACAGCCGACTTGAAGGCACTACTCAAGCAATCCGACGGACTCAGTCTCAGCGAAATTCTTCAGCAGCGCAACATCTCTCTGCAGGATCTCATTAAAGGGAAGCAAATGGCTTTAGCCGCCTTAACTCAAAGCCCGTTGGATGTTGCCACAGTAACGGAGGCTGAAAACGAAATAACATCTGCCGAGCCGACACTTTCCGGTGTGAGATTAAAAGTGGTGCAGAATGACACAAAGCCGGACTATCATGATATAAAAACCATTAAAAGAATCCCTGTGTTCTCACCGTCTGCAGCGCCAGTCATGGCTAGTGAAAGCACAGCAATTGGATCAACAACCACAGCAACACCAACTCAGCTTCCACCTTCCGCTCAGGCTCAAGACGAAACTAATTCCGTCGAAGACATCATCACATTAGAGAACGTCGGAAGCAGTAACGATAACGTCGCAATATTCCCCACAGTAGAGATCAAGCAACTCGCCCTCAACCCTGTACTGCCCACGGTCAAAGACGAACGCTTGCGACCAATCAAAGGTGTTGCATCGCGAATACGGCCCGATCTGAGCAATTCCAACATCCGAACGGAAGAAGTATTCTCGGCCACAAGAAAACGCTACGAAAACGCAAAATCGTACGCAACAGCCGAACCGTGGCGTTCATCAACCACCAGCCCGCCGAGCTCAACCGCCCGGGAACGATGGACCCCCTCACCAGGACTGTACGAAAAACGCGAACAGTTTTTGCAAAAACTCAATCAAAACAAAGTACGCAATCGTGTACCGTTCACGCTTTCCACCGAAAGCAACAACGAACCGCCTCCCGAAGAGCACACGGATGCCATTCTGCTCAACACCGAACCATTCGTGCAAACATCGTCCGAGCGCACGTTGATGCGACTTCCGGTGGTCAGAAACCGGCTGTCGATAAAACCAAAACTCCGCAGTCCACCACCTTCTCCGCCGTCTTCGTCAACAACGCAATCGCAATTGCAATCGCAGTCTGCGGAAAGTGCCATCAGCCTTGCCGATGTGGAGTTCCACGACGAGCCGGAGAATGTCACCAAACTACTGGAAACCGAGCAACCTGAACTGAACATCATCGAAAAGTTCACCTCATTTGAAGACACCAAAGCTAGCAGCGAACCGGAACCTGTCCTGGATTCGTTCGAACCAACCACAACAAAGGACGACGACCAGCTCAGCGAGGATGACATAATAGAACGCATCAACCAGAATACACAGCGATCGTTCACGGACAGTTTGGAGGAATACATCCGCGATGTAACCGAAAGTAATCCTTCGTTGTTCAATGACCTTGGACCGCTCACTCTTTCGGATGATCGACGAGAAATCCTAGAGCTAATGGAGGACCGACGGATCGGGGCACGGCTGGCAAAAGTATTGTCTCAGCGAAACATGACTCTGGACGAACTTCTGGAGCACCGAAAACGTGGCTCCAGTCAGCTACATTTGTCCGAAATCATCAACAACAAGGTAAAACCGATCGAGGAAAAGATGGATATCGTCACGGCCTTCGAGCATTTCCCACGATTCAACATAGGAAACCTACGAAGCATACGGCCGGATGACATCAAACAAGATTCGCAAGGTTTCAGCTACTTCACGTCGATCATCAGCATCCGGCCAACGGATGAGATATACAAAGAGGGTCGCTCGATGCAGGACAACCATCAGCGAGAGCACAAATTTATCGACTGGAAGCTCGCGCACACGCATACCGGCGGCAATCACAAAATGGAGGGCGGTCATTTTTTAGGTAACGGCGGACTGAAGGGCAGTGGGCTGATCTCCCCTTCGCGTATGTCCGCCGATGCAGAGTTCGACAGCGGCGACGATCGGCCACCGAGCAGCGATTTGCTAGATCTGGAACTGACCGGGCACGGGTTCAACCATCGGCACACGGTCACGATCGAGAGCGCCTCGATGCCGCTGGGTGTCCGGTCGGCCATAGTGGCCAGTGCCTGCATCGTTGGTGTTTCGTTGGCGGTGTTTGCGCTCATCTTTGTGGTCTGCCGCTGGCGACAGAGACGAAGGAACAAGCTCAACTACACGGAAAACTTTCACATGGCCAAAGGCAAACTGCCGATGATGCACACGGAAGTACTGAAAACACCTCTCAACGATTATCACCAACAGCAACAGCAGCAGCCGTCGCAGCAGCAGCAGCAGCACCAGCAACACCAGCAACAACAGATGGTTTACAGCACAGGCCAGCACAGTCTACAGCTACAGCGGAGCGACAGCAAAGTCAACACGATGAATCCCAACTCGGTCGAAGTGCAGGACTATCTGTGGGATACGATGCGAAAACCGTTCCAGTAGGCGGCGCGGTATTGGAAGATGCCGGGGGAGTTTTGCGGTTACCCTAGGGAATCGCAATTGAAGCAAGCCATACGTACCGGAGGAGGAATAGAGGTAAGTGTTAATCTTGATGGGAACAATAATAGGTTTCACAGAAGGCTTATAACGGTTGTAATGAATTGAATTGGTTACACTATAATGACCAGTTTCACGTGAAATAGATAATAGATCCTACGTGTTGGATAGGAGGAAACTTCTCAAGTAACAATTCTAAGTTTTAATACGTTCCTCTAGTGGTTATCATGACCAATTTCCTAAAACTGCTAAAAAAATATGAGCTCCAGCAGAACTTTCTGATGACCGCTATAAAACCACCTTCCGACCAAGGGGCTCACTCTTCAGAAGGTTTTTATAACCTCTTCAAGAATACACAGGTTAAAAACTTAAGTTGTTTTATTACACTCTGCAGAAAGCAGCAATAAAACCGGTTATGCTTTTCGATGATTGACAGCTATAAATTCAATGAAGTTTTTCGTTCCAAACCTATAAAGCATACGGCTTGCTTTGCTAAAAACCTAAATCAGACCGCCAACCTTGTTAACTTGAAAATACATCGGTGAGCAGAAAAGTTAAAGTTTTACTGTCAGATCATCCTGATCGATTTGGTTTATAGCGACCATAATAAAACATCCCATAGAATAATTTATGAATTTTCAGCAGTCTCCGTTGATTTGCAGCAAATGCGCATTAAATTTTATCGCACATGGTGATATGATACGTGGATAAAATCGAAATTTTGTAGTTTTCGAAAACTGGTTGTTTTAACATAATAAATATATTCAAATAGTCATTCTCAATTGTTAGCAAAACCATTTTTGTTGCTTCCTGTGACAGGAAAACCAATTGATAATAACTTTTTTTTCTACAAAACACTTTGCTTTGATGTATTTTTGTTTGCGAACGAAAACAAAATACTAGAATATGGCAATATGGCCTCGCATAAAAAATGTTTTTGGTGTTGAACTCATATTATTCTTCATAATAACAGTACAAAATCTGATTGGTCAGGGTGTTATCGTTTTAAAAGCTCTATAAAACTAACACATTTTTTTCCGATTTGAGCAACCGTAATAAGATCAATTTTGATTGACGAGCCATATTGTATTGCTACGGCATACGTATTGTAAGTTTATAGGAGGCGTGCTGCAGTCAACTAGTTTTGTTTGCAACCACAATAAATTTGCTTTTTTAGAAGTTTTATTATAGCTAGCTAAAAGTGTGGTTTGACCTGTTTCCTCTTGGTATTGCGTCATACCACAATAAAACCAGAGACAATGATTAATACCACAATAAAACCTTTATAAAATACAAGTAAAACAAACTGGCTTTAGAACTGTTACTTGAAATACAACTTACACAAATTTTGCCAGACATATTTCTAAAAAGGGCCTATTTATCTTCATGGAATTTGTTTTTGAAAAATCGTATTTCGAAAACTATCGATTGCTCAAAAATTATGTCTAAGGAAGAGTTGTGGGAAATTGATTTCTAAACATGGAAAAAATTAAAACTAAAAAAAATTACGTTTTTTAGAAAATTTAAAAAAAACTTAAAATTGAGATACCAAAAACATGCCATTTTTGATTTTCAACTTCAAGTCCGATTTCAAATCCAGTTTCAAGTCAAATTTAAAACCAATTTAAATTCATTTCCAGTTTAAAGTTAAGTGATGGTGGAAAACTCCAAAGCAAATTTTTAGGCATCATTTTCGGATTTACACCGCCTCAGCAAAAGAGATTTCGAAAAAGTAATGTATAGGTCAATTGTAGAGTTAATTATTATCTATAATATTGTTGAAGAAAGTATAGTTTTATCTTTCTATTTACAGCACTATGGGCCTGCTACCCCGTTGGTAGCTAAATGGCCGCTTTTTTTCGGACGCAAAAAGAGAAAAAAGTGGAAAAGAAGAAAATGGGAAAAAAGAAAAAATGAGACAAAAAAGAGGAGATTGGACAGAAAACAAGAGAAGGAAAAAAAGGAAAATTATAGAAAACAAAGAAGAAGAAACGGTAAATAAAACGAGAAAAGCGAGAAAGAAAATAACGACAAAGCGGACAAAAGAGGCAAAAAACGAAGCAAAAAAACGAGATCAGGGATGGAAGGTCAGTGATTTTGATAAAATCTGTGAGTTATCGCCACACGCACAGATCACGATCCGTACAGATCATGACAAACAGTGAATCTTTAGCGTTGATCACAAGATTTTGTTCTCTAAACAGTCTCAGCAGTCGATCATAGTGTTACATTTTACTTAGCTGCGAGAAAAAAGGTTACACACTTTGCTTGTATTGCGATTCATACGATGTACACAACCAATCGTCTGTATCTGTTATATTTCTCAACGCAATCATGCAATGAGCATGATCTGACATGAGGTTAGTCATAATCTGTACGGATCGCGACAAAATGTTTGTCGCTTACGAGTAGTGATGTCTATGAATCTGAATCTGATCGCTCCTATGATCTTGATCACTAGAAGCGATTTTTTTCTATCCCTGAACGAGATAGAAAAGAAGAAAATACGAAAGTAGGAAAATTGAAAAACGAGAACAAAACACGAGAAAATGGAAATGGAAAACAAATGGGATAAAACGAAAAAGAAAATAGAACGTGACAGAAAAGAATTAATTGCAGGACATAATAAGAGGGAGGACGGATCAGACGAAAAAAAAAATAAAAAAAGAAGTTAAGAAACGACAGAACCCGACAGAAAAATGGGCCTGAAAATGAAAACAACAAAGTAGAGAAGAGAAAAACAAGAGGAAAATTAAGACTGAAAAGTGCAGAAAACGGGATAGGAAAAAAGTGAAAGTGAAAATAGGGACAGAAAAACAGAAAAAAGAGCAGAGGAGGAAAACGAAATAGAGGGAAGACGGAATAGAAAAAACGAAAAACAAGAAACAAAAATAAGGAAAACGTGATAGAAAACAAGAGAAATCAAAAGGAAAAAGAACACTAGCGAGTGAGATAGAAATAAGAAAAACGATAAAGGAAACGCGGAAAACAGCATATGAAAGAGGAAAGATTCTGTTCTGTTTCTGTTTGCAGCACAAGGTGGGGCAGTTAGAGCCAAGTCTGTCCAGGGCTGAGATAAGGTGGTTGTGATAATGTTAAAAGAATCCGTGCGGATTACGCTAGCTCCATAATGTGTTGGTGATTATGGATTAATGGGCAGAAGAAGAGTGACAGAACTTGGCTTGATATAATTGTGTGCTTGGTCAATATAGCATAAGATGGCTTGTACTTATCTTGTTTTCTCCTCCCTTTGTTTGTTTCCTCGTCTTGCTCGAACCTTTCTTACAACTTGTTCATTCATGGCATCACGGCGTCCTCATCCATCGTTGTCACCAGTGTGGTCATCTGTGGCTGGTCTCTTGCCCCCCCCTCACGACAACATTGTTGTTGACGTGAGAAAAAGCGATAGAGATCAGGCAGAAAAGGGAGAAAAGAAAAGAAAAGAAAAGAGAGTTTTTAGTCGCATGCTAATTGTAATTTTCAAGTTAGTAATATCACGAGAATTCTATGTCTGTCCATCACCTATGCTACTACCGACTAACTACTCGCTAGGCTGGACGCTACTCATCTCCCAAATACCCATGTCATCACGATTGACCCAGCGCTGTTCAACAACCTATGCTCGTTAAAAACCACAGCCGCCTCTTTATCTACCATCTTTGCAGTATTGTAGCTGATGGCGTAAATTTTCGAATATTTTGTGCGGAATATTATTCAAGAGCAATATTATCGTTCAGAACTATCGAAAAACTACTTGAACTTCCGAAAAATAGAGCAGATGCGATATAATGAGGACTGGTACTCGCTCGTATTATTCCCGGTGGCATTAATTGCATATTTGTAGCGGTAGTCAACCGATTTGTCGGTATGCTCTTCAGACCGTGGTCAATTGAAATGATTCTGTAACTAAGAAGAGATGAGGTGGATCAAAAAGAACTTCACTTGGAGATATGTATATATGCCGTGTTAGGTCTTAAGTGCAAGCTGTCACTTAAGCAAGACTTAATAAGATGTTAACGACGTTGATAATTCTGTGAGGATGGTATTGAATCGAAAAAAAATCCTCATACCACGGCCATATATTATGTACTATGACCCCATTTTAGGAAGTGGAAATGATTGAGGACAGCCCTTCGCTATCGCTTGAATCAGCCATAGAATCGAATACCTGTTTTTACTTGAAGAAGTTTTAACTCTAAAAAGATTTAGTTAGAAATGGAATTTCAGTTGAAGTCTGCCAGCATTGGGCAATGGACAGAACAAAATATATATCGAGGCTATAAAGCTTTTCGAGAGATCCACTAAGTCCGACCGCGACGACAACCGCAAGAATGGAGAGGAGCAGGCCGCCGGTGAGTTACCACCGTTCGACTTGATGGACTCTCCGACAGAGGCTCATCAGCATTAGGAGGGCCCTTGGGAGACAAACAGCGTCATTCATGATCATTTTATGTTGTTAGTTGAATACCGTTAACGCGGTTAGTCACAAGACATGCAAATCATTCTAATAAAGGAGGGAAATAAGAGAAAAAAAAAAAAAAAAAAAAACTTATAATTACATCCAAAACAATACAATAGAGGTGACAGTAACAGCAACGATAGCAATATTAGTAATAATAGTAATAGCATAGGAAACTGACACAGGAAACACAGCTACTGACTATAACTTCCTGCCCATTAATAATTGTAATTTGGCAGCATAGGTATAAGAAGAATTTCCGACTCATCATAGAACACTCAAACATATATTCATTCGTACCTATGCACCCATGCACACTCATACATGCATACACATGTATACATGTACGTGTGTGTATATTTTTCAGTGCTGTGCTGTCCATAATCGTATAACAGCCACAAATTCTATGGCAATCTCATAGAAAATGTCTCAATTACGCAAATAAAGATATCACATCATTTTTGAACACTCGTTCGTTCTAACTAGCGATAAATTTTAATTTTCATGAGTAAGTCAAAATCTCATGAATGGTGGGTAGGATTTGGTTTCAGTTTTCTAGAGAAATTTCTGTGCATACCAGCAATTCATCTAGGGAACTGAGTAAGCCCTCCCGGTGCTTCGGCCCAAACGGATTGAATTTAAAATCAAATCCGTTCGATTTCGCTCCATTCCGCTTTACGAGACACATGCTACACATAAAGCTAAATTATGCAATACTACATACTACACATATATCGAACTTAAACTATAAACATTCTACATGCGGAACTAAGAATTTTTAGGTCGTTTAGCCGAAGTACGCGTCAAACCACCTACCCATGGGAGGGGAAAACAGCATATGAAAGAGGAAAGATGCGACAAAATGGGACGGTAAAATAGGACAGAAGAAGAAAAGAGAAGTTTGAAGAATGGATCAAAGAAAAAGGTAAAACGACAGAGAAAAAGACGGGGAAACAGAAGATAAAAAAGCAAAACCGGAGAGAAAAGAGAAAACGAGAGCTTGAAACAGAAAAACGTGACAGAAAAGAAAAAACGGAACAAGCGAGAACAAAAATTGAGAAGGAAGAGATAAAAAAGGCTTTGAAATAGACGAAGACTGGAAAATGAAAAACGGAAAAGACGGAAACAACTGAAAACACAGGAGGAAATACTGTCTGAAAAAATGGGACAGTAAACCAAAAAAATGGAACAATGGAACAGAAAAAAATAATAACAGAGAAAAACAGGATAAACGGAGGGAAAAAGAAGAAAAGTCAGAACAACCAAGAAAACGGTACGGAAAAAAAATTGGAACAAAAAATAGAAAACAGCGCTGTAAGAGAAAAAGAAACACTGTAAAGAGGTATAACGTGTGAATCGTGTGAATAAGCCAAAAAATGTCAATCCTGAATTCAATTAAAAATTCGTATCTAATTTCGTGTCCATATTCAAGTTCAAGTTCAATTTAATTCAAAATCTTAGATTCAATTTTAAGTCAAATTCAAACTTTAAACTGCTCTTTTGTCCCATTTCTAGTACAATTTGAATTGTAATTTCAAGTGTAATTAAAAGTCTAACCCCAAGTTTAAGCTCAATTTCGAGCTCACTTTTGAATCAAACTTCAAATGCAATTCCAAGTCTAATTCAATTCTAATTTCAAGATTAATTTTTAAACCCATTTTCAAATAAAAACTTCAAACTCTTTTTTAAGTTTAATTTCACGCCTAAATCGAAGTAAAACATTCAGTCCAAATTACTCCAAACTTAAGTCTAGCTTCAAACCCAATTTTAAATCCAATTTTCAGTTTAATACAAAATAAAGTTTCCAGCCCTTATTATAGTTCAATACAATTATAGTTCTACTGTAATTTTTAGTTCAAGTATAACTTTGATTTTAACTCTAATTGCACCTCAAAGTCCGGAGTTTTCAACCAAATCAGCAATTTTTGTGATAGATAATAATAGATTCGTCAAGTTCAAGTGCCCCACCTTTTGTTTATATTTGGGCACGCTAGTGAAAACAAGCAATGTCCGAAAAAGTCAGAAAATATATTACAAGCGCTCAGCGTAAAATGGCGTCGAAAGAAGACCAGGTGCGAAAAGCTATTGTGTGCGGTCGCAGTGAAAATCCGGATCTCTCGTTAAAAAAAACTTGCCAAAAAGCTTGGATTTCCTCCACGCACTGTTCACAGGGTTTTAAAATCGTTCGAAACTCACTTGACAACAGCTAGGCAGAAGGAAAGTGGAACAAAAACGGATCTGAGGAACCACCACAAGGATGCGAAGGTAAAACAAATATTACGGAGGAGACCAGATCTTTCTGTACGTACCATTGCTCGTAAAATAAAAATGTCGCCAACATTCATGCACACTTCTAAACAACGACAAGGCATGAAGTCTTTCAAGGTGAGGACTGTGCCAAACCGTAATTATAAGCAAAATACGACAGCCAAAACACGCGCTCGAAAGCTTTATCGCGAATATTTAACGAAGTTTCAAATATCTATTTAAAACATATATGAACTAACCTAGCACAAAATTTTTTAAAAGAATGCTTATTGTTTTCACGAGACACATTAAAATCAAACACTTCATAGCAGCTATTAAAAACCCGGCACATACTAAGCACTGGTTCGTGTAACCCATAGTTAGTTCTTGAATGTCGATTGGCAAGAAAGGCGTGCGAACGAAGATTACGTCTTCTAGTTCAGCATAGGACGAACTAGCGAGCAATATATATTTTAAGCAATATACATCCTTGAAGCTTTTTGCAAAGCGGAACTAGTTGCGAGGAAGCCCTGGATATAACGAAAGAAATGTGGTTCCTGAACGTTAGTTTCGAGTCAAGCAAGACTCCCAAGTCTTTAACAGTCGTTTCGCGCTTTAGGGTCGTCTCATGAAGGGCGTAATCGTGCAGGCACATGTTACGTTTGCGACCGAAGGAGATAACTGAGCACTTGGACACATTTAGTGACATCTTGTTAATTTGGCACCATTCGCCAAAGTTCTCCAAATCCTGTTGCAAGAGATGGACGTCATTAGGGCTTTTTACTGTACAGTACATTTTCAAATCGTCAGCATAAGATAATCTCGAACATTTGAGGGTAATGTTCATGTCATTCATGTACAGCAGAAACAAGAACGGTCCCAAATGACTGCCTTAGGGAACGCCGGAAGTTGCTATGAAGGGTGACGATACGTAACCGCCGATTTTGACTGACTTAGTTCTGCCGATGAGATAGGAGCGAAGCCAAGTCAGCAGATTGTCGTGAATGCCCAATTCGTGGTATTTAGAGATGGCTATTCTCATGGTTTATACGGTCGAAAGCTGCAGAAAGGTCCGTATATATGGCGTCAACTTGATTCCCTTCTTGCATTGCACGGATGATGAACGATGTAAAGGCGATTAAATTGGTTGTCGTTGAGCGCTTTGGCATAAATCCATGCTGGTCAGCAGAGATACAGTGTGAGCAATCTTGCTTCAACTTTTCCAGAACGATTAGCTCAAATAGCTTAGAGACAGCACTTAAGGCAGCAATACCACGGTAATTAGCAAAGGTTCTTTTGAATCCCTTTTTGTGCATAGGGAAAACAAAGGAATCCTTCCAGCACTCGGGTAAAACTCCCATCGTCAATGATATATCGAAAACCTTAGCTAAGCGCAATGCAAGAGTATTTAGACAGCGTTTTAAGTAGGGCTGTCGGTATTGGGCGCTTTTGGTGAAAACCGGTATTTCGGTATTGGCGTAGAAAATACCGGTAATACCGGTATTGGCAGATTATTCGAAATCAATAGAAATATTGCTGTTTTTCAGTAAATCTTTTTATTTTGAAACATTAGCTTCAGTATTGTTGCTTATCAAAATAGAATTGAAGCAGATATAATACACTTAGCAATTTAATTCCCTTGCTATAGAATGAATTTTATTGCCAACACTTCCAACAATTGAAAAAACTTCCGCTTTCATCGATGTCTAGCGAACGGCTCTAAGCACATCACGAACTTTCCATTCATTTCTTCAAATTTATAGTAGGGAGACCCGCCTTTAATTATTTACAAAATATCTTGTATTGTTGCTTCCAGCATAATTAATGCCCGGGTCTCCTACAGCCTCTCAACAATTTTTTCTCCATCCCCAAACCGGAACTCCTGAATAACGTCATCCTCTTCTTCATTCATCACATATATCTTCTCTTCTCTGTTATCAATCCCACTATTCCAAGATAGTGGGATGCAGATTTAATCTCCTTGTGTGCAAATTCTTTCCTGGCAGATCCTTTGTTGGCAAGAATGCTCAAAACGCGCAAAGATCCCCGTATTCTGATCAGAGCCCGGCATCGTCGAAACAAATAAATGAAGCCAACTTTCCCTTACATTCGCTTCATATATGAATATGAAACGACTTGTTTCATTTGTTGAACAGAACGTTTCGAGCAAGCTTCAGCTGAAGCTACTGACTGTATCAAATGATGACGATTGACAGTCATGCACGATTTGTCGATGTTGAGTAGATTAATGTAGGAAATGTTACTCAAAATCAATTCAATTGCATTCAAAGTCTAGGCTAACCTTTTTCTGAATATTTGAAAGAGAAATACAAATGAAACTTTAAAACCGGTCGTCATGATGAAGTGAAAATCGTTTCAATGACGCTGATTGAAGTCAGCTTTGAACCGAAGCGGCGCTGCTTCTGTTAAAACTGAAGCTTCATTACTTCATTGTTGAATAACAATTTACTAGTGTTGGATACCGCTAATTCGCTAACCGAGCAATCGCGAAACGCTAATTAGGCTCCATATTTTATACTCAGACTAGCCGAATTGTTGCTGATCCGTAATTCCAAATGAAGTGCCGCTGTTAATTTTGAAATAATAAACTGTAGAGCATTTTATCCATTATTATAGGTTTTGATCTTAGCTTTATTAAGAAAGTAATAATTTGTACAGTGATAGATTACAATGCAAGTATACTATAAATAAACTGTGACTGTTAATTTGCAGTTTGCGATTAGTGATTAACGAAATTTCCTCGATTATCGAGCAAATTGAATTGGTTAGCGAATTAGCGGTGCCCAACACTGCAATTTAGTGACGTTTCTGGGCCCTGATCTTGTTTCTTAATTTCGTTATTTGATAGCTTCGAATAATTTGGTGGCTTTTGAATATCAAGTTGCTCAAAAATAAATTGAAACGCGACGTCTGGCTTATACAATGAAACATTTTTACACCAAAGTTACTCTACTGTGCCTTACACGGGTTCAAGAGCTAAAATAATTTGACCCACAATTGCACTCTCTTCATTGTTAGTAGTCGAAGAATCTCGTCGGCATTAACACCAAGTTGTTTTTCTAAGTTTTATAATCTTTTGTAAAATTTAGTTCTTATTCGAATAAGGAGTTGGAAAAAACAAGCAGATTAGAAAATACCGGAAATACCGGTTTTTTGTCTTTTCAAAACCGGTATTTCGGTATTCAAAAATTGGCCGGTATTACCGGTTTCGGTACTACCGGTACTACCGGTTAGACAGCCCTAGTTTTAAGACTATGGAAGGAATGCCATCTGGGCCGCATCCAGTTGAGGATTTCAAATGTTTCCCAGCAGAGATCACCACATCGCTAGTTACGTTGAACGGGAAACTGGAAACGGTTAAGCGAGTAATGTTCCTGGTGGATGCCACAATTTCATGAGCATGGGCGATCTCAGAAAAAACGCTACTGAATTGCGTGCGAAACAAGTCGGCAATATCTGCGACTGAATCCGCTTCTTCAACGCCGTCAGTCATATTGGGAGGTAGTCCAGATTCTTTCCGTTGTTCGTTTACAAAGGTCCAAAACTTCTTGGGATTTGCTCTAAGAGAGCTCTGCAGATGCGAATTATGGGCAATAAACAAACTGTTATTTAGGCGCTTGTAGTTGGAGTTAGCATGTGCATAGTCAACTTTGGTACGGTCCGAGCGATATTTGCAGTATTTCCTAAGGGCAGTTTTTTTCAGTCGTTTCAGACGTTTGTTCAGACGGCTGTTGAATATGTATCAAGCAAGGACAGTGAAGCTGGACGAAACGAGGAATGAATAAAGTCAGGAAAGCGGAAATTATTCGTATCGCTGAGCCATGAAACTGTGCTGAGGTTGAAATCGCCTACAATAATAATGCTATTATTAGTTTCCATTTGAGAGACAACCCTTTCGAGAGAGAGTGCATGTTTGTTGATTATGCTGCTGCCATTGATGCGGTCAGGTGGAAAATATACGACACAAATAAAAACCGTTCCAGATAGAGTCGATATCGCTACCCACAGATGCTCGACCGTCATTATTTCGAGAGGTTTCAATTGTCAGGATTTGATGCAAGAGCACACGGCCAAAAGAACTCCGCCGCCAGATAAACCGAGTACGTGTCGTCAAACAGTTGCTTCGATAGTGTGCTATTCTTCAGCCAAGTTTCCGTGAAAGCGTAGATATCTTAGTATGCGTCACTGCAAGCTAGCTGGTGCTCAGCAAGAGAACTATTAATACCACCAATATTCTGGAAGTATAGAAAAGCCTGCGATGTGGTGGCTGATAGAACTATTGACGTCGAGCTGGAAGTGGAGGCGATATCAGGTCGAACAATGTCACGAACGATGAAACGTATGTCCTAGAAGACTTTAAACAGCTTCCTGGTATATCTTTTTACGCTGCCATGAAACGGAATAGCGTTGCAGAGAATTTTAGGACAAAGAAGAAAGCCAAGTTCCCCAAAAAATATTTAGTATGGCAGGCCATATGCAGCTGTGGTTGAGCAAACAAAAGTTACATCACTACGGGAACGGTTAACAAGGAAATATACCGTGAAGAATGCCTGCAGAAACGATTGTTACCGTTCCTACACAGCCATGATGTACCCTCGCTGTTTTGGCCTGATTTGGCATCCTGTCACTACGCCAAAGATGTTTTGGAATGGTATGATGCTAATGGAGTCCATATTGTACCGAAGGAGGCGAATCCACCTAACTGTCCAGAGTTACGCCCCATCGAGCTGTATTGGGCTTTGGTGAAGAGAGAGCTGTCCCAGCACAAACAACAAGCAACAACTATAGATAAATTTCGAAAATCTTGAACAAACGCAGCTAAATTGGTTGCCAGCAAGTCTGCACTAACCCTCATGGCAAGGGTAAACTCCAAAGTTCGCCAATTTTTCATGCAGACTAAATAAGTAATGTTAATTTGCTTTATAATTATTAACGATACACACATAAATGATATAAAATTGTTTCATGGATTAAACTTCTAGCAAATTTGTTTTATTGCAAAATTGAGGTGTCCAGATTTTGTCGCTTTTGATATATCAAAAGCAAGAATAAATTCGGGTTTCACGATTTAACTTCAAGTAAAAATTCCTTAAAGACTTAATTTTTTTGCGGGATTAAAAAAAATCTCTTTGTTTTTTTTCGCCCCCACCCCTCGCCTTCAGTTGTCCAGCATCGAAAGGACAAAAACTTTAAAGCATATTTGTAATGGCCTTATTAAGCCTATCATAACCTGGGATTAGCCTCAAAAGCTCTATTTTCGGCTATACTACCTTAGAAAGAAGAGAAAAAGATTGAGCTCTTTCCAAAAGTGTCCCAATTTTGGAAAAATTGAAAGGGTCATGCCGACAACGCGAAATTCTCCAGTACCAAAAAATTATTGCAAAAAAAAGTCCTTTATGCTTCAGAACGCTTTATTATTGTTTAGTGTGCTGCCCATACTCGAAACCAGTTCCTTCGAATAGTGTCCATTTCAGAGCATCTGAAATGCAACCGTGCAACGTAGGTTTGAGCGTTTGAGTCTAAGATTTCTGCATTGTCGTTTAGTTCAAACAATTCGATGCGAAAACCGGGCTTGTCGGAAAAGTTTCACTCGGTGAAACGGACTTGAAGAAGCAACACATCAACATTCGACAGACATTTGAACCGAGTGATAATACAATATGAATATTTTTGGAGCAGAAATGACTTGATGCAGCAGGAATGACTGATCTGTGGCCAAAAATCAACGTCCATTATCCAAGAATACAATATAGAGCATTCAGTAGGGTATTTAAGCTATTCCAAATGGCTCTCGGATGCATCTTGAATGTACGTATTTAAGCATTAACATACTACATGATGTGTAAAAAATCTACAACATCTTATCAAACATGTTCGCACATCTAATCCGAAATCTGCTTCCCTTCCCCCTGTGTGTTAAAACCAACCAAGCAAACGCAGTCGACTGCAAAATCTCGCCTACATCAAGCTACCCTCACTTTCTTACACTGTAGTTATTTTTTGCTTATCTTTTTTTTCTTTCTCTGCAGAACCCGAGTCCAGTGGACCGTAAAACATCTCTTTGAATTTTCTACACATGCCAAAGCCGAGCCTGAGGCAGCCGTTTTCCACAACAAAAAGGAAAGGAAAACTCCTTCCAACCTACACCCACCATAGTTTGCCCTCCAGCATCAACTATTGTTTCGGTTACTCTGTGTGCGGTTGGCTAATTGATAAAAATCTTCATATCGAGAAGCTGCCGTAGTAAAATCTCCTGAATAAAATTATGAACAAAAGCGAAACACAAACTTCCGTCTTAACGAGGCGGACTAAGCCGACCAGGGCGAGCGAGAGAGAGAGGTAAAACACCAGTACATGACAGATGATTGATGGTGCAGTCAATGTGATAGGTATACAGATTTGCCTATAATGCTGCTGTTGTTAAGTCGATTTGCCTTCCATTTTCGCCCCGCAGTATGAACTGAATGTTTTATCGATGGAAAAGTGTTGGAAAAATGAAAGATACGATTAGCTCAGCACTAGAGAATGCAACAAAAAAAAAACAAAGAAAAACACAAAACCAATTGTTAAGATACTAGCAAAGTAAGTTTCAATTGTGCAATACAACACTACGATACGATAGAAATAGTTAATGAATACAAATCTGCATGGCAACATCGTAGATGTGTACCATGATGTCTAGTAACCAGAAAGCAAATGCAAAGAAAAAAAACAATACATTTTAATTTAGCACTAGCGATAATTTATAATTAACAAGTAGCGTTAATAGCCATTCATGTAAGCTAATTAGCGGTAACATATCTTAAGGATTACTTAAACAGGTGCAAACGAGAAGCGCAGTCATTACTCCAAACTTTTTTCGAATGCTAGAAAACGATATCGTGTGTAAGATATAATGATAGAAACGGGCGCGCAAAAAAAACAGGCACTGCTAGAGTTCAGCAATTGAATTTTCGTAAATTATTCAGTTCACCACGACGTCAGTCAGCATTACGAAAAAAAAACCTTTTCTCCGCATTATTTCATATAATATTTAATTAAATTAAGCCAGAACGAGATCAATTGTATTTAAATGCAACAATACACAAGCCGGTTGAAAAATGAGCCGTAGAAATCCCCTCGGGAGTAGAGGACAAATAAAAATTCTGAAAAATATAAATGGAGTTTTTTTTCTCTGTTTCCGTTGTCACTAATTGGATCCATTATCTTGCTTGGCTGGTGGTGCCTGCGTCTTGTCCCCAAACGGATTCACTCACTTGTTCACTCACTGAAACTATCGACGTCAGCTTTCGTGTCAACGGAAAACTTTCGCGCTTCGAAAACTATTTGCGCTAACAATGACGAACAGGTGCCACAGAAATGGACTTTTCCTGAACAGTTAAAGTTGTTTCTGAATTTTCTAATCACTTCAAGTGCAAGTGACAAACTGCAGATAAATTGATGAAAAACCAATGTTTAAACAGCTAGCACAAATAGTTATTGATTGTTTCCACTTAGTTAACCAGACAGTGCTTCACCGCACCGCAAAAAAAGTGCATGTGCAGATATAAAAAAAACACTTTAAATGAAACAGTGCGGTTTGTTTGCTTGGTGAATAATAAAGTGATTTCATGGTGTGCCATCTACCTAATCAAATCCGAATAAATGTATGATTCTTGCATATTTTATATGTTAGGTGACACTCATAATCAATCTGAATTAGATTTCAATACTTTTAAAATTAGAAAACCAAAACCAATGGCACTGCCGTTTACTAATCACACAAGAAAAATTAAAAATACATAACAACACAAAAGAAAGGGTTCAAGTTAACCTCGTTTAGAAAGATGAAACTTTTTTTCAAATTCTACTATTTATTCATTATTCTGATAGATCAGAAATCAGAACAATAATTAAATAATGGAATCTAAGGACAAAGCTTTTTCTTTCGTGAGTTTGAAAATAACATAAAAATGTGTACGAACAACATCAATGCAAAGTAAAATAGCAATCAGCGGCATCAGAGAAGCGCAGGCAGCAAACACGGTCACAGGATTCTCTACTCACCAGTACAAATCATACGTAAAGTTATCCTTCAGCAGCGCCGTCTTGTTTTGGATGAACTTTTTAATGAACCCATACTGGCGAGCGATGTTCTTGCACTGGCTCAGGGCCGCACCGAAGGCGCTCGTTCCCTTCAGTTCGGCCATGTCGGCCGGGCTGAAGTACAGCACCGTCGAGTACCGATCCGGCAGCACGTCCAGGTACGGCTTCCAGACACTGTTCGGCTGGAAACGTTCGACGATCAGCAGCAGGGCCAACATCAGGTTCGACAGGTTCTGCACCATCATCACCGGAATGTCCTTCATGATGTCCGGAATTTTACTATCGGCCGTAACGGAAAAGATAAGCTTCCTCGGTACGGCAACGAACGGCTCACCGGCGACAAAATCCCGCGTAGCTTCCAGCCCCAGCTCGAACCCGGAGAATTCCGAAATTTTAACACCGTCGAATTGGCATCCATGCTCGCTGGCCCACCGGCAGAAGGCCTCGATGTTGGCATGCCTAGGTTTTCCGTTGTTGGTTTTGAGCTTCAGTTCCGATTCCAACTTTCGGATGCGCTCCAGCACCGAATACATATCCTGGAACTGCTTAAACTGCTCATTTGCATTAGCAGTTTTTTGAAAACTATGCTTTATCAGCGAATCTACCAACGTGTTCAGCTCGTTCTGTTTGCTCATCGATAACTTTTTGCCTGCGCTGGTCATCGTGGGTCCAGTCATACTCCGAGAGCTTTGCGAAAAATAAACGGATGATTCTGCAGTCGAGATTGCACGCTGCTATTTTATTATATTCGCAAAAGCTTCACTGGCGCTAGAGTTTGATTTATGACTTCAAATTCGAACGGGTTTCCACCAATTTTTTTTCGTTTGCTTTCTAAATTCTATAGAAAATCGAAAACTGAAACCTTGTAAACGAAAATTTCCTAATAAGCACTCGTAAGTAACTTAATGATTGCCACACAGGTTGATCCGCATCACGCTGCTCGCTATCGAAAGTGGGGACGTATGCACCATTGCAGCAAAATCTAGTTTCTAATGTTTCAGTTTTTTTCTCTATAATTGGGTTTTCAAAATTGGCTCATATAATTTATGATCGAAAAGATGATTTTGTGTTTGATAGCTTCTGGGAATTTATGACGCTAGCTTTTCGCAACACTCGAGGAAGAAGGGACGGTAGAAGAAAGTAATGAAACAAAGATGTTGATAGGATCCAGACAGAATGGGAACCGGCGTGAAAGGGAAAGACCGGAAAAATGAGATAAGAGAGGATCAGTGGTCACCCAGTAAATTAAGATAAATTTGTTCTATCCATCATGTCTCCAAGCTCAAAACTGGATCAACAAAACTAGTGATGCAAATGAATGTAGAAAATAAGCATATGATTTTTTAATTTAAATATCGACCATTTTGTGACTTTTCAGAACATGGCAGCAGTATACCTGACTTTGTATTGTCTTCTTTTAACCTGTTTTAGACACCGGAACTGTGTTATGTTGTTAATTCGGTACCCGAAATGTCCGAAACCTCCTTAAATCGGTACAATCCGAATGGCAAATGAAGACTGCCGATACTCAGGAAGCAGGGTGGCCAAATTCCGTAAGAAGGGAGTTCTGTACCTATTGCAGGCACAGATCGGAACGAATACTTGTGAAGTTTGGGTGTTCAAAAAGTATTTGCATCTTAATGCAATGGACATTGAAAGCGTACGCGCTGACTTATAGGAAACATTGAATGGCACAATATTTTTGTCACAGAATCAATATTCAGAAGTAATGTTGAAGGATATATAAGCCAAGCGTGTGTAATGTTTGATTTTCTTCGCTCAGTTGGTATTTTCGATATCGAAATCGGCAATACTGCCAATGTGGATACTTCTGTGGATTACAATACCGTGCAGTTTTATAACGTGTTATTTAGTATTTTCTCTCGCCATGCTCCAATGGTTACCAAAAAGCAAAAATCTCGCCGTATCTATCCTGAATGGTTTTCTGGTGCACTAATTAATTTAATGAAATCCAAACGAGCGGCTCTAAGAAAAATGCGTCGTGAAAGGTCAGATGAAAATGTGGAAAAAATTAATGGAACTTCTCGCGAGTTTGTTCAATGCGTTTCTCACTTTCGGCAACTTTCCCTCGATTTGGAAGGTGTCTCGAATTAGTCCAATTCATAAAAAAGGATCCCGTTCAGAAGTGGAGAACTACCGCGGAATAACTATTGAATCGGCTATACGGATTATACGTATGAAAAAGTTGCGGAACGCATTTCCTCTAGGCAACACGGGTTTTTGAAGAGAAAATCGGTTACTACAAACATCTGTGAATTTACGTCTCTAGTGAATGACTACATATCGAAAGGATGTCAAGTAGATTGTATATACACAGACATGAGTAAAGCGTTTGATGCCGTTAAGACCGAAAGTATTATGCAGGCGGCTGCAGGCTGCAGAAAAATTGAGTTTCAATACTCTTACAACGGAATTGTCCTACCCCGCAGAGAAATTGTTCGCGACCTAGGAATTGTTTTTGACAGCTCACTTTCTTTTACAAATCATATAGACAATGTTATTAAGGACTACCTTAAATTATTCTCTCTCGTGAAGCGATTCGGGCAAGACCTAAAGGACCCACATGCAATATTGGCTATATACGTTGGACTTGTACGGAGTAAGCTTAATTTTGTGAGCATTGTGTGGCGCCCTCAATACGTAACTTATATACAACGAATTGAGAGCATTTAAAAAAAAGTTTGTACGTTTTGCCTTGCGGAATTTGAGATGGAATGGAGACCAACTGCCGCCATATCAAGATCTCTGTTCTCTAGTCAACATTGACACGATTCACTGCAAGCATAGAATAGCTGATATAGTGTTCTTCGCAAACATTTTATCTGGACGAACCGATAATCAAACACTTGCCGCACGGTTGCACTTTAATCAAAGTCAGGCCGTGCTCCGTAACAGGCGTGTTTTCAACCCGCCTCATAGAAATAGGAATTATTCTCTTCATGAACCAACGTGCCGTTTTATGAGAACTTTCAATGATCTACAGCATGTAGTGGAAATTACTATACCACCATTAAAAATAGGCTTAGTTTATATTTGAGGGGATAACTGCATTCCTTTTAATCATTGTACTCATTTGTATTCATTGTGTTAATATTAAGTTTTTTTGGCAACGGGCTTGTAGCCTATACCTTAATGACCAATAATACTTCTGGCCGATCATTAGAAAAGGTAGCCTTCATTCGAGGACCAGTGATAACGGTCTACCAAAGCCATGGGTTTATACCGCCTTTCGGAAGAAGAAGAAGCATAAGTCGCCAGTTTCGCTAGAAACGAACAGGATGCCCTTTCTGCGAAAAGGAAATCGGCAAATCCTTGTTAAGTTCCCGAAGTACAACTTTGAAACTCATCATCAGTTTGTAGGGTTCAAGACGACGAACGATATAATCAAACGAAATAAGCTGTACCTATGACAAATAATACTTCAGCATGGTTTTCCGACGTAACTGATGAAGCTTTACATAAGGTATTCAGGAGCAGTGGTTGAGGCTCTTAGAACTTTTAAATTGGGAGCAGTGAGATTCGGACTGCTCATCAACATAGTCAAAAACAAAGTACCTGGTAGCTGGCAGAGAACTGGACAGTCCGAATGGTATTCGTGCCAAGGTAGAGTTACGAATAACGTGGCGTAATTTACAAATTCGCCCCGAAAAAGCGTTCCCCAAACTTTAATATTTGCGGTAGTCCTTAAATGGGGATTTGAGTGTAAAATTCAATACTTCAATAGCAGTAGGTAACAGAAAATGAAGTGTGGCGACGATTTATGAGTCGATTTAGCTAGATATTGTTGATTATTGTTTGCTTACTAGAGGCGTAGCCGCACTGCTATTTACAAGAGATGAATCCATGCGAAGATTATAAAAAATAACCCGTAGTCAGCAGGTACGTAACCAGAAGGGGATCTGCGGCCGTCTTACCCTGAATCATCAAGAAAAACAACCATTTGGCCATAAAATGATGTTTGAGCAATTTGCCAAATGCCAAAAAAGCAGCCAAAACTATCTCTTGCTGAGAACCAAGAAGAAGCGTCGATTACTGGGCAGTCGATTGGGGGACGACTTCGTACCATTTCGCAGGGGTGATCCTCTCCTTACTCACTGTCACTCGTTTGGACCCAATTGAAACTGAAAGAAAGTAGACCTAAGAATACAAATAAACCTAGGCAGAGATGATTTCTGCGGGAGTGGCCGACGCTTCCGACGGCGAGTTTCCGGCAACACTCGCGGCCTGCGGCCGTCTAGTCCTGCATCATCTAGTGTTACTATTACTATTTGTATGAGTCCTTATCCCCCTACCACAGAGGTGAGGGGTCTTAAACCATCATAAAATAAATTCCTGTTTTCAAATCCCCCACATGCAAAATTTGGTTCCATTTGCTTGTTTAGTTTTCGAGCTATGAGAAAATTAATATTTGATTTGCATGGGAGCCCCGCCTCCTAAAGAGTGGGGGGGTCCTAATCCCCCCTCCCTCCCAGACACGCCAAATTTGGTTCCATTTGCTTGATTAGTTCTCGAGATATGAGGAAATTTGTATATCATTTGTGGAGGAGCCCTCCCCCTCTTAAAGGGCGGAGGGATTATAATTCACCATAGAAAAATTCCTGCCTGAACCCACATGACAAATTTGGTTCCATTTGCTTGATAAGTTCTCCAGTTATGAGGAAATTTGTATTTTATTCGTATGGAAGCCCCCTCCTAAAGAGGGGAGGGGTCTCAATTTACATTTTGGTTCCATTTGCCTGATTAGTTCTCGATGAAACACGTAAAAACGCATTTCGGACAAATACCCGGCGACAAGTTTTTCCTTGCCAAGCGTAAAGGGGGCGTTGCGGGTAAATTCAAATTTGTTTACTCAGATAAATTTGCCCGTAAGTTGATGATTTTTGGCGACTTATGATTTGTAGTTGTGGAGAGAAGACAAAGGTCACCGTATTTTAAACCCAATATTGTTTGACCATCATGTGGACGGACTGAAGCTAAAGAGAGTCGACTTTGTAACTGATCTCGGTGTTGTTCTTGATTCTAAGCTCACTTTTCACTTAAACCATGCCACTCTGATATCGAAAGCTGCACGTCAACTTGGTTTTATCTCGAAAATTTCCCGTGACTTTAGGGATCCACACTGCCTGAAAGCTCTTTATAGCTCTTTGGTTCGTCCAATTCTGGAAAACTGCAATTTGGTTTGGTTCCCCCACCAGTTGGTCTGGAATTTGCGGATTGAACGTATCCAGAAAAGCTTTGTCCGACTACGTGAGCTTCCTTGGCGCGATTCTGTTAACCTACCACCGTATCCAGACCGTTGCCGTCTACTGGATATCGATACGCTCGAGCGCCGTCGGAAACTGCATCAGGCTATTTTTATTGCGAAACTGTTGACTGGTGACATTGACTCACCGACGCTTTTGTCTCGCATAAATTTCCGTGCTTTACAACGTGCCCTTCGCTCTACTGGCCTGTTACAAACCAATTATCATCGTACGTTGTTTGGTTATCAAGAACCCATTACCGCCTGCATTAGGACTTTTGAATTGACTGACGAAACTTTCGATTTTATTGAAACTACACAGCAATTTGTGACGAAACTTAAGAGATCTAATATTATATGAATTTGACGCTAATCCATTTATTAAGAACATTGTTCATTGTTGCTTGACGTTATTTCTATGCTGAGAAATGTGCTTCATGCGAACAAATTCTAACTGAAATATGCTTAAAAAGGTTTATGTGAAAGTACACGTATTTAAAAAAAGGTATTTTTTCAATGCCTCCCCTCTGTACCCCTTCTTACATGGCAAACACATTTACAATGTATTGGTAAGTACGGGATAATTTTTATTAAAATATGAATTTGCCCACTCATAAAATTGCTGCGTCATATCTCAAAAAAAAAAAAATATTTTTTCGAATGGTTGTTTTCGAGCCAACTACGACTTTAAATTTGATTTTGGTAGCCATCTGCAAATACCTTCTGGATATCCAATATCTTTATCTTGTAACACATTCAAAATCGATTCGAATTTTGCTTATTTTCAAATAAAATAAAACATTTTTCGTAGAAGTTACACACTTGATTACTTCAGCAAAAGTATGCGTCTTTACCGTATGCATCTTGAAAAGAGATCGAAAGTTGATTGCGACTGCGTGAATGCGTACGCTCTCTGCATTCAACTTCCACTTTAAAAAACGATCATTTGACTGTTTTTTGAATGCAGTTAATCTGCCGGTTGCGCAGATTGCCGCCTACAATCCATGTGCTCTCTCAAGAGAAGAGTTTCTCTTATCTCCAAATCGGGTATCCAGAGTAAAAGTTTGTCGCCCGGCGTCGGTCCAACGCAAGCCAAATATTCGTTTGTGTCGGACGGCGTCCGACCGACTTCTTTCATGGCTTGTAGTGGTTGTTTTTTGCAGTATTGAATCATGCGATCGCGCGGTTACTTTTCGTAAGTGTGGTGACTGCCAGTCAATTGACTGTTTTGCAGTCATTCCCTGCTCAACAGTAAAGGAAACTTGATCAAAATGAAAATGTAAAAAAAGATCAGAACATATTCGTTCTGCTGCACAATCGGAGGTATGACTGCGCGAACTGCTGGTTGTATTATGCATAGCGTTCGTATTCCACCACTGAATCTGAATTTACGGTTATGTGACTGCGATAGAAAAAAGGATCGGTTGAAGCCTTGGCTTTTAAGATTGAAGGTCCTTTGAAGGTTTTTTTAAGACAACTTTTAATTAAATCCAAGCGTAGTTACCTACACTAAGTTATGCATTAAAACGTTTTGCAGCAAAGAAAGTGTTCGAAATAGTTTTCCTGTTTTTAAAAAAATTGATATTTTTTTCTGTATACATATAAGTAAGCCGCAGGTTAAGCGTGTATGTTTACAATTCCAAAATGTATAGAAATAAAAATTACTGAATGTAGAATTTCGCGACAGGTGAATACGTCCCATATCGAAATGCGTAAAAATAGAACACTATCAAAATAGAGCACAAAACGATACGCGCACGAATACTGATGGAAGAAATCAGGAACCACACAGACTCCTCCTCAATCCATATTATCACTAACAACAATCGTTTTTGCATTCGAAAACGAACGAATTCTTCGAATCGCTATCACGTTTCGCGATCACGAGAAAGGCAATTAATTATGCCCGACACATTCGCAACCGGGAAGAATTTCAAACAAACTCACGCTTAGCCTGCTTGTTTCAACAAGGCAAGATTGATATCACTGGTTATAACTTACGATGGGGATTACACTTGCCGTTCTTCGTCACAATCACCAGCAGAAATCTCTTTCCGAACCGAGAGACAAATAGCTTCGCACTATTTCTGACTCAAATAGTTTCAAAAACTGCAAAATGAAAACTAAACTGTGCTTATATAGAATTATTAGGAAAGAATGAAGAATTTCTTCGATTCCACGAGAACGCGATACACCAGCGACCGGATGGAACAGATACCGCTACAGACAGATCAAAGAATATTCGAATGTATTTTACTCCTACGTTTTCGAGAACGGATAGTGCCGAACGCCGAACGAAATAATTGAGCAAAACGAAAACTGTCAAAATGCCGGTGTCGCGCAATGAGTGTTTGTGAATGAAGCGGAAAATGAAACGTTTTAAGAGTTTCGGAAGTTTACAAAGAAAGTTAACAAAGGTAACCTTTTATTCAGGTTGTGTGAACCATTTTCAGCATTTTCACGAAATTTTTAACTTCTCAAGTCAAAAATTTTACAATTCGACAGTTATTTCTCGGCAAATGGTAAAAATTATTTCAGATGGCAAACCATTTTATTGCTAATTTCCCACCCTTTCATACGCAATGAGTAAAAAACGTCGCCAGAATCGCCGCAAGAGCAAATATCGTTTATTTTGTGAAGTAAATCAATCCAGCTTTTTACGAGCCACATTGGCGGACATGTTCGTAATATTTGAACAGCATTTTTGATATTTCCCCAATACATCACACGTTTTATTTCTGTACATTCCTTTAGTTTTACCGTGAACACGCGAAAGAAAGCAACGCCATGCTGTACAGGAGAAGAGTGCCAGATTTGATGGGTGAAGAGTTGTCAAAAAGATTGTTCGCGTATTACGAACACAGTTTATACCGTCCGCCATTATAACGGGCAAAAAGCTGGATTGGTCAAGGGGGGGGGGGAAGGCTTGACGTGTTTTCGGACGTCTAATCACAAAAATCTAAAACAATTAAAATATTCGGCAAATCCAGCTATCATTCAGCTGCAGCTTGGTATGATGATGTCAATGGGGCGGCAAGGGCTGATAGAAAAATATGCAATCATCATATTTAAATATAACAGGCTTATGTCTGTCGCCAAAACGAGGGGCGCGATATGTATTTTCGTGGTAATAATCGTCCACATTAAGCAAAGACTCAAACCAATCCCATACCAGATTACATTCAAGTCGAGCAAAAGTAACGTAGTTGCACTCAGGGACGTAAAATGTACTGATTGGTGACCAAAATCTGAAGATATTTGACATTATTTCTTGTGACCAGTCATGCGGCACATTTCTAGTACACACGCACCGAGAAGAAATACCAGAATAACGACAACATCGCTTGCTCGTCGTGTCGCACACATTTCGGAGCGACAGAGCCACGCTTCAACATTCTAGCACCATGCATGACCAAAGGTGTAGTGGTTTTTGGTATTCTCGTGTGCTGCTTCATTCGTATGCCTACAGCTTTTCCCCAAATAATGCGGATTCAGAGAAGAACGTTCCCAAACTTGAAAACGAACTCTACTGCATTAATTCCTACAAGATCTTTAAAGTAGTGGTCAACCACAAAACCGTGCAAAAATTCATTACATAAATTTCAGGTGAAAAACGCATCAATAATTACACCTTATTCTCTATCGCTTGTCCATACTATTCCAGCTAGAACTGTAAGCAAAAAGCGGCGAAAGCCTGTCACTTCTATACTGTGACACTTTTTTCGACTGGTCACAGTGAAATATGAATGTTTGCTTATTATCATGTACGTATTCCAGCTAGTTTCAACACATCGAGAGATAGGTTCTCTCGATACAGAAACAATACGAAGCGACGGTATTGGCTGAGATTATGACATCGCACTGCACACTGGCAAATGTATAGAAAAAATGTAGCCGTTTCGGTCCCTGGTTGCACTTCATAGAGTTACATAGCGTTAGCGTTACATAGCATACCTCCAATTTGCTCTCAATTAGACGCGAGGCGACGGGCGGGAGTTACAGTTAGTGTATAATAAAACGCTTAATTTTCAAAAAAATATTTTGCATTGGACGTCCGCCCTAGCGGCGGGCGTGGGGGGGGGGTAGGTTTAGCTGATGTGGAAGAAAAACTACAAGGTATAAAGCTCTAAGGGTTATACGAATGGGTGACGTAGAACTATATCAGATCATCAAATCAAAGACTATTGTAAACTGCATTTCTGGCATATGCATGTTTATAAGAATCTGTGAGTGCCATTGCTTAAGTGAATGTTTAAAAGAGAAGAGCGAAATATTCAGATTCAGTTCTTCATTAAATGCAACGGTGGCTTTGAAAATACTTGGACGGTGGGTTCATAAGTACAACGTTTGCCACCATTGAGACATAAAAGATATTTTTTGAACATCACTTGTGTGCATCATAAAGGTTGAAATAGTAATGTATTACCTCCAGATTATTGTATTAAATATGAATATGCGTAGCCTGACATGTTTCAATAATCTTACTTTTACTCGCTTGTGACCTTTAAAAGGGCCATATTGGTTACAAATGACATTAAAGCCAAAGCATGTTCATCGCAAATATGACGTGTCATTTGAATGTCCTTCTCTTTTAACATGAATGGCAACAGGCACGTAGGTTAACGGCGTCGATTCACTGTCTTCTGCTCCGATTTTACTAGTTTACTTTCACAACTTACCGCTTGTTACATATAGCAGAAAATATGCCACATACGCAAAAATTTCTGTTTTATTTGTATGAGAGTTCTTATCTTCCTACCACAGGGGTGAGGGGTCTCAAACCATCATAAAATAAATTCATGCCTCCATAAATCTCCACATGCCAAATTTGGATCCATTTGCTTGATTAGTTCTCGAGTTATGAGGAAATCTGTTTTTCATTTGTATAGGAGCCCCCCCCCCCCCTCTTAAAAGGCGAAAAGGTCTCAGTACACCATAGAAAAAATTCTTACCTCCCAAAACCCCCAAATTTGGTTCCATTTGGTTGATTACTTCTAGATTTATGAGGAAATTTGTGTTTCATTGTATGGGAGCCCCCGCCCCTCTTAGAAGGAGAAGGGGTCTTAGTACACCATAGAAAAAAATCCTACCTTTTAAACCCCCCACATGCTAAATTTGGTTCCTTTTGACTGATTAGCTCTCGAGTTTTGAGGAAATTTGTATATTATTTGATTGGGAGGCCCCGCTCCTAAAGAGGGGAGCATCTCAATTCACCATAGAAAATATTCTTGCCTTCTGAGACCCACACATGCCAAATTTGGTTCCATTTGGTTGATTAGTTCTCGTTTTTTGAAGAAATTTGTATTTCATTTATATGGAAGCCCCCCCTTGTAAAAGGGGAAGGGGTCTAAGTACGCCATCGAAAACAATTTTACCTTCTAAAACCCCCGCTTGCCTACAGACGGTAGATAATCTACAGACGCGCAAAGAGAAAAATTACCAATTCAGCAACACTTTTTGTGTTTATATTATTTAAACAGTTTTGGCAACCAGTCAGAATTGGATCAATCTTCCTATAATCAGCAGTAAGTTGCGTGAATCACCTGGTATGTTCCATGGAACTTCGCGAATTACGACGCAAATTTTGCAAAGTGAACAAGCCAATTGAATTTTTTAAAGCATTATATGATTTATCGAAGGTAACTAATCCATATGTTTTTAGTAAATCAATAGTTAATGTTTTAACATGTCAGGTAGATTACAAAACTAAGTCTTCCCTGCCTATACGAAACACAAGTTTGTTTACTTTGCTCATTTGGTGTCTCGATTTGACGGTTCGATTGGTGTTTTATGCCACGCTCTTTGCGCGTCTGTAGATTATCTACCGTCTGTACGCTTGCCAAATTTGGTTCCATTCGCTTGATTAGTTCTCGAGTTTTGAGGAAATTTGTGTTTCATTTGTGTAAGAGCCCTCCGTCTTACATCGTACATAAAATTGCTCTCTCGGCCCTCCATAAATTTGCGGGCATTTTATCTTTCCAATGACATATAAATTGTTTTGTTTCGTTCAGCAGCTTAGTAGTTATTAGCATTTGAAATCTTTCATTCCAACGTTACACTTCTATTTTCGTTTTCACAAAGTGCTACCCACTTCCAGATAGTAAACAAAGACGTAGTCCTACGCCAAAAGGACGATGGGGGGAGGTTCTTAAACGACTAAAAATACCGGTATTCCTTTGTGAACGACACCTTTATGCGAACTTGTGAAAATTGAAAACTAAAGTTACAGAAAAGACGTCGCTGCCATTGTGACACACCTTTTCCTCAAATTACTTTGATCGTTGACTCGTTCTCGGCTTTTCCAATTTCCGAACTGTCCCAATCGTTGTATCCTATAACTTTTGCTGTACCATCATTGATGATTGTTATTTCTTCAATGATCAAAACAGACCGCCTACAACGAAAGTTGTCAAGAAAACTAGCCAAAAGTTTTTCCCAGTTTTTCCCATTCTGGACAAATTTGATCAACAAATCTTCGAGTTTCAATTTTACCAATTTGTGCCGAAAAGCATATCTCTCGAGAGTCGTTATTTTCAAATTAGTGGAAATAATTTGTAACATCTGCCTCGGAGTTCTATAGTTGAATATAACCATGAGAAAGTTTCATCGGATTTTGGTCTTCGTAGTGGCCCTGTTTATACTGTACCTGGTGTATCGGTACTCGTTTCAAGTAGATAGTGAAGGCAACTATCTATTCCTAAAACCGCTGGATAGCACCGGCAGTGGTGGATTTCTAACATTGCTGCAGACCGAAAATAAACCGGAGGATTTCTCTTCAATGGACCAGGAAAAGCAAGCCGATCCACGAAGATTAGTGAGCTTGACGGATTTTCGATACTTGATTCCCAACGATATATGCAAGGAAAACGGGAGCTTTTCTGAACTCCTAGGTAGGTACTTGAATAATTGGGTTGACTTCCGAGGAAACAACAGAGTGTAATTCTTTATAGGCGTGATTCTTGTAACTTCCTACGTGGGGCATGATGCCCTTCGGGCAGCCCATAGACAGGCCATTTCTCAGCAGAAACTCATATCGATGGGACTGCTGCGCATTTTTTCACTAGGCAGTATACCTTCAACGGAGAAATTTATCCACCAGAATGCAATCGAACACGAACAGAAGCTGTTTGGCGACATCATCCAAGGTAACTTCACGGAAGCGTACCGGAACTTAACTTTCAAACACGTTATGAGCCTCAAATGGGCTACCGAACATTGCATCAGGGCTAAGTTTCTGATTAAAATGGACGATGATATTGTGTTCGATCCGTTCTACATTCAGAATCATCTGTCCGATTTGGGTCAGCAAAATCAAAAGAGCTTACTGGCCGGTTTTATGTTTACCAACAAAAAAGTCATTCGACTAAAAGCGAATAAGTGGTTTGTGTCCAAAGCCGAGTATGCCCGCGACAGCTACCCACCGTACCTATCCGGATGGCTATACATCACCAACCAGTGGACGGCCCGTAAGCTAGTGCTACAGTCGGAATCGGTTCCCTTTTTCTGGATAGATGACACCTACATAACCGGAATCCTTGCCGAACGGGCTCAAGTAAAGCTAACGAACCTGAACAAGTGGTTCAGTGCCAACTCGGAGTTCATTGATTGCTGCATTCGTGACATGAAACGGTACTCGTTTCAGTGCGACTACTACGTCGGTCCTAACGGTGGAAACCCGAATTTGATCGTGGAATTCGTACAGGAACTGGAACGTTGCTACGACAACGCTTGCTATCAGCGCCCCAGTGGGAAACCGCTGACGAAAACGTGCGTTGCCGAGTACAAAAGTATTCTGCACGAGCGAGGAGTGGCTCAGATCAGTGCTCTGCGGCTTCGGTAAGCAAGTGGACATTTGACCAATTTTAGCGCTACATCCCGAGTAGTTGGTACATCTCCCCGGAAACCGTCCATTAGTAATTATGTACTTAGCTACGTAAGTATAGTAGGATATAGGAAGTCTTAACGCAAAATGCATGCTTGCGTTGTGAACAATTTTCAAATTTTAATCACGTGAAAGCACAAACTAATAGGCAACAAGCTGACTTATTGTTCAGGAAGGAGTCTGATAAATTGTTGTTGTGAACTGAAAAAACTTGCAACGAATAAGTTAAGAACAGTCATTTCCTGATTGTAGATGTTTATTTGTCGAAAAGTTATCAATGCTCAAACGATCAGTAGGTTTAAGACGTTAAATCTCAGTCCAATTAGTTTTTTCAACCATAAAGTGCTATTTTGACATGTTAATTTTTAAGTGAATTTTATAGTAATGCTTATTTACTGTCTAATTATTGCTGGGCAACACTTTTGCCACGACTTCATTGACAGAGCAGCAAGAAAGACTTGTTTGAAAACTATGAGCTCATGCCATGACAGCTATATTATACCTACAATCACTTAATCAAAAATACCAATCACTTCAATTAACTTGGATGATAGTCACTTGCTAGGATAATGATACTTACTTACTTTACTTTAGTGGCAACGGTCCGTTACCGATCCTGCGCCGAACGAATTATGGTCCTCCAGTACCGTCGGTCCTGGGCTGCCGTTCTCCAATCCCCACGAACACCAGGTGAACGTGCATCGTCTTCGACAGCACACACCCACCGGGTGCGGGGTTTGCCTCGGAGTCTACCTACCGGGTCACCGGAAGGATTAGTGTTCTGCAGAGCGCCAGTTTTGTGCGAATTTGCAAACTACAGGACTTCAGCTGGCTACGTAATCCGTAGAAAGCCCGATTCGCGGCTGCAACTCGTCGTTTCACTTTGGGCTCCCACGTTCCCTACCAACAACCATGTACTTCGTTTTGGCGGTATTAATGGTAAGTCCCAATCTCGCAGCTTCCCTTTTAAAGGGCCTGAAGGCCTCTTCCACTGCTCTACGGTTGATTCCGATGATATCGACGTCATCCGTAGAACCAAGAAGCTTGTGAGACTTCGTGATGATAGTTCCATTCCTTTCCACGCTTGCCCTTCGTAATGCACCTTCCAAGGCAATGTTGAATAGCAGGTTAGAGAGTGCATCCCCTTGCTTCAGTCCATCCAACGGCACGAAAGCAGCTGTGGTCTCACCCGCTATGTATTTTAATGCATGATTTGGATCCGTCCAGCGTGGCACGAATCAGCGTAACTAGTTTCGTCGGAAAACCATGTTCTAGCATTATCTGCCACAGCTCATTTCGTTTAACTGAATCGTACGCCGCTTTAAAGTCCACAAACAGATGGTGTGTCAGCAAGTTGTACTCCCGGAACTTGTCTAGCAACTGACGCAGAGTAAACATCTGATCCGTCGTGGAGCGACCCTCACGAAAACCAGCTTGGTACTCGCCGACGAAGGACTCCGCTAACGGTCTCAGTCTGCAGAACAGGATACGGGAAAGCACCTTGCAGGCAGAATTGAGCAACGTAATTCCTCGATAGTTTTTACACTCCATTCGATGTCCCTTTTTGAAAATTGGCAAATGAGGCCATCCAACAACTCCTCCGGCATTTGTTCTTCCTTCCAGATCCTGACAATGATCCGGTGGATTGCTTCGTATAGCCGCTCGCTCCCCGCTTTTAGAAGTTCAGCCGGAATACCGTCCTTCCCAGCAGCCTTACCGTTTGTCAGCTCACTGATTGCCTTCTTAACCTCCTCCTGTGTTGGTGGCTCGACAGCTTGACCATCGCTTACAATTTCTATCCTGTCCATTCTGATCTTCGCATTTTCCTCCATTCAATAGTGTCTGAAAGTGCTCCTTCCACCTGGCTCCTACCGCCGTTTTGTCGGTAAGCAGCTTGCCAGCACTATCATTGCACATCACAGACATGACAAAATTCTTGCATCTCACCGTTTTATAGAAACTCCGTGTGTCGTTGCTGGCGTATCGCTCCTCTGCACCGGCGAGCACGTGCTCCTCGTACTCGCGTTTCTTTAGACGATGAATTCTTTTTTCTGCAGCTCTAGTCTCTCTGTATCTCTCTCTGTTTTGACGCGTTGCCGCAGTGAGCATGCGACTCCTGGCTTGGTTCTTTTCATCTGTCACTCTCTGGCATTCGGCATCAAACGAGCTGTTACGCTGTCTTCCACGCGTCCTGCCTACCACCTCTCTCGCTGCTGTTTGGATGGCACCATGGATGTTCCTCCACAGCCCATTTATATCTTCTTCTTCTACCTGCTGTTATGCGATTCGCTGGTCAAGCTTTCTGGCGTACTCCACTGGTACGCCGTCTGCCGCTAACCGCTGGATGCTGAAACGCAGCGTCCTCTCAATGCGAGCTTTCACCGTGTTCGACAGCCTTGCGCGAATCTTACTCACTACGAGATAGTGATCAGAGTAGGGGACCAAGAAAAGACCGTACATCGATAACATCCGAAAAGTGTAGACCGTCAATCAAGACATGATCGATATGAGAGCTAGAGTCTCCATTTGGATGCCTCCAGGTGTGTTTCAAACGTGTCCGAATATTCAAACGTGGAAAGTAGGTGCTACAAATGGCCATCCATCTGGCCGCGGCAAAATTTATGAGCCTCAGACCGTTATTATTGGTCGACAGATGCAGGCTATATCTGACAACTCAATTTATTTATTTATTGATTAACTGAAAGAAGTGCCTGCAATAGGGTCTACTGCACGGAACTCCCTTTCTCCGGAATTTGGCCCCCGAACTTCCTGAATAGCAGCGATCTCCACTCCTAGGATAAAGATATTGAGTATGAAAATGACTTGAACAGTAGACCTCGCTGGAGCCTGAGAGTTTGAACGGTATGAGCACAAACTAGACTATAGTGGTCTATGGTTTGAATCTGATTTTCACCTTGCGGCAGCAAGTTTTTTCTTATCTTAAAGCTTACTTCTTCTAGTAGCATCTTACTGTACCAAGAATTCCTCTCCACTGTAATCGATCCTCGGCTACTGGTTGCCAATTCGTTGAGCGTCTGTGATCTCCCAACTTTGGCTAGGTAACAATGAAAAGTAGTGCTCGCAGCTCGGGGTTCGCACGTTTTCGCCACTGTCTGTTTTTCATTGGACACCGGAAATAGTTCACAATACCAACAGGGAAGGTGCCATTCGTGCGAATGCTGAGAGTGCAATACAACGAGGGATGGCCTTATCATCCTTGAGCGTCTGTTCCCATGTCAGGGGCAGCTCTTGATGGCTTGACGATTCCTCAATTAAGTGCGCGGTTGTACTCCAACTTCAGATTAGGAGCGGCTCACGACAGCGTTTGATGCGGAGCGGGGGCTGAACCCCGAAATTTCGACTTCGTCGCACTGCAAAAGATCTGTCGCAAAAGCGAGAATTATGTGGAGTAACCGTGAAGAGCAGTGGAGCGACCAACGAACAGGGAACGGGCTTTGTAGTGTAGGGCAGAATGCAGAATCGTGTGATGGATTGTGAGGCGATCAACGAGAGGATGTGTGTGTTAAGGATTAAAAGCCGTTTCTTCAACTACACTATCATAAACGTACACTGTCCACATGAAGGTAGATCCGACGACGAGAAGGAAGCGTTTTATGTGCTGCTGGATGCAACGTATGAGAGCTGTGCGCCACGGGACATCAAGATCATCATCCAGACCGGCAGGAAAGCGTTGTATAGACCGATGACCAAATCCCATAGTCTGTACACTGAGACGAACGGTAGCGGCCTGCGAGGCCTGGTGTTCAGAAGCACTTCCTTTCCCCGCAAAGATATCCACAAAGCCACTTGGAGATCAGCTTGCTAACGCACATTGAATCAAATCGACCATATTCTCATCGATAGTCGATATTTCTCAAACATCACCAACATATGCTCCCTACGGGGAGCGCATATCGACTCGGATGACGTGATGTGACATCCTAAAAGCATAGCAGTATTACGAAGGTCTCTAGGTTGCACATTAGGTTCTATTCGTTCAAGAATTTGAGAGCAGTCTAATTTTCCTCGCAGAGTGTCGGCAACTAGCAGAGCTTTGGATGTATCCCTCCGTGTGGAAAGAGTATTCAGGTGGATCAGCAGACATCGGTTTTCGTAGCTCGGATTGCGCCAGGGTAACCGACGAAGAGCCAAAGCGAGGGAGCGACGTGGGACGGATTCGTTCAGAACTGTTGTGGTAGTTCGGGTTCCAGGCTGCAGAACAATACTTCAGAGTCGATCTGATCAGGGAGCAGTATAATGCTTCTAAGTAGACATCTGTGAAACTTTTGGTAATCCTAAAAATGAATCTCAGGGTTCTGGAGGATTTGCTGATGATATACGATATATGCTGTCTGAATGTTAGCTTTGTACCGAGGATTACACCTAGGTCTTTAATATGATCGACCCACTCGATAGTGCTCGTTAGCAGCGTGTAGCTAAAAATAACAGCATCTTTTTTTTCGTGATGTTACAGAGCACTTTGAGGGATTTACAACCATTCTGTTTATGGTAGTGCACCAATTAGCGAAGACATCCAGCTGGAGTTGAAGTGCGAGGCAATCTTTAGTTGTGCGGATACAGTAGAACATTTGTAGTTTCAAATTTTTGGTTGGCTTTCGGTCACGGGTTACGTGCGAAAATATTTAATTTCCGTTTACAGTCGACGTTTCGAGGGATATCCCCGAGAGATACGGATTATATACGGCTATCAGGACGCCCCCTCCAGTTGATTTTTAACTGTTTTGTGGATCTCTGTCACAGTTGAAAAACTTCATAGACGGAGTCAAACACTTGACTAGAAAGTGTAGGTGAATCGGGCCAGGTCTCGGTTAAGACGATGATATCATATATCTTACATCGGAAACGGCTATGCAACAGTCAGAGACGCTAGAATTCATGCCGCCTACATTCTGGTAGAAGGTCACATGCTGTCTTCGGTCTGGCAGCTCGCGGGAAATTACGAATGTCAGTGAACCGGTTCCTGGTTTCGTGCACGTAAAGCACGCTCCGTTCTTATGACGTAGAACTACGTCTTACCGTACGGTGTCAATCCAAAATTTGGATTGTAGTCAGTATCACGAGAGAATGAAAGATTTTGAACGCTAATTACTTACTTAGGTGGCTTGCCGTCCTAAGACAAAGCCTGATGAACAAAGTTTCTCCATGTAACTCGGTTGAGGTCTACCACTCTCCAATTCCTCGGACACCGAGTACTCTCCGCCAGATCTCGCAGGTTTAGCCACCTTCTGCACACTGGGCTCGCAATAGAGCTGTGCGAGCTCATGGATCATCCTCCGCCTCCATACTCCGTTCTCCTGTACGCCGCCGAAGATCGTTCTTAGCACTCGTCGTTCGAAGACTCCGAGCACTCGCAGGTCCTCCTCGAGCATTGTCCATGTTTCATGCTCGTAGAGAACAACCGGTCTAATAAGCGTCTTGTACAGAGTGCACTTTGTACGGGGACTTAGTCTGCTCGACCGCAATTGCTTGTGGAGCCCATAGTAAGCATGACTTCCGCTGATAATACGCCTCCGAATCTACGGCTGGTATCATTGTCCGCCGTTACCAGTGAGCCAAGGTAGACAAATTCATCGACTACCTCAAACTCATCGCCGTCGATCAATATACTACTGCCCAAGCGGTGTCGTTCGGCCTCGGTTCCGCAGGCGATTTACCTTTAATCCAATCTTTTCTGCTTCGCGCTTTAGTCTGGTGTACTGTTCAGCCACCGCCACAGATGTTCTACCGATAATATCCATGTCATCGGCAAAGCAGACGAATTGACTAGATTTGTTGAATATCGTGCCCCGCGTGTTGATATCCGCTCTTTTCATAACACCTTGTAGCGCTATGTTGAACAGCAGGCATGTAAGACCATCACCTTGACGAAGCCCTCTGAGTGATTCGAATGAACTTCACAATCCACCCGAAATCCGAACACAGCACTGTGTACCATCCATCGTAGATTTAATCAGTTTGATGAGCTTCCTGGGGAAGCTGTTCTCGTTCATGATTTTCCATAGCTCTTTCCGGTCGATGGTATCATATGCGGCTTTGAAGTCAACGAATAAATGATGCGTGGGAACTCTGTGGAGGATTTCCCGCAGTGTAAATATTTGATCCGTTGTAGACCGGCCTTCGACGAAGTCGGCTTGATAAGTTTCCACCAATCTATTCGCAATTGGGGATAGCCGGCGGAAAATGATTTGGGACAGCACTTTATAAGCGGCATTGAGAACGATGATCGCTCGATAGTTCTCACAGTCCAACTTGTCGCCCTTTTTATAGATCGGGCAGATAACCCCATCTTTCCACTCCTCTGGTAGCTGTTCCGTATCCCAAATTCTAACAATTAGTTGGTGTAGACAAACGGCCAGCTTTTCTGGTCCCATTTTAATAAGCTCCGCTCCGATGCCATCTTTCCCAGCTGACTTGTTCTTCTTGTCATCATGCAGCGATGACCTCCTTAACTTCGCCTATCGTTGGGGCTGGCACCTCTTCCCCGTTTGTTGCACCGTCGAAATTGCGTCGCCATGGTTCTCCGCCTGGGCGCCATTCAGGTGTTCGTCGAAGTGCTGCTTCCACCTATCGGTCACCTCACGATCGTCCGTCAGAATACTGCCAGTCTTATCCCGACACATTTCGGGTCGCGACACAAAGCCTTTGCGAGATCCGTTCAGTTTCTGGTAGAACTTTCGCGTTTCCTGAGAACGATATTCCTGCTCTTCCAGGTAGCACTTTTTCTCCCGAAAGATTTGGTTTCGCTGCATCTGCGTCTGTTTGTGTCTTTCCACGTGTGGCACTGCGCATTTTGGCCGCCCGCGCAGCGTTCTCCTCCTCCATCACTCTCCTACATTCATCGTCAAACCAATCGTTCCGCTGATTCCGGGCCACATGCCCGATGGAGCTCTCCGCTACACTGCTGATGGCTGTTTTGATGTCCTCGAGAGAGGCTTCTTCCAGCTCGTCCTCTTCCGGCAGCGCAGCATCGAGTGTATGCGCGTAGTTTGCGGCGACGTCTGGCTGCTTCAGCCGCGCGAGATCTAACCGAGGCTGGCGTCGGTACCGAATGTTGTTCACAACGGAGAGTCTTGGGCGCATCTTAACCATCACTAGGTAGTGGTCCGAGTCAACGTAAGTGCTTCGATAGGATCTGACGTCGATAATGTCTGAGAAGTGTCGGCTGTCGATCAAAACGTGGTCAATCTGTGATTCTGTCTGATTTGATGACCTCCAGGTTGTGATGGATTCTGTGCTGGAGAAAGGTACTACGTACGGCCATGTTCTCGGAGGCAGCAAAGTCGATAAGTCTTAGGCCCATTTCATTGGTCCGCTGGTGTGCGCTGAACCTTCCAATCACCGGTGTGTATTCTTCTTCCTGGCCGACCTGAGCATTGAAATCTCCGATGACGATCTTGATATCATGTTTTAGGCAGCGGTCGTATTTACTCTCCAACTGCGCGTAGAATTCACCTTTGTCGTCATCGTTACTTCTGAGGTGAGTGTTGAGCATGTTGATGATGCTTATATTGAAGAATCGGCCCTTGATTCTCAACCTGCGCATTCGAGGATTGATTGGTCACCACCCAATAACTCGTTTTCGCATCTCGCCCATCACTATGAAAGCTGTACCCAGCTCGTGTGTTGCCGCAGCTCTGGTAGATGGTATGTCCATCTCTGGACGTACGTACCGTTGAGCTCTGCCAGCACATCTCCTGCAGCGTTACGACGTCGAACTTGCGGCTCTTCAATACGTCGGAGAGCACTCGAGTGCTCCCTTGTAAGTTGAGAGATCGGCAGTTTGGCGTCCCGAGTTTCCAATCCTTAGTCCTTTTTCGTTGCGTGGGTCTATTCCGATTGTTCCAGTAAGAATTTCCTTGTTCTTCGTTCCGTGCTTCAGTATTTTTCTTGGTGACGGCTTGCAAAGCCTGCTACCCCTGTTTCGCCGGAGGGCCGACGAAGCTCGAAAGAGCCCTCCTTTCCTGTCGGCATGCGACCTTGGCTTCCACCGGGGTTGGTTACCCGATCTCCACCAAAGTTGCTCGTATCCCGGCTGGTACCACGAGGAGGTAGGTATAGGAGTTGCTGAATAAGAGGCTATGAACCACTGAAGGGTCTATTTTATGCCTACACGTGCACAAGGCACCGACGGTACGCATTATTTAGACGTTTACCAGCCAATACGCTAGCTAATAGCTCTTCCAATTTAAAACGGACTTTGATGGTTCGCATGCCTTCTTGAAAAGATTGTTTTACATTCACTACATACTGAAAATCAACGGAAATTTTCACGTTAAAATTTTCCGTGATAGCCTTGCTTTCCAGGCACGGACGACTCTGACGTTCGCCAAGCCTGTGATTGTGGCTGCTTCAGGACAGGAGCAGGATAAACGTTTATGACGGTTGCGTAGTGCTGCCTTCTTGACATGTAAAGACTATTAAAATGACATAAAAAGAAAAGCAAAGCCATTATCACCATTCATTCGCTGCTCGACTTCCGAGCTGATTACAGTAACTTTCTACTTCGATCTAAGCTTGGACCCCACCAGTGGTAATCCGACTCAGATATCGTCGTTTGGAAATTTGCTGTGCAAGCTTCAGTTTCGATCGTGTATTTTGCTTGCTACAAAGCAAAGCAAATTTTAGGCGCTCCATTCCGATTTGGAAGCTTGATCTACTGCTTTTAACGACAGACTTCCCAGCCAGCTGTAAGAATGCAGGACAATTGTAGGGTTAGTGCAACGATTCTCTAGACTCTATCAGCCTCTCCCAGCTGAGACTCGAACATGCGACGTCTGACTTGTTAGACCAATGTCGTACCTTGTGGCCAACTCAAGCGGCTCAAGCGTTTTGTTTGCTACATCATGCTGCAAACAAGCGTCATATGCAGTCATGGACTGACTAGCCTAGGTGCCACATTCCGTTATCGAAACTTGACCTGTTTTTGTACGACAGACTTCGCAGCCAGCTTTTAGAGTGCAGTACAATTGCAGGGCCAGTTGCTACGATCCTATTGACTCTACCTGCCTCTAACAGTCATGGACTGGCTAATGTAAATCAATTTTCGTCGGTTGCAGCTGCGGAATGAGAAGGCAGACAAGAGCGAATATGTTCAGATGGTAAAATATAGAATTAAATGGCATCTGTACAAGTTTGCTTTTTGATACTTCTCAGTGCGTGAAGTCAAATCAAGATATGGAACTATTATTTACTTAACACTTTTTTACGCCATGCATAGGTCAATAAGAGTGTGCCGGGAATATAACCTTTCTGAATTTTTCCCTACTTTTAGTTGTCATAGTTTTTGCTTGGTGCAGAGAGCTCCTTTCATACTAGAGGCCTTCAACGGCTACTTCACGTCCTGCAAAATCTTTACTTTTACGACTTCCGTCGTCAATTCCATTCCGGACGCTTGAAGTCTGTTCGGTAGCCAGCGGAGAGCAAGGTGGACTGTATGAAATGAATATTCCAACTTGGTATTCCGAAGAGGGGACGGTGGGTAGGGGCTCACGTTTTCCTATTTTAAACTTATCCTTAGATTTACTTCCACAGTCAGGTTGCGCACGGGCATCGTTTCTCTTCCTTTGGCCGATTGGATTTAAATTAATACACTGTATTCCTTATCCATTTACTACTTATATTAAACACTTAACATTTATACATTATTTACAAACGTTGTACTTAAACCACATGACGGTTAACGGTTATCACGCCGAACTAACTCAAACCCGGTGCTGCACGGGCTATTTATAGATTCTCCCGGACAATATTGCATTGTCGGGAGGATAAAAGGCTATCTATCACATTGTTGCACTAGCGTGAAAGCGTGCAAGCGGCGTCGATTGTGCGTAGTCACAATCGTGACAGTAAGTCCCCGTTAGTGCGGGCGTAGTCCCAAACAAAGTCCCAAACCATTAACCGCGAAACCGACTTCACTTAAGCTGTTCCTCTACCGTTCCGCACTCCTCGAGCTTCACTGAAATCAGCCGGTCCAACCTTCGCAGCTGTCTCATGTCTCTTTTGCTGTATTTGCTCGCTGAACCAGCCAGGGTGTAATTATTCTTCTCGTGGCTTAGACAAATCTTCGCTAACGCCGACTCGTGCAAATCGACGGTCGACGACTTGATTTTCGGCCAGTTTCACGGCTCGCCAGGAACCTTCTCGATCCAAAGTGATCTTCATAGCAAACGCAAACGTTTTGCCGTCCTCGCAGCTTCTTCATGCAGCTACTTCCGCCGAAACGGCTGTTGCCTCCGGAGTTGCATCTCCGCCAGAGCGTTCTAGAACATCGTCCGTGTACTTGGAGTTACTTTACTTCTACCAAAGCTTCGTCCCATTCGGTCGTTGTCTCTCGCGATGATCATTCTTACAGTTAAATTGGACCTTTCGTTTTCTTCCGGAAATTAAACTTTGATTTATCAACATTTCGTTTCTTCAGGATTCCAAACTATGGACACTCTGGGCCCATAACCACTTGTAGTGGAAATGAAGAGTGCGTTTATAGTGAACAATGAGTTTGAATCTTGATCTGAACAGCTCTCGGTTGCTAAGCCTTTGCTGTGATCGTAGGTTATTCTTTAGAGATTTGAACTGAAAGACGCAATAAGGTAGTTAAGTTCATTAGAAGTGCAGTGCCTAGTTGCCCGCGCAGTGAGCTTCGCGGTACGATGCTGGCCTAATAAGGCAGTTGTCGTATGTTCGAATCCCGGCTGGGCGGTGCTGCTATAGAGTCAGTAGGATCGTTGCACTAGCCCCGTAATTGTTCTGTACTCTAATAACCGGCTGCGAAAAAGTCTGTCGATAAAGAAGGGTCAAGTTCTCAACAGGACGGGTATACCCATGGCTTTTCGATTTTTTGCCTAATTGGGATGATAACGGTGCATACTGACAATTACTCGACAACGAATTACTTCATATATGGTTGGTTTCTTAGGGTTTTAGTTGTTTCACCAAATTGACTACTCAAGTTGCGATAAGATATCATCTCAAGTTCCCATCAAGGTAAAGAGGAAACAATGAACAATGAATAAACGAATGTTTAAATCTCGGACTAATCTCAGTATTTATGATAAGAATAAATTTAGAATGTAGCAAGCGATAGCACAACCGAGACTCCACTTGAAAATGCATGTGCCAACTTTACATTGCCCAAAATACCATGGTTTCCAACTCCTAAATTACTGTCAATTTAGAAACGACGTAGAATATGCGACCGATAAATTAATGTAGGTATGCCATTAGGTGCTAAGCTTAATGAACAATTATTACACGAATCTGTGATAATCTATGTAATTTGCGTGTAATTGCAGTAAATAAGCACGAAATATAGCATTCCTATCACATTGGTAACTACCGAAACAGCACACAATTCAGATTACCTAGATACTAAGCTAAAAGTAACGTCTTTCATAGTAAAAATATAAAGATTCATCTTTTTTAATTGTCAAACACTGATCTATCTTGCTTCCTCTAGTCCTCTTCGGTTTCGTCACGCAACAGTTGCTTGTACGGAATGTGTCTGTCTTTGATAATGGTAAACTGATCGATGACCGCTCCTTCTTTGTCCACCGAAATTTGCTCGAAGTAAAGATGCGTTCGGTTGTATGCCTTCATCCGGGTGTAGCCGTAGTCACGGCTGTGAATGGCACTCCATTCGGGAATCTTGCGGATGAACGGTTCGCGACCTTCCTTACAGCCGGCGGATCCCGTCACCAAATGCACCGGAGCCCGCGGATTGCGGTATGGCTCTTCGTGGGAACCATTATATACCTAAAATAAAATACGTTTCTCAACCAGCAAAACCAATACGATCAGCTGCTGTTGCATGCAGCGATGAAAACGATAAGCCACATGTTTGAACTGCACCAACAGTGCAAACGTAAGCTACTGACCTTGTAGTCGTAGATGGGCCACAACCGCTCGTACGAGTGCTCATGCGCCCAAATCTCCACATCAACGCCGTACTCGTAGAACAGGTCCTCCAGGCCAAACCAGTGCGTGAAGGGAAGTCCCACGCGCACCAGCGTTTCACTGTGGGTGCAATCGTTATCGTTATCATTGCTGCAGTACATCGGCCGGTGACCGTAGGTCACTATCCACGGTCGCTCGGCACGGTTCTCCGGCCGATTCGCTTCCTCCAGATCGCGCCGGAGCCACTCGTACTGGTTGACCAACGCTTTCAAACCGTAGTTCATGAAATAGTACACCTCCGTACTAAATCCGATGAAATGCACCGGTCCCAGGTTGAAGCTGTACATCATGCTCTCGGTGCCACCCGGCATGCTGAAGCGTGCACGATAATTGGAGAAATTGCTGCAAAGAAACAAATTAAAAGTGAATTTATGTTGAATAATCCGCATGATTAAAACCTACTATTTTTCCTCGTGATTGCCAGCGCACACCATATACGGCGTGTAAGCTGCAATCGACTGGATCTGATTCATGAACTGGTCCCCGACCAGAGCATTTTCCGAGTTCATATCGTACGCAAAGTCTCCTACGTGCAGGATTGCATCGTACATGTGCCGCTGAGTGTCCTCCTGCAATCGGGCCATCGACTGTGCATTCTCATTTCCCATATCGCCGAATATAGCCAACGAAGGAGACCAATCCGCCCCCTTCGGAACGGTATGAAAGTAAAACTCTGCTGACCAGCCCACCGTACTGCCACAGTGATACTCGTACCGGGACAAGGGCTGCAGGTCTTTCAGCACCACTCGGTGTATGTATTGAGTGTGTCGCTGCGAGCCCCCGTCGACGAACTTTTGCTCCGTTCCGGTTGCTCTGTTAAAACCGAAACATTTATTCCCAAACATTTGTTTTATCAGTTTCAAGTGATTTACCGTAATATCAATCCACCAATTCCGTACTCTACAATCGACTCATTTGTTGCCGTCATGGTACTCCAGGTGACCACTATTTCGTCGGTCGTTTCACCGAAGGCCAGATGAACCTGCTCCGGTTGGTAGTAGAACACTTGGCCATTGACCAACCGAAGCAAAAGCAGTGAAAATAGTATCAACAGCGACGAGGCCGTTGCTCGGATTGTACGTTCGGATTTCATCCCGAGTCGAACAGGGAACTGACCACGTACTAAACTATAAAATGCGTATTACAGCGTCTGGCCTCGATCAGAAAATATTCTTTGTGACGCGGCACAGTGTGTTTGTGTTTATTTTCACTCAACAACTGCTGATAAAAAAGCGATAATCATCCTCGTCCGTCGGTGTTGTGTTGTGTTGATTGAGTTAAGCTGCGACGACTGCGCTGTCACTGCGCTGTGCGATGCTACTTTTGTTGTGATTGTGACGGATCGTTGTGATGTCCAGTATTGCCAGTATTTTTAAAAAATTATTGTTAGGAAAGCTTCCGGTCAAAAAGTATAAAAGCAGTATTGTCAATTGCAAGGAAAATTGTACCATGCAAAGTGCGATATTGCTCATAAAAGTGCTATTTTGCATTAAATCGTTTCGGTATTTTCGGCGCACTTATTGCTTGGAAGATAACGAAAAAGTGCGCCGAAGATACCGGAACGATTTAATGCAAAAGCACTTTTATGAGCGATATCGCACTTTGGATGGTATAATTTTCCTTGCAATTGACAATATAGTCGCGAGCAACATGTCAAAAGGTCCAATGTGCAAATGAGAGATTCTCTTCTCTTCGTTTCTCCTCTCTTGCGCTTATCATGTTCACGCAAATGCACCTACGTTGTTGTTACGTCGCAGCATAAAAAACGATCTTTGCAATTCGAGCCTTTTTAGCGTCGATCAAAACTAAAAATATATTTTGACCGTTAGTATCCCACATTTTGCACCTTAGTGGACACCGCAGTCTAAAAGTGCGACTGGCACAAAAAGTGCGAAAATGCAAATGGTGTGAGTGAGAAAGAGTAACAACTGCAATGTTGCCGTTTTGTTTTATCATATACATTGGCATTAGAAAAAATAATTTGGATTAATCCAGGTACAGCTGCAAAGCACAATATTATTTTTGTCTTAATGTTTTTCTTGCTTTCTACTCACATTATTGTTTTCTATCTGCCTTTATGTGAACTTCTTTTCCTGTCGTTCGTCGTTCAACTTGAACCACCCTAACAAATATTTTTCCGGCTTAAGTTTCATTTGTCTTACTATAATTCATTATCAATTACTCACAATTCCGCTATCTGTAGTGTTGTAGTGTTTTTACTTATTCCGTTTCAATCGTGCACTCGTACTCAAACTATGTTGCTTTTCCTAAACACTTTCCGCTTACAAAACCATGATCCTTCTCGCGCTTCCTTTAAAACTCACTTTAAGAAATCTGTCCAACTTTTAGCTTTCCAACTTTCAAAAACTTCTATAAACTACAACTTAATGATGACTTTCAATTTTCCACAACTATTTTTCTCTCCACTGTTTATTTTCTTCTGACTTGTTTATTTTTCTGAAAACCATCCGACTATCAACTACCATGGCGGTCAACTTAAGTTCGTTGCGCGAGGGCCTCACCAGTGTGGCCAGAACATTCCCCGGCCCGTAACCCTGCGCCGGAAGTTCAATCCGGATCAGAGTTACCCTCCAAAACCTCCTTCACAGTTAGTCATGCCGTCGCTCGCTTGCAACGTCCTTTCTTCGTTCGTACCCATGTTGAATCCTTCCGTCGTGCCTGTTGAATCCTTCCATCACCAGACAGAATGGGTTCCTCTACGACACCACGAACCCAGAATTTCCGATTATTCCCGTTCACCACATCCTCCAAGTCTCTGGATCGCAAAGGTTTAGTTTCGTCCAACCACTTTGTTAAAAATAACTATTTGCAAATTGTAGGATAACAGTTTTATTGCTTGTAACTTCAACGATAGTTGTTAAGCGAATGAAAATTTTATGCAAACCTAATAAGTCATGGCTGGCTTTAATTTCCTCGATTGAAACTAGAAACATTCTAGCCTTCTCGATTGTTCGAAACATCCTCCGGGGCGGCCAAGGTATTGACTTCTAGTAGTATGACCTTTATAATCGGTATGACGTAGGTAGATCGACAAGTACGCACTGTAACCGTCCTTACTTTCCCATCAGGACCCTTAAACACTTTTTCGATTATTCCTTTTGCCCAACAGCCACGATGCATTTTTTCGTCAATTATCATTACCAGATCGCCAACAGTGTACTCGCAGTATTTCCGGTTGTCCTGCCATTTTTGTCGTTTGATTAGTTCCGGACGATAAGCTGAAACCCATTTTTTCCAGAAACGATCAGCATATACTTACGACACATATACTTACACTATACTTATAACACTTACGATATCATTTTCGTCGAAATCGTGATCATACTGCATGTGATTGTTTCTTCCCAGTAACAACATATTGGGTGTCAATAGTTCAGGATCCTGCGGGTCGTCTGGCACGTGGGTTAGAGGTCGATTATTTATCGTGTTCATAATTTCACATAACGCCGTTCGGAGAACCAAATCTGTAGGATGTCTTTCTTTCAGGATTGTGTGTAGTCTCATCTTTACAGATCGCACCAATCGTTCCCAACAGCCTCCATAATGCGGCGCAACAGGAGGTATAAAACACCATTCGATTCCCCTTACGCTCATTGTTTCATCAATCTGCTGCTGGTCCAGCTGCTGGATCAAACTCTTTAGTTCTTGATTAGCTCCATAAGAATTCGTACCATTGTCAGTGATGATCTTTTGAGGAACTCCACGTACAGCTATGTAACATCTAATACTCATTATACAACTATTGGTATCCAGTGAGGGAACTATTTCCAAGTGCATAGCACGGCTACTCATGCAGGTAAACAGCACGACCCATCGCTTTTCCAGACGTCGCCCTATTTTTACAATCAATGGTCCAAAATAATCAATGCCTGTGAACGTGAACGGAAACACGAAAGGGGTTGTTCGTTCTGGAGGTAAATTTCCCATTTGCGTCACACTTGGCTTGCCACGTAGCTCTCGCCATTTTAAACAACCTTTCACATATTTTTTGATTTGTGATCGAAGTTTTGGGATACAATATCGGTGTTTCAAGTTGTTCAGAACAGTTTCCAGTTCTTGATGTGCATTTGCGAAATGAAAGGTCCGAATCAATAAATTTGTAAATGAATGGTTTTCTGGCAATATTACTGGATTATTAACGTTGAACGGTTTGCTTCCATCCTGGATCCGACCTTTCATCATAATGATACCATTAACTATGAAAGGAGAAAAATGGTTCAAACGGCTCGATTTCTTCACATAACCATTTGTCGCCAGACTGCTAAACTCGTCCGAATAAACTTCTAATTGAACTCGTCTGAGCCATAGATTTTTGGCTCTTTCCATATTGTGAACGCTGATGACGAATGTTTTCGGTTTTTCTTTTCTTGGTAAACCCAAAATCTGCCTCATCTTCAAATAATATGCGGTAGACCGAATGAGTCGAATAAAATCTGAAAATCTCGTTATATCAGGCAAGTCCCAGGAATCCTCTTCCAAGACGTGATGACAAACTACCATGTCGGCTTCCAAATCCAGATGAAAATTGACGGAATCTTCAGGAGATAGGGCAACAAGATCATACTCAGGCCATTCACTTCGACTTAACCAGTCTGCCATTTTTGCAAATTTGGAAACTTTCGTTGCCAGATCGGCTACATTTAAATCCTTCTCCACATTGATGTAGAGTGTCCGTTTTCTTTGATTTTCGTTAATCGGGACCCTACATATGCAGTCAGTTTTTCCTTAGTATTCAACCGTGCTAAGCAAATTTTCGAATCTGTCCAAAAGTGTGAAGAAACTACTTCGACGTCAAGTTCATTTTGGATTCTGCGAGTCAATTGACTAGAAACAACACATCCTTGTAATTTCAATCTCGGCACGGTTTGTGACTTTAGAGGGGCAACACGGGACTTGGCGAGTACTTGAGAAACATGCACCTTTTCCGGAAATCGCTGCACCATATAAATCACGCTAGCATATGCTTTGTCACTTGCATTGGAAAAAGCATGATGCTCGACACTACTAAACGTCTTAAGTCCAGGAAAGTAAAATCTAGGAACGCGAATTTCACGTAGCGCTAAAGTTTGTTCAAGCCATTCGGTCCATCTTGAAATCAATCCGTCAGGAAGTTTTTGATCCCAGCCACAAATCTTGAAACAATATTTTTAAATGAATGGTCACAGGACTAAGTACACAAAGTGGATCGAAAATGCTCATCATAAACTGTAGCAACTGGCGCTTAGTCGGAACGTCGTTACCGGAACGGAATTTTTCTTCTAGCTTCGGAAAATCCAGTCGAAAAACGAATTCATCAGTTCGAAGTTGCCATTCCAGTCCTAACACTCGAGCACATCCGCCAGTGTCTGCTCTCAACGAAGGATGTAGGGAGTTCAGTACTTTTTCACTATTCGAGACAAATTTTACCAGTTTGAAACCGCCGCGCTCGTGTGCGGTTATAACTCGTCGAATCAGTTCAATTGCTTCATCTTCGGTGTTTGTTGAATCCAAATAATCGTCTACATAATGTTGCTTTTCTATTGCTCGTTGTACACCAGGAAAACGATCTTCTAATTCTTTAGCGTTGAAGTTTTTTACGAACTGTGCAATTGATGGGGATGACGCGGCACCGAAAATCATTGCAGCCATTACATAAACATCTGGTGGATCAGTGCGGTTCATTCCTCTCCAGAAAAACCTCTGAGAATGTTGATCCTGTTGTCTGATGCGTATTTGGTGAAACATTTCCCTTATGTCTGCCATGAATGCTACTGTTTTCTGCCTTCCTCTCATCAGAACAGCAATTAACGGTGGAACAAAGTCGGGGTCCTTCAGTAGCAGATCGTTTAGCGAAAATCCATGTGACTTAGCCTTAGCATCTATTACCAAATGGAATTTATTAGCACTAACGACACTGAAATGTGGTAGATACCAGGTATTTGCTGTCTCACGTAGTTCTTCCGCACTCAGCTTTCTGGCGTACCCTTTTGAAATATAATCTTCAATTTTCTGACAGTATTATTTCGCGAAATCTGAATCAGCATCCATCTTCTTTTCAATGATGGCGAGACGACGGAGGGCCTGTGGTTTACTATCCGGCTCGAAGGACCAATGTTAAAAATAACTATTTGCAAATTGTAGGATAACAGTTTTATTGCTTGTAACTTCAACGATAGTTGTTAAGCGAATGAAAATTTTATGCAAACCTAATAAGTCATGGCTGGCTATAATTTCCTCGATTGAAACTAGAAACACACTTGGTCCCCTGATTCAACACTGGATCTTTTTCCAGCTTTCGCCGAGCTGCTTTCATTCTCCGAACGGCCGTCGGATAGCTATCGGTAAACCGGCGTGTATTTCCTCTCCTCAGCAACCCCGTTTCAGAATGATTCCCTACTCTTCTCGTCGTCGCTTCAAGGATTTCACAAGCATGCTACTCACGAACTGGTTCCGGTGGAGTGAATAAAGTAACCACTGTATCTTCCAATATATATAGACCATAGACTGGCCATCCAAGTTCCGACCGAACTGCGATCGGCTCACGAGGCTTACCGATTCTTGACTCCAACGGCGCGAACAAATGTAGATTGTCTAAACCGATGAGAATGGTAGGCAACGCTTCTGGATCGTCCTGTACGGGAATTCCAGCCAAATGCTGGCAGCGCCTCACATCCGCGAAGCGTACGTTCTGCTTCAGTAGCTGCAACTCCGACACTGTTCTGATATATAAACAACGGAAACTTTTCCTTCGATCCTCTCGCTGAAATCATCAATTCTACTTTTCTAGAACGATTTTCGATACGGTTGATGTTACTGGTCCACGTGACAATTTGAGGCTCTAGCATACCTTCCGCTCTCAGCAGACTAGCCACTGAATTGTCCACCAACGTTGCCGAGGACCCTTCATCGAGAAACGCCACAGTATTTAACTGTCGATTTCACGCATACAGCGTAACCTGCATCGTGCGAAAAATTATCGAGCATCTCTCACCGTTATTCACACTATTCTCAGCTTTCTGCAACTGAATCGACTCTTCTACTCGGCGTAACAGAGGATGATGGTTTCCCTGACAATTTCGTCCGTTACCGTGTTTCTGGAGGCAGCGTGCGCAACCCATCCGCAATGTTAATTCCCCTAAACTCATCACAATACTTCATAAGGTGGTCCGACCGCTCACAGATCTTAGCACACTTTGCTGTTCGACTCGCTTCGAAACCCATCATTCCACCTTTGCTCCGCTTCGTGAACATGCACAAACTGTCTACTGTTAGGGTTTCCTTTCCCAGAATGGCTAGACTCGCTGATCGACAACCCGGTAAACTCCGCCATCTCGGACACATCGGACACAATTTCGTTCATGAAATTCGTAAATATTCGCAACGGACTACCTACCTTGTTTCGCTTATACCGCACCCAATCGAGCTTGTAAGATGGGGGCAGCTTGTCAACTGGCTCCTGCACCAACATCGGCTTGGTCAGATGATCTTGTAGACGGGCGGTCTCGAGATAATCGCACAGTTGCTTGACCGTTGTCCCAAACTGAAAGAAAGTTTCCAAACGATCGAAAACAGACACTGAGTAAGCCTGCAAGTCGTATCTGTCGTGAATAAAATATACATAGTAGAATTAAATTGGATAAGTTTTCTTCTTTTTTAATTTTAGGTTTCGTATTCTACTAAGACGCTCCAAAAACTGCAGTCAATAACAACATGGTCATTGGTGGATCGCTCTTCCCCCATAGATCAGTAGTAGTAGTAGTAGTAGGGGAAAGCCACCATCATTTCAAGGACTTGCCAATGTATGTGGGTAGAATTACAGTAGATCCAAATTTGATTATCAAATGAATTTCACACTAATGCTGTTACAGAAGGGCCAAAAGGGATTGGGCGGACCCACAAGCAGAGGCACTTGTGCGCATTCCGGGGTTATAAGAGTCGCCTTCCAGCATTAGGATCCTTCCATGTAATAATCAATTTCGCTATACCAACTTTAACCCACGTGATGATTTGTTTGTTTTGAATTGAGAAGTGCCATATTTGCTTCAGACCTTAAGGATTCAGGTTGGCAATCCACTCCGTCATCCAGCCTTCCACATTTATGATATCAATAATAATACTGTTAATATATGATATGATATTAAGATGAAATGTGGTATAAATGATAAAAATAGAACAATCTCACCAGCAGTCCTTCGTATGGAATAGAGTAGCGTCCTTTGGGTTCCATAAATGCTTCTTATTTAATTTTAATTTTTAAAAGTTAATTTAATTTTTCATTCTGGTATCCATGTGCAGTATTAAAACTCGTTTTGGCCAGTTTTTACTATATAGCAGGAGATGCTTCATAAGCTAAAACGAAAAAAATAATTAAAATAACTTATTAGGCTTACCTATTAGCTAGGCCGTGTGGCTCCGCCGTCTGCCCAAAACCGCGGTTTTGAGACCAGGCAGCCGGGAACCACCCAGCAACGCACCTCCTAGCTTGGCTACTCAATAGAGCATTACCAGGTATGGCCACGTGGAGGCGCTAGGTAGGGGCTTGGGATGGCTAGAGCTATATTGGACGCTCATTTGCCTTCCCTATTTCATACCCTCGCTCTTCCCCCATAGATCAGTACATAAAGTCACGTGGGTTTCCCGCGACGGCCGAACAGAAAACCAAATCGACCACACCTGCATCAGCCGAAAATGGCAAAGGAGCCTTCTTGGTGTACGCAACAAACGCAGCGCTAATATCCCGTCCGACCATCATCGTGTTATCGCTGAAATGCGGAGAGAGGGAAAAGCAGGCATTGAGCGAGCGCGAACCGAATCGGCTAAGACAGCTGCTCGTCAACGATACGCCGAACTGGAGAGAGCTGTTAAACGAGCTTGTAAGCGGGACAAGAGAGCCTGGACTAACTCCCTAGCCGAACAAGGGGAAACCGCCGCCGCCAATGGTAAAGGATAGAGCTGGTCAGCTACTGACTGACCGTCAGAGATCAACAGAACTAGCAACTTATGACAGTTGTCACCTAGGTGACACAGTTTGTCACTTAGGTGACACGGGTTTGTTACCTAGGTGACACGGTTGTAACCTAGGTGACAGCACTCAATTCGACTCGCCGTGGTGAGTCACGGCGAGTGACAATTGTCGTATTGAGTCACGTCACTAGACCGCATTCTCCCGATCCACATTCTCGGAGTAATTAAAAACGGGCTCACGAAAAGGGGCAAATCTAAAACATCGCATCCCGATCACAGCAGTGAATCACTCTGGCAATGCCATCCTTGCGCTCTCCCACGCTCTCTTCAGCGCCGTTATCGGATCGCAATAGATCAGAACCGATCGGACAAATTGATCTCAGCACAGACGACTTCTGTAGTTCTGTGGAATCAATATTCCTGTGACAATTTGAGAGACCAGTTTGCTATTTTGATAGTGCTAAAAATGGTGTACACGCATCGCCTATCGAGGCTATTAGTTCAAATCGAGTCGGCTGGACTCAGTGAAGATTATCGAACGTGAACCCTGCGAAGGAAAGATTCGACTGTTTGGGTGCAGTGAGGCTGGGAATCGCCGGCCTGTGCGTGTTAGTGGCATCAGCAAGGTTTGTACTAGCCTGCACCTGCAGACGTCCAGTATTTAACATATGTATTACAAAGTCCATATATCCGTTAGTTGGATCAAGCGACGCTAAGCTGCACGGGAGGATTTTTGAGCTGAGGCACATGAGCATAGTGATGGAGTAGCTTACCACCGAGACAAGTGGGATCGGTAAGCAAACATTAGACAGCCGAAGTGCTAGTTGCAATATTAAAAGCCCCTTTCGATTCCATGTAGGCCTATTGTTCTTTGCTACAAATACGCACGAATGCTGAAGATGGCACGTCAGCCATGTACCGCCGTAGGCCTGTTGAGCCCTGGGTGCACTTGCGGAAGAATTGGACGTCGCATGCATCTCGGAGGCCACAATACACAAACACACACTCTAACATTTAAACAGATAAGTAGAATAGAGTTAAGAGGCCATGAGGGAGGGAAAATAAATAAAATAGTCAAGAGTTAGCCGTTACTTTCTTTTCTTTTTGTGAAATTGATGCATTTTTTTATGCTTCTGCGTGATTTCGGGAGTAATTTGTCGTAGTACTTTTGCGCTGAATCGCGAGCCTGTTTGTAAGCCGTTAAGGACGGGCCGAAATCTCCACTTCATTTTCATCTGATGAATTTTTGTCTCATACTCGCGGGAGCGTTCCTCCCCATGTGACAAGCTTCCTGGCAGATGGTCTCACAGTCAATGAATATTAATGAATATATGGTACTACCGCCTGCCTTAGCAGAACATCCGTTCATAGCAATGAGCCTATCATGTCAAAAAGAGTTGAACATATTCAATAATTGGTCATGCTTCCCAACTCTTGTATGAAGGGCCAAAGGGGAATTGGACGATAAGCAACATCATTATCTCCAGTCCCTTTAGGACTCCCTTCGACTGCAGATCTACCGCAGACTCCTGCAGTAGACGGACCATAGTTTCCGTCACACCGACGATATTAAACTGCACCAAGCTCCCACCAGCCGACTTTTGCCAATCTAACGTTACTGCCATCTTCAGACGACCATTTATTTCATCAAATAGCATGACACTGGGACGCTCTGTTGTTGGTATCATGGATGCCCCCGACCCCCCTGAGCGTAGGGAAAGGGGCTTCCAAAACTCTCTTCACGGCAAGTACACACTTGTAAATACCCTTTCGTCCACTGACCCGTATCGTCTTTCCAGTACTACGTACTTGCATGATCCGTTAGCGGTAATTACTGAACGAAACTTTGCTGACGACACTCCGACTGCTGGACTTCGGATATTCCATCAGAACGACCGTGACTTCAGACAATCGCATGTAATATCGGGACGCACTGTAGATGGAATTATGGACGCCCCCGACCTCCCCGCCGCAGTCGAACCTTTCCAGCCAGCGACCAGCAGTCGTCGCGGTCCTGGAACGTAACGGAAGTAGTCGACATATTGGACTTAGAACACCGCGACGCGTATTCGAAAGCTCAATGGAGGCCTCTTCTCAGATCGACACAGTCCGGTCATTTGCTGCCAGCGTTCATCTCGGTCGTCGCGGTCCTGTTGTCGAATCTGCAGTCGAGGTCCTCCAACTTACCCTCACAGGCAAGTACTCACGATTCCACGGCTTTGTACTCCTCATCGCTCCTCCGGTTCCAGCGCGGATTTATTTGGTCTCTCTTCTGGTTATTCTACACGTACATCTACATCTCTACCGCATTTCTACACCTCGCCTTTGGTAAACACTACAAGTCAATTAAACTTAAGCTTATCATCCGGTCCTGGACGCCTACCACAACGCAATATGGAAACCCCTGATCCGCCTAGCTCAGTCGAGCCCGCCGTAGACACCGAATTACAATCTCAATCTGACTCGTTCCTGCCATCCAAGTCGTCCCGGCCCTGAGTCTAGTGCTGGTGAAGGGGTTTTCCAAGCCGCCTTCCATGGCAAGTATCCTATCAGTAACGGTATCCATCGCTCTGACGCATCCTCAATTCCCAGGACATCAACCGGATCAAGTATTGCTGCATCTGCTACCTCGAATGTCCTGGTATACTATCAAAACGTTAGAGGAATGAACAGCTCTCTCGCTGAGTACCAGTTAGCCTTCAGCGATTACCCTTATGACGTATACGACCTCACCGAAACCTGGTTGAATCAAAATACGACGACAAGTCAGTTGTTTAACGACTCTTACTTCGTTTACCGACAGGATCGGTCGCGTTCAAATAGTTGTAAAAGTACTGGAGGTGGCGTTTTGTTAGCTGTTCGCTCAGGATTCAAGTCCTGCACAGTTAATCCTCCCAGCAGTTCGGCAGTAGAACAACTATGGGTCGCGATTACCACTGTTGATGGAATACTCTATCTCTGCGTAGTTTACATCCCTCCCGATCGAGTCAACAACGAAAACTTGATCTTGAAGCTATCAATTGGATTGTGTCGCAATTAAAGCCTAGAGATAAAATTGTTATTTTGGGTGATTTCAACTTAAGCGCGATCTCTTGGCAGCGTAATTCCAACGGTTCTCTATTCCCGATCGCCTCTCGATCGTCCATAGGCATAGCCCCGCGAAAACTGCTTGATACGAAACGATATGCAGAGCAAGTTAGATGACCTCTCCGAGAGCTCCCAGGTCTATGGTAAACTAAGTCTATGGTAGTGAACACTGACAATTCCACCAACTTCACAGTAGCGGGACAACAAGTTGAAAATTCTATAATATATAACCGCTTAAGGACAGAGCATTACCGGGTATGGCCACGTGGTGGCGTTAGGTAGGGGCTTAGGATGATCAGAGCTATGTTGGGCGCTTCTGTAGTTGCCTTCCTCATTTCATATGTTACACAGTGAGAATGTAGTCATAAAATAAAAAAATTAAATAGTGCTATTAGCTTACAGAACTTCGGTGTTAATATAGTGTATGGATAAGAAAATAACATTTGTTACATTTGGTTAATCAAGAAGTGAAATCAAGAAATATTTGTTGCGTGTTAAAACATTGATATTCAGGAAGAATTTTTGCTCTGCCAGTCAGCTAGTGCCCGAAGGATACTTTTATTTTCGTTGTTCTCCTTCTCAAGCTGTTCCACGTGCTTGTCGAACTGTGTACACATTTCCCTAAAGGTTTTCGCCTGTTGAATGTGAACCCGAACCGTTACCGAGCCATCGCTTCCGACTGTTGGATTTATCTGGCCAAGTTCGACGCTTTCGCCATGTTCTTCAATCACAAAATATTCTTGTGGTTCGTCCTCCAGTACAATCGCATACTCACCGTTTTCGCCTTTCATCAAACATAAAAGACATCGAACATTTTCATCTTCTTTTTCTAGCCGGAGCATCCACTGAAAGCCTCGGCAGTTCTGCTGTGCTTCATAAAATTTATGTTTAGCGATAACTTCATCGAATTGTACAAAATGAAAAGATAATGTTGTCATTTCCGGGAGAACGTCGCTGTAAAATATTTCGGTATTAATTCAGAATGCCGCGCAACTGTGACACTGTAATTTACCTAATGTACAATGGTTTAACTACCTTTTCACAAGGATCCTGTTCCAAACGCAGAGAATCAGCTGTTTTCCTAGCTTCCATTAATTGATGCAATGCATTAGCACTGATAATTAGAGCAAGTAAAAGGAAATATTCGTTGAAACGATAATACCTACTCTATAACCCAATATAAGAGGTACTTACTTGTTTTCCGCTTTCAGCAAAGCAGACCACATGTTGCTTAAGTTGTCGGTTTGTTCCTTACTATTTTGCAACACATCTTTAGCCTTTCGCTGCATCTGCAGTTGCTCTTGGTACTTTGCTTCAGCGGTTTGCTTCATCTTTTCGAGCTTTTTCAGCGCTATTTTACATTTATTCGCGAGTTGATCCTCGTGATCCTCAATTTGGCGCAGTGAGCGGTCTATGGCAGCATTGCGTTCGTTTACCCATAGCAAATCTTTTTCCAGTTGCTCCTGAAATTTATTGCAGGCTTCATCTGTAATTAAAAATTGCTATCAACTACCTACTAAGTCAACTATACCAAAAAAAGGCCCGCCCAGTTGACTCCGGGTTACGATGCAGGTCTAACAAGCCAGTTGCGCTGACTGGTAATATACTATTATAGGACAAACGACGAGAGCTGCGTTGCAGACGCAATTCTCAGATGAATCCGTCAGATCAATGCCCTTGTACGCCGTGTTGAATCATACATACCAACCGGTACAGCCTGATCCTTGTGCTCAAGATGTGGCTCAGCGTTCCAGCAATGTGTACAAATCGATTCCTCGCAGACATAACAGAACAGCGACAGCTCACGGGTTTTGTGTCTACTGCAGCGGTTTCGCTCATCCAGAATGTGAAAGTTCTCAAACATTTTTTGCATTTCCTCAAACGGTCGCCCTTTGACCAGGCTAGCTTTATTGATGGCTGCCCTGCAGCAAGGGCAACTTTCTTCTTTTTCAAACCACTCAAGGATGCATTTGTTGCAGAACATTTTGCAACAACGCGGACACAACTGAGTATCCTTGAGTGCTTGCTGGCATATGCAGCATTCAAAGTAGGTCATTCCTTCCGGTGCAAGATCGTGTTCCATTATACGATTACAGAACGTTCACAGGACTTTGCAGACTATACTTAAAAACAGGGTAAACAGTAACTAAGCACCGATTATTTCTCTTTCACCGCAGACTATCTAACTATGTAATTATAAATGAAAGTAAAACAACCAGTAAAACTTGCTCGTTACGCCGACTAGAATTCAAAATTTTTATTCAGAATTTCCGGCCCGCCGTTGGAACCGTTGGAAGGAAAGGAGACAGAGGTACCAGATTAGATATTTTCAAAAATAAAATGACATGAAGTTCACAAAGTAAATTGATATATACCAGGTATATGACAATGCGAGCTGTCATATACACTTTGCACTAACACATCTACACTAGTTCTGAGATTTCGAGCATTTTGTATGGAAAATTAGTTAATTTTTTAAAAAAATCGTTGGATACGCAAGATTTGTCTATTTTTTTTCTCACAGTTTTTATGTTTATGCTTAGAACATTATTTCTAGTATGTATTTTCATGAATACAATGAAGTGCAACATTCCAAATTGCAAGCGGAAATTTTTTCATCAAAACGGTATCAAGATGTCTCAAAGAAATGTCGTTATATCGCTTTCCTACAAGTAGTAAAACAAAAAAGATTTGTTTTTAAAATGCTCGGACATGATTGCTCAATAAGCAGCATGAGCAACATTGTTATCCGCCCGCGATATTTTTCGTCTGATTTCTGGTAAGCTTTTAAAGTGTTAATTATCTTCTAAGACCGTTTTGTAGCAATCTAAGATTACTTTTTATGGTTTTCTACATAGTGTTGCGACGGGTAAATTTATGATAAAAAGGTATCATCTTGGAACAGTGACTTCAACTTAAGGATTTTCAAGCAATAGCACAAGCATCTATTCGAATAAAACTATTTTTTAAAAGAAGACATCAAAGGCAGATATTCAAGAGCATCATGCAAGCAAAATGTTGGATGGAACGTGTTTTAATTTAAGCAACCGTATACCGTATTGATCGTGAAGTATTAGAAACATTAATTCATTTTTCAATTGCACATCGAAATAGTTAGTCACCCATGTTCTCAAATTTTTTACGTATAATAAAGAAGGCTACAAGTGCAAATGACTTTAAAATATATTCCTTACATTTCATTGTAAATGTTCAAATATTTCTCTGGAATAATATAGCTGCATTCATTAATTACAATTAATTTAGTTTTAATTTTCATGCAAGTTCCACCATATTTCAGAACTATTTCTTCTTCTTTCTACACACACTAATGCAACCCTCGATGGTCACATACCTGGTATATATCAATTTACTTTGATGAAGTTCAGAGATGCCATCAGTGTTTTTTAATCAGCTAGAGGCACAGAGAACCAAGGGGTTTCCAACAGCAATGATTACTACGCACCTTCGAAAAAAGTTACTTTTGATCTGAGAGAGAGTCGCGGAGACGGTCTTCTTTTTCTTATGCTTTGGCTGTTCTTCTTCTTCCTATTACGTTTGCTTTCATTTTCGGGCAAATAAATGAAACTTGTGCGTGAACATCTCATTGGACGTGTGAAGTGTGCATTTTATAATAACATATTTTGGTGTTAATTGTCACACGGGCATTTCAGTTTTTGCAAAAATGTTAATTTACAATTGAGACAAACAAGACTAATTCAATTCCGAATGTGTTTTTCACAAAAACACCGGCAGAAAACTTATGAGAATTAACAATACTTTTCCATTTTGGGACAACGATAACGACTGGCTGCATTTGACAGATCGTACTGGCTGCATTTGACGTTAGAATTTTTCCTCTTCGCGAATCTCTCTCAGCTTTTGATTACTTTACTGATTACCTCTGATTACCAGTAATCAATCTCTTGTGATTACTATAAATTAATCATGATTACCAATGATTACTTAAGATTATCATTGATTACTCTACTGATTACCATTGATTACCTAATTAATTTGTAAATGATTACAAAAGTAATCTCTGATTACTACGCACTTATATGCCTTGCTGGAAACCCCTAGCAGAGAACAGACTACCAGGTAATTGACAAAAAGTGTGTAAAAGATTTTTATGTAATCTACGAGTAATCCTTCAATAGAGCACCCCTCGAGCAGTAAGTGGCAAACTAAATCTTGATGTCGCTGCCATCGCTGCTATGTACACTGTAAAAAATCAACACGTTCTCATGAAGTGGATTCCACTTAGATCTATGCTATAGGATGAACCACATCGTATTAAAGTGGAATACACTTGAGATTCAATCAATATGCTACACCAGCATTTCAAAAGAAAAACGCTAAGATTTCACGTGTCGTCCATTTGATTATCAAACAGCAAAACATTAAGATTTCACGTGTCGTCCATTTGATTATCAAAAAGCAAAACATTAAGATTTCACGTGACGTTCATTTGATAATCAAAAAGCAAAACACTAAGATTTCACGTGTCATGCTTATGAATATTAAAGGTTCTATTATTGGATCTTAAATGCTTTTTGTTGAATACGCAATGCATTGTTTATGAAAATTAAATGGTTTTCACTTTGGATTTCGTATGACATTTTATATGACAGCCAAATGCGACAATTTGGGTTTTGTGGTGTTGGCATATGATTAGGCAATGTGATATAATTAATAAAATAGTATAGCTTTTACTTCTAACAATGCAATTTTTATTGAAATCAATTAATGAATATACCGTGCAAGCACCATATTCAAAGCAGTGCCTAATTCTGAACAGCTGCAAATTTATCTTAAATATTGACAAAACTCTAGCTATTTAAACCATTTTAGTAATATGAAATCATCAGATGTAGTGATTAATTTGTTTATATAACTAGAATTTTGTCAATATTTATGAATAATGAGACTTTTCAGAATTAGGCACTGTTTTGAATATGTTGCTTGCACGGTACATAATATTAAAATGTAATAAGAACCTTCCTAATGTTGTCGATGCTGTCGATGATTTATCCAGAGGCAATGGCCAAGCGAAATGGCATCCTTGATCAGATCACTGAAAATGTGAAAAAGGAAATAATAGTAATTGATTTTGGTACCATAAACTATTGTTCTTACCAATTGCTACTTAATGACGAGTAGCAGTCGTCGTTGGCGTAAATTTGGAAGCAGTCTTTCGTTTCTTTGTAGCTTAGTAGCGTTCGTTGAAGAGAATGGACTTCGGCTGGACATGTTCGCTTTCTAAGCACATCCAGCAGTATCGGCTGATATCAAAATAAAAGTTAATTAGACTTGTTAGGACACACACAATTGGCTACTAACCCTATCGTTCGGTTCCAGTTCCACACCATGCACGGTACCATCGACAAATGAAGATGCAGCGTGTTTGATATCGAAGTCGTCACTGTCGTGGTCATCTTTAACTTTCACGAGGCTAGGATGCGGCTTGGACAGGACGCTAAAATGATTTTGGACAGAGCGGATGCACCTCCTCCGGATTCTTGTAACCTGTTCGATGAAAACAAATTTAAATTGCTCACTGATTTCGGTGATAATTGGCAAGCGTGCGCTATTCCTTGTCCTAGATGTGTACAGAGAAAGTTTATGAAAACTGTAAATAGAATATTACTATATAGTTATTTACACAAAGGTACATTCAAATTATGACATTACTTGTTTGTTCAGTCCACCCCATTCCCTCTCGAGACGTACAAGAATTGCAGTTTATTCTTAATTGCAGAAATTTCGTTAGATGCTTGGCAGGATGGTTTTTCGAGTGACATTGCAAGCTTTCTTTAAAACACAGCGAATATTCCTCCGGCGGGGGAGCACTGGTATGATGACTATCGGGAAAGTTGAGGTTTCTAGAGGTCTGCCCAGGTAACCGCTAAGCACTGAATTAAGCTTGAAAGCTGCTCTAAATTTGCAAGTTACATGCTGCCAGATATAATTCAGCATTGTCAAAGCATAGCAGCTTTAAAATGGCATTCTCAATGCTGAATTAATATTTACTTGAAGCACTATGAAAAGCTGATTAGATGCTCTAAGCAAGCTTTATTGCCGTTACCGGCATCAAAAGAGATTTTGAACACTGCTTACACTTGCAGGAAATCTCCTTGCGAACGTACGCGTGATAACAGAAAAAATGCTTCCCTCTCTTTTTGTCTTACGCAAAATCCTGCACCGCCGATTAAATAAACATCAACACGAATCTATAGGGCATATGCATACGGATAATATGCAAGAAATATTTCTATACATGTATGCCATCACATAAAAAGAAAATAAAAGGTAGGTAATTCTCCCAAAGCGCAACTTATGGAAGATATGTGAAAAACAAAATCTTTCCCTCCATTCCGCCTTGATAAGCAAATCAAACATCCGAGTTAAGAATTTCGGTAATTTAAGTAGAGCTATTGGCAGCTGACTCGCAACTACCGTTTACAGATCAATTGGTAAAGGCGTTGTCCTACTCCTCTATTCCTATTCCTATCGACAGATTGGCTGGCGGTTCAATTCTAACCGATAAAGAAAATAACAAAAAGCAATCTTGAAACGTCAACAAAGTACGCCATATATAAGCATAACAGAGAGGGAAGATAAAAAAGGATGTACAATATATTTTTCGCATTTTTTTATGTTTGACGTTTTACCGTTACGCAACAGGCGTTACGTTTTATGACTTTTGTAGAGCTCCAAGCACTAATGTAGCCGGATATTTCGCCAAAACCGGCTTTCTAGCAGCTTTTTATAGGCATATTGAACTATGCTGCACGATATGGTGTGCACCATAGGCTAATAAAAAGCTAGATTTCTGCTTCTTTAAGTGCTCACTGGTTACTTGGGTGGTTTCTAAGGAAGCATGCGAATCACTGATTTCACACGTTTAGCTGGGGCTACTTTCGGTGGCGTTAATCGTTGTTGAAGTTGTGCTAGTTGTAGTACTTCTATACGATGAACTGTGACTAATCTATTCTGAATTGCCTTTCGCCAATGTAGATACGGTGGTAATGGTTTTCTGAGCTTCTGATCACTCGGAATCTTCAGTGTAGTGAATTAATAGTGGATGCATTGGGCACTGACGGAATTGGGGTTGTTTGAGTCATTTCATCTTGAATTTTAATCCGCTCACCAGCAGCGATAGGTCCTGGAGTGTTTTGAAGCGCAGAATAGAACTTTTGATTGTCCTGAATGGGTTGAGCTGAACTTCGGTTAGAGGCTTCCAACACTTTTTTGCAATACTGTAATTCCAGTGGAGACTTGTCGCGTTCTAGTCGATGGTTCAGGAAGGTCTACATTTATAATGCTAAACCAAATCCAAGTTTATTGAACTAATTTTTGGCGTAGTATACGATTTTGATTGTCGACAAACTGAAGAGTTATGCTGATCGCTTTTGCTATCTTCCACGGGTTTGCGAATATAAGGCAGGCATTTCAGAGACCTTTGACTGTTGTTCGTGATGCTTTGTTTGCGTGGAATAGTTGCTTTGCGTGGATGTCCGATTCGCGATTCAAGATTCGAGTTGAAAGCCATTTCCAGCTTTTTGCGAACGGCAATTATGAATGGTTACGGACCTGGCTGAAGCAGCGTATGTTTTAACCATGTTGGAGTTACTTTGTTGTCCTTCTTTTCATTCGTAAACGTTGTCGGTGGTTGCAACGACTAATCCGACAGTAACGTCATAGCCGGCACTTCTAACTTTAATTGTTATTTAACAGTGTGAAGCGATTTCGTGACTTGATTTATCAATAGCTATTTCATTTTCCTTTTCAGGAGAATTCCTTCTAGATTCACAGGCAATACACCGACTTCCTAGTGGGCTGATTACCGCATCCACCAAAACCACTCCATCCGGCTTCCGCATGATCCCTATTAATTCCGACAAATTTGGTTTCTAAAGCAACGATCATCTCTTGCCTACTGTGTTACTTTCGCATTGATTAGCAAACCACTAAAACAAGTACGTAATTGGTAACGAAGAGATAGATGTAAATGTTTTGTTGGCGAGATCTTTACTAGTCATCTTGGAGCTAAAGCTATCGGTTAATGACTTCCAACACCTCCAGACGAAGGTAGTGCTTCCGAGAGGGAACGTTTTTGAACATTTTTACTGATCAGCATTCCGCTGTTTTTCCGGATCTCTTCGAGTCGTTTTCGGATGATACCCTTCTCGACTGTCTGTGGAACGCTAGACTTCATTTCTTGCTTTATTTTTGCCTTTTGCTTCTCGATGCCCTGCGCTTTTCGCGGATCGTGTATTTTTTTGCTCTTCTGTTTGGGGAATTTTGCATTTTGCTTTCCTTTGATTTTAGAGTTGGAACAAATTTTCGAACGTTTACTGTTGGCAGTGCAACCGAAACTGAACTGCTTTTTTGAAGATTCCTTCGATTTCAGTTGACTTGTTCGCGATGAAACGGCTTCTGAGTGCGGACTACGGTTGCTGGGGCCAATCCCGTCTGAGTTACTTGGAATTATCTCGGCAATCATATCCACTGGGTGTTGTTTTGAGAATTCCTATATTGTCCTGAAAAAGTAAGCCTAATTCGATTTCAAACTTTCTTGAAGTTAATGAGGTTATATTTATTTTAAAATTAACCCGACTTTGGACTTTTAAGTTTTCCACCAGAAAGAATGGAAATTCGTTGCTTGCTTGGTTTCGTTCGTTTTTTTTATCTTAAAACTCAGCAATTAATCGCTCAGCATTAGGCTTTATGGTATACTCTTCTTGTGGTTGATTAATATTTTGTCGTGAGTTTTCTCTTGGTTACTTGTTAACGCTTATACTTATAAATGTTGTAATAGACTTAATAACCATCGCTATAATTTTTCTTCTTGGACTCGTTGGGCGATCTTTAAGCAGTTTTTGCATCGTGTATTTCTGTCGTGAATAAAATTAATAGTGGAATTTTGACGTAGGACTACGTCTTTGTTTACTATACTGAGGCTGGGTAGCACTTTGTGGAAACGAAAATAAAAGTGTAACGTTTGAATAAAAGATTTCAAATGCTAATAACTACTCAACTACTAAATGCAACTGAACAATTTATATGTCGTTGGATAGATAAAATGACCAGCAATTTTATGGAGGGGGCAAGAGACCAATATTAAGGAGGGCGAAAAAGGGTGGGCTCCTATACAATCAAGCAAATTGAACCAAATTTGGCATGTAGGGGTTTTAGAAGGCAGGAATTTTTCGTATGGTGCAATGAGACCCCTTCTCCTTTTAAGAAAGGGGGGTTTCCCATACAAATAATATACAAATTTCCTTATAACTCGAGAACTAATCAAGAAAATGGAACCAAATTTGGCATGTGGGGGTTTTTGGAGGTAAGAATTTTTTTCTATGGTGAACTGAGACCCCTCCTCTCTTTAGGAGGGGGGCTCCCATTTGAAGATTATTACAAATTTCCTCATAACCTTAGACCTAATCAAACTTCGTATTGCCACAAATTAACCTGTGTTGTACATAAATCATGAATCTCGGATGATCTTTGTCACAATCTCGAGTTTTGCAAGCCCCCCAGTGGGCGGCGCTTCCGACGGCGGGTCACCGGCAACACTCGCGACCGTCTTGTCCTGAATGATCTAGTGTTACTATAGATAGTTTTTGTGGTCTTGTATTGACTAATGTTTTATGGAAGAGTCTCGAATTTCTCGAGTTTGATTAGTTTTTGAGTTTCGCAAAAATTTCTGTTTTATTTGTATGAGAGTCCATATCCCCCTACCACAGGGGTGAGAGGTCTCTAACTATCGTAAAATAAATTCAAGACTCCAAAATCTCCCACATGCCAAATTTGGTTCCATTTTCTTGATTAGTTCTCAAGTTATAAGGAAATTTGAATTTCATTTGTATGGGAGCTCCCCTCTTAAAAGGGGAAGGGGTCGTAATTCACCATAGAAAAAATTTCTGCCTTCTAAAACTTCCACATGCTAAATTTGGTTCCATTTGATTGATTAGTTCTCGAGATAAGAGGAAATTTGCATTTCATTTGTACGGAAGCCCACCCTCTTAAAGGGGAGATGGGCCATAACTCGCTTTCTAAAGAAGAGAGGGGTCTCAATTCACCATAGAAAAAAATCTTGCATCCAAAACCACTTACATGTCAAATTTGGTTCCATTTGCTTGATTAGTTCTCGAGTTATGAGGAAATTTGTTTTTCATTTGTATAGGAGCCCACCCCCCCTCTTAAAGTGGGGAAATCCATAGAAAATACGCCATAGAAAATATTCTTCCCTACAAAAACACCCACATGAAAAATTTGGTTCCATTTGCTTGATTAGTTCTAGAGTTATGAGGAAATTTGTATTTCGTTTGTATGAGAGCCCCCCCTCTTAAAAAGGTAAGGGGTCCTAATTCATCATAGAAAAAATGGTTGCCTCCAAAAACACCCACAAGCCAAATATGGTTCCATTTGCTTGATTAGTTCTCGAATTATGAGGAAATTTGTATTTCATTTGTGTAGAAGCACCCCCTCTTAAAGTTGGGAGGGGTCCTAATTCACCATAGAAAATATTTTTGCCTCCAAAAACACCCACGTGCCAAATTTGGTTCCATTTGCTAGATTAGTTCTCGAGTTATGAGGAAATTTGTATTTCATTTGTATAGGAGCCCCCCCTCTTAAAGTTGGGAGGGGTTCTAATTCACCATAGAAAATATTCATGCCCTCGAAAACTTTCACATGCCAAATTTGGTTCCATTTGCTTGATTAATTCTCGAGTTATGAGGAATTTTGCATTTCATTCGTATAGGAGCCCCCCTTCCTAAAGTGGGGAGGGGTCCCAATTCATCACAGAAAAAAATTTTGTCTCCAAAAACACCCACGTGCCAAATTTGGTTCCATTTGCTTGATTAGCACTCGAGTTATGAGGAAAGTTGTATTTAGTTTGTATAGGAGCCCCTCCTCTTAAAGTGGGGAGGGGTCCTTATTCACCACAGAAATTATTCTTGCCCTCGAAAACTTTCACATGCCAAATTTTGTTTCATTTGCTTGATTAGTTCTTCAGTTGTGAGGAAATTTGTATTTCATGTGCATAGGATCCCCCCCTCCTAAAACGGGGAGGGGTCCCAATTCATTATAGAAAAAATTTTTGTCTCCAAAAACACCCACATGCCAAATTTAGTTCCATTTGCTTAATTACTTCTCAAGTTATGAGGAAAATTGTGTTTCTTTGTTACAGGAGCCCCCCCTCTTAAAGTGGGGAGGGGTCCTAATTTACTATAGAAAATATTCTTGCCCTCGAAAACCTTCACATGCCAAATTTGGTTCCATTTGCTTGATTAGTTCTCGAGTTATGAGGAAATTTGTATGGAAGCCCCCCCTTTTAAAGAGGAGAGGAGTTATAACTCCCCTTATAAAGAGGGGAGGGGTCTCAATTTACCATAGAATAAATTCTTGTCACCGAAAACACCCACATGCCAAATTTTGTTCTATTTGCTTGATTAGTTGTCGAGTTATGCAGAAATTTGTGTTTCATTTGTATGGGAGCCCCCCCCCCCCTCTTAGTGGGGGGAGGGGTTTCTAACTATCACTAAAACCTTTCCTGGCCCCAAAAAACCTCTACATGCATATTTTCATGCCGATTGGTTCAGTAGTTTTCGATTCTATAAGGAACATACAGACAGACAGACAGACAGACAGAAATGCTTCTTTATAGGTATAGACTATTATTAAACAGGAAATATAACAATTTTTGCACCTCTACCTGTTATTGTCAATTGCTAACTGATTGACACAATCGAACATATGCTTAGATTACGATTAATTCGTTTGTTTGCAGACCATTCACTAAGCTCATAAATGCACATGCTAAAATATACAAATTAGCTAAATTGTTTGTAAATATAGTAAAGTAAAAATTTCAATAAAATTTGTAATTTGTTTGATTATTTGTAACGATATCCTGTTAGTTATCAATTTTATATCAGGTTAAAGAAAGAATATAATAATATGATTAAAAATAATGAACGACAGAAGAAAACAGAAAAATTACCTCGGTTTTGTCCATTATCCTGAAACTGAAACTCAGATGTTCCACGGTTGATCCCCGTAAAAGTGGGTGTTTTTAAATAAGCAAAAAAAACATTTTTACTCATTGCTCTAGCGTAGAAGTTAAGGATAGTCGCAACGATAAACGGGTATAGATGGCTGCTCGTTTTTTCTCGGGATCAACTGTTTGCCTGTAGGCGCTACCACTGCTTGCACCACGAAAAGTTCAACTAAAGATGAGTATGCTGCTGTTCTATACACTGGATGATTGTCGATTGTCCATTTATCGAAATGAATTCTTGGCCGCCGCCACCGCCCTGTAATTGATCCAAGCTGAAACGGTATTAAATACCGTTTTAAATTAAAAATCAGTAATATGTGTACAGTAGTAAAAATACCTTGAAACCGTAGGCCAGAAATACTGCCCCTACAGTAATGTCTCTCGCTCCTCCATAGTGGGCTAACTTTTGAGATTCGACACGGTAGCGGACAGGGCGGCGATTGCATTCCGCTCACCTAACCGGAAGAGATCCCGCAGCCACAAGAACTTTTGCCGGAAATCTTGATAGTGACTACGCGACGCTCTGGAAACAAAATGAAACCGATTATAAATTGCATTATTTACAAATTGATCAATAATTATCCTACCGCTAAAGACAGAAATATGCAGCAGAACCAAATTTATCTGCAAGCAGCAGCATATCTTTTCACTACTGCCATATTGTTTACGATAAACTGACACTGAACTTATTACTCACGTGTGTATAAAGTGGTTCACACTTGAATGTTATGTGCTTTAGCATATAGCACGAATTCAAGTGTAAACACATTTGATTGTTTGGTACCTCGCATATCGAAATCATATGCCTGTCACTTGAAATGTGTGAGTGCCTAAGCACTCGAAAGTGGATAGTGGATTCCATTTGGAATTTGTAGGGATTTATAAATGAAATTGAAATGTTCACCATTATTGACTTTCAAGTGTAGGTGGCATTTGGATCGAAAGTGCTGTTTTTTACAGTGAGCACGAATTCAAGTGTAAACACATTTGATTGTTTGGTACCTTGCATATCGAAGTCATATGCCTGTCACTTGAAGTGTGTGAGTGCCAAAGCACTCGAAAGTGATGTGAATTCCACTTGGAATGTGTAGGGATTTACAAATGAAATTGAAGTGTTCATCATTATTGACTTTCAAGTGTAGGTGGCATTTGGATCGAACGTGCTGTTTTTTTACAGTGTAACTCCATGCACAAAGAAATATTGATAAAGGTACATGGATATTTTTTGATGCGTTTGGCATACTATTTCTGGAAGGCGCCATCGACAGATTTTACACACAAAAAATCGATTACTTCCTTCGAGCTTGTTAATCTGTTCTCTGTGCCTTTATCAATATTTCTCGCGTCACTTTTGATTTCGTCCAATGTAACAATTCCACCATATTGAGAAAAACGAGATCGAAGTTCTTCGAATTGAACTTTAAATTGTTTCAAAATGAAATAATTTTCAGTCATTCACTCAACGTGGTTGATGAATAATAACATTCAATATTTAACGGAGATTTTAAAAATCTAATTAAAACTAAGCAGTTTTGGTTTATTATGGAAAAAGTTACATTGGACTGTTTACCATCTCATGCTGTACTTTGGACGTTGTTATTTTTCCAGGCTATTGCACATAAATTAAGCGAGATCACCGTAAAATACCTGCGTTGCCGTGCTACGCTATTTTCGAGGCTATTTTTCAATATTAGGCCGCTTGTTTCACTTAAAATGCATAAATAATGCGAAAAAAAACTTTCACTTGCTCAACGTCCAATGTACAGATTGGGTTTGTTTTGATTTTTTTTGCACTTTGGACATCAGATGAGAACGACCGAAGTAACAGTCAGTCATCCGCAGTTCGAATGTGCACATTGGACATTTTGATAATGCTAATTTTTTAACCTCAAAATAATTCTATTTGGGTAGGTGTTTTTGTATAACATAGAGTTTAAAAGGAGCAATAATTTGTTGTGATAAACCGGATTTGTTTACATTTGTTACATTGGACGAAATGAAAAGTGACGCGAGATTTCTTTGTGCTGGAGTTACATAGCAGCGACGGCAGCGACATCAACAATTAGTTTGCCACTTACTGCTCGAGGGGTGGTCTATTGAAGGATTACTCGTAGATTACATAAAAACCTTTTACACACTTTTTGTCAATTACCTGGTAGTCTGTTCTCTGTGGTTTAGGTTTAGAAATAAAAACCTTTTTTCAGCTCTTAAACATCTAAATCTGGTGATTTTATTAACTTTACTTACTTAGTTATGTGTCCATGTCCGCCGGTCCGGCAGAACAAAGGGATGAAATCAGAGATCTCCACTGCTGACGGTTACCCGCCATGGCTGTTACCTGTTGCCAGGACAGGTTCTCGTCTACAGCCCGGATGTCGTTGGCTAAGCTCCGTCGCCATGAGCCTCTGGGTCTGCCTCTTCTACGCTGTCCTTGTGGATTCCAGTCGAGTGCTGCTCGGCAAACCTCGTTCGCTCCTTTCCTCAAGGTGTGTCCGATCCACTTTCACCTACGTTCACGAATTTCTGTGGCTATCGGCTGTTGATGACACCGACGATGGAGTTCCTCATTGGATATTCAGTTATCAGACCACCAGGCACAAATGATGTATCACAGGCACCGGTTAATGAATACCTTTAACGTTTGAATTAAAGATTCGGGTTTTCGTACGTAGAATGATCTGGTTTGAGCGCCAAACGTTTCGCAGACCTGCAAAGGCACCCCTGGCCTTCCTGATCCGTGTGGCTATATCAGTCTTGGTACCACCATCAGGCGTTGTTTAGCTACCAAGATATTGAAAGACGTCTACCTGCTCAACTTGTTGTCCCGCTACTGTGAAGTTGGTGGAATTGTCAGTGTTCACTACCATAGACTTAGTTTTCGCTACATTGATTGTGGGACCTGCTGCCTGGGAGCTCTCGGAGAGGTCAAGTTAGTTCTGCATATCGTTTCGGCGTTGTGCGAGCAAGACAATGTCGTCGGCTAGGTCGAGGTCATTTAGCTGCTCCATCGTTAGAGGATTCCAAGGCAATCTTCGATTTGGTCTACTGTCAATTGCTCCAACTAATATCTCATCCATAACGATGAGAAACAAAAGCGGTGATAAAATGCAGCTTTGTCTCACGCCAACAGTAACCCTTATGGGGTCGGACAAAACGCCGTTGTAGGGATCATAGCAAACACTTAAGGAGATCTTATTTGTAAGTAAAATGCAAATAATGATTTTAAGGCTAAAATGCGGTCATTTGTAATAAGTGATTTTAGGGTGTTGATACAAGTACGCATCCAAAATTATTCGCCCAGCCAGCCGGCGAAAGGGGACACAAACAGGAATACAGTTGACGCGAGAATAGTGCAATGCGTAGGAAGAAACGAGAAGGAAATATGCGGGCAAACAAATACTCTTTTTCTCAGGCCTTTTTTAATTGAAGGATGAGTCTGTTGGATATACTTGCCGAATAAAGTCAAGTTTTCAGCGTGCCGCTGAAATGAAAGGCTAAGGGCACGACAGCCGTCATGCAAAACCTTGCACGAGAACGCCTCGTACTGAGCCTCGATGAGATGGACTAGCTTATCTGGAACTCGCCTACGCCTAAGTGCGCCCCAGATGTTTTCGTGATTGAGTCGGTCGAACGCCTTTTCGAAGTCAACGAACAACAGCAGAAGAGAGTCCTGGAATTCGTTGATCTGCTCCAATATAATGCGGAGCGTTGTGATATGGTCTACACATGATCGGCCAGCACGGAATCCAGCTTGCTGCCGCCGGAGAGTAGCGTCGATCTTCTCCTGGATCCGGTTGAGGATTACCTTACAGAGTACTTTGAGAGTAATACAGAGCAACGTGATGCCACGCCAGTTACCGCATTCCGTTAGGTCTCCTTTCTTAGGGACTTTGACCAATATGCCCTGCATCCAGTCCACCGGATAATAAGTTGCGGTTTCCCAAATATTGCTGAAAAGCTGATGCATCATCTGGGCTGACAAAGATGGGTCAGCTTTGAGCATTTCGGCTGAAATACGATCTATCCCTGGCGCTCTATTGGATTTGGATTGGATCTATTGGATACTCTTGATGGCTGCTACAATTTCATCCAGCGATGGCGCCTCCGAGTTCACGCGATTTATTCGACGAACTGTAGGCGTCGTACGCTGCTGGTTTTGTTGGTCTCTGACATTTGAAACTCGGAAGAGTTGTTCAAAGTGTTCAGTCCATCGCTTAAGCTGTTCTGTACGGTCAGTCAATAGCTGACCAGCTCTGTCCTTTAGCGGCATCTTTGTATTCATCCTGGCACCACTAAGGCGGCGAGAAATATCGTACAACAAACGGATATCACCATTGGCGGCGGCGGTTTCTCCTTGTTCGGCTAGGGAGTTAGTCCAGGCTCTCTTGTCCCGCCTACAAGCACGTTTAACAGCCCTCTCCAGTTCGGCGTATCGTTGACGGGCAGCTGTCTTAGCCGATCTGGTCCGCGCTCGCTCAATGCCGGCTTTCGCCTCTCTCCGCTCGTCGATCTTCCTCCAAGTTTCATCCGAAATCCACTCCCTCCGCCAATTGCGCGCTTTGCCGAGGGTTTCAACACTGGTCGTGATAAGGGCGTTCTTGATGCCGGTCCATTGCTCTTCGACGGTTCCACCAGGTGGCAACTCCGAGGCTCGAGATTCAAGTTGTTCAACAAAGGCCCTTTCACCTCAGGATTCTCCAATCGGCGGACGTCGTAGCGGCACCCAACTTTCTCCTCCCGTCGTTGGACACGTGCGACGCGCAGACGTATCTCAGCGATAACAAGATGATGGTCGGATGCAATGTCAGCGCTGCGTTTCCCAAGCAGCACCATTTGTTGCATGAAGGGTTACGCAACTATAATTGAAACATTCAAATATGGTAAAAGTTCGCATCAGTTACCTTTATCGAACTGTTATGTGATTGAAAAAGCGCAAGAGGTGGAGCCTATATGCAACCAATTGTCACACAGATGTTTTATGGAACATCAATGCGCGTTATCTATCCATTCGCGACTACGATACTAAAAGAGATTTTAAGCCTGTTCGCACTCCCACGAAATCCTATGCCGCGTTGTCATAACTTGCGTGAAAATATAAACAAAAATACTTCCTTCTCTTTTTTTCTCGCACAAAAACCAATGCGCGTTATCTAAATACAAGCAGGTATTCGCGACTACGATACTAAAAGAGATTTTATGCCTGTTCGCACTCACACGAAATCCTATGTCGCGTTGTCAAAACTTGCGACTACGATACTAAAAGAGATTTTAGGCCTGTTCGCACTCCCACGAAATCCTATGCCGCGTTGTCAAAACTTGCGTGAAAACAAAAACAAAAATACTTTCTTCTCTTTTTTCCTCGCACAAAAACCAAACAATTATGAGCAACTTCATCACGAATTATGTTTAGCGGGAACCGGGATTTCCTCTCTGGGCTCCAAGACGAAAATTATTTACATTAATAAATATTCTTAATGCGACTTTAGTTTTTTGGGCCTATTATGAGCTAATCTCCATGCCATTCAAAATTTATCGTGCAAAATATAATTTTGCTTTGTATTATTTGATGCGCCTCGTGAAAGTTATTAATTTATTTATTTTCAAGTTTAAAGAATTAACCCAGCCAGATTAAGAATTCGTTTACGATGGAAAAATGCGGTGTAAAATCGAACTAGATACTGTAATCAAATAATATTTTAGTAAATGCCATGGATTCCTGATGAATGTTCGTGTAATTATTGTTAAAATAAAAACATTCCTTCGTTGAAAAATATTTTTTCATAAAAATATGGCGGAATATGATGTTACATTGGTTGTATTTGTTTGGTTACATTTTATTTAACAATATGCCGTAATCAACATGATGCAACATCATGTGACATTATTGTTTAGCAATGGCATTATAATAACACGATGTTGCGATGAAGTTTCATGTTACTAGATATTGACTAATATATTTGTGACAGCCAGTCTTGGTTCAAACGTTATTCTCAACATGACATCATTTGTTTATGCAGACAATGCACATAAACACGATTTGTTTGTACTGACCTAGCGTGTTTAATCGGTTTCACATGTCGTTTTCCTAACGATTAAGATAGAAATCCGATCAGAAAATGTAATATTCGCACTTGCAACTGCCAACTAAAACAAACCACCAAAACAATAACAAAGAGCAGGGCGGCCAGTTCACACAGGTTTCAGCATATTTCGGGTTACCAGTTGTTCAAATTAAAAAGTAACCCCGTTAGTTTGCATGAGGAATCGTTCAAACGAACGGGGGTCCACTGTATGTACCAAAGTGGAGACGATATACGTGCGAGAATTTTGACAACTATTTGTAATTCTATTTTGCGCAGTTTTTATAACACGCAACTAAATACTACTGAATATATGATATAGATATAATCAAATATTTCAATTGTCTATCCTGCTTTATAATTCACAGTCTTGAATTGTATATGAAGACACGCACGACTGCAAAACAACTTATTGTTCACTTCGATTTGACATACTCTAATCATTATACAACTCCAATATGAAATTGACATGAAAACGATTTAATGTGAACTTTCTATTACGATTTTGTGTTATCTGGGTAAAGTCACTTTAACATTATTAAGCAGCCTTAAAGTAGTTTGAAAGCTGTGAGCCTAATGAAAGCTTCCACTCTACACTTTAACACCTTAAAGCAGTCGTAAAACGGTTTGATGTTTATGACTGTTTAGAAGCAGATTTTTTAGTAGAAAAATCCGCTATTAAGCTTGTTTATCAGTTTTTAGAAGAGAACTGGTTTGAAAAACTTAGAGTAGCTTAAACATCGCTTATTTAAACACCATTTAAGCACAGAGAACAGGGGTGACATTGCGCATCTCGTTTCGAGTGATTTTGGTTCGTTTCGACCACGTTAAACAAATGGGCGTCTCGAACGAAAATTACTCGAAACGAGATGCGCAATGTCACCCCAGATTAACAGGCTCGAAGGAAGTAATCGATTTTTGTGTGTGTAAAATCTGTCGGTAGCGCCCTCCAGAAATAGTTTGCCAAACGCATCAAAAAATATCCATGTACCTTTATCAATATTTCTTTGTGCTGGAGTTAGCAGCGACGGCAGCGACATCAAGATTTAGTTTGCCACTTACTGCTCGAGGGGTGTTCTATTGAAAGATTATACCCTAGACAGACATACAATTGTACCAGCGTTGTACCTGTACAATTGTATGTCTGTCACCGTGTACAACGATAGGCGTTTTTGACAAGCTATCGCCCGCTTGGAGGCGCTGCATAAAAAAAGTGATGAAAAGTAAAATCGCTGTCAAACTCCATACATTTTTGAAAAAAGCTGAAATAAAATGCTGTTTTTGATTAACCCTTTCAATTGTCAGGATTTTAGATAGCCAAATATTGGAAGAAATTTGTTTATTTACGTTAAGGCAAGTGAAAATATTCGAATTAATTAACTTTATGGCAGAAAAATGTTAATGTTTGATTTTGTACCGCATGAATCAAAAGTACATAGAGTCAGCTGTAAAGTTTACATATCCTGGATAGAGAATCACCAATTATTTTCAGTCTTCAGTGTTTTCCAATGTGTTTTCAAATTTTTTTTCGTGATTAGCATAATCTGCGCCAAGAACCAAACATATAACCTATCAGTTCGTAGACATAAATTCACTTGCGAAGCTCTAATAATCTCCCGAAACAGAAACAATATATATCAAGTGAAAGGTAATACTTTTTCTTACCTTTATTATCCATTTTCATCATTCCCACTGTTGGTAATTCAATAAAATATTACATTTAAAGTCGAGTTCCATATAGGTACCAGCAAGCATTTTGGGAATTGCACTTTTTTTGTAGTTCCAATTATCACAACCAGGTAGCGAACGGTTGCTATTAGTTTTGCTCGAACTCGCCTATAGAACCACGCAAGCAAAGTGGTACAACGGTGTTTTCTGTACCTACCTCTTTCACCGTTGTACGAAGCTACAACTGCTCGATTTTTACTGCGCGCAGCGCCAATGACTGGTAGTTGTGATAACAAAAACTAGGCAGAATTTTATATTAATTATTATTTTGCAAGATTTTGGCAAAGATTTAACGCTAAACGCTCGGCACCTTGAAATTTGTGTTAACATTTCGTGAATAGGAACAAAAACCAACGCTTAGACCATGCAATTAGAGATTATCGGTGATGAGCACAACCACGTACAACGTACAGCAGTATGTCTGTCACCCTTCCGTTGTACATGTACAACGCTGTACACGTACAATGCTGGTACAATTGGGTCCTAAAGCCCTATGTCGTTTTTAGCTTGAATCGATGAGGTTAGGGTTAGGAACAAATATTTTGATATTCAATTTTATATTTTTAGGCTATTGCCGTTAAAAACCTTTTTTTTTTAATTTTGTGAAATTTTGAACAAAAAATAAACATTTGGGCAACCTTATATAGACAAACTATAGTTGTGCATGATTGTGTCAAGCGGTGTTTAGACAACACGAATTATAAAAAGAAACCATAGTATGTCTTGAAATGTCACGGAAAACTTTTTGTTTACCTTCACGCTCATGTGATAGTGTGTCAAAAAGTTGCAAAGTCAGGAAATGGCTTGGCAATCGCGACCTAAAACATTTTCTGAGTTTACAGCTCATTTTCCGGTTCCGGTCATCTCAGTTTAATTAAGGCCTTTGTCAAAATCAGCAATAAGCGTAGTGACTGCACTTGGTCACAGCGTGGATGGCTTCAGTTTTCGGATGCAATACTCGCCATCGAGATGCGACCGTGTTTGGTTAGAAACGCACAGAAATTTTTGGTCTGCCGTTCGCCCTACTGCTGATTCACATCGGAGTAGCAGAACATACCAATCTGATTGATAATACGGTGCCAGTTTCGGTTGGCGTTTTTTTTCATACTGTTCTGCGGGGTCGATTGTACCGAGATTATACTGTTGGCCATCAGTTTGACATCGTTTAGTCATTAGCGCAAACTAGATTTGGGCAAAGTCTAGCACCGTGAATCGATGGATTGAAATACATTGCCCGAATCAAAACTTTTATCCGATAACTAGTACAAATTTGATGTTCCACTTCCTCACGACCAGCAAAACGCAGACAAGAACAAGAGACAACTGCGAAGCTGTAACTGTCAAAACGATTAGCTGCTCTAATGTCAAACCAGAGTTGCCAGTGAGAAAAAGTTATCATTGTTGCCAGAAACGTGTTATTTTCGTTATGTCAAGGAAGATCTATAATGTCAAGGGAGAATAAATTACAATATTTTTGTTTTTTAATTTTTTAGTGCTCTGCATCTTTTTAAAAAAGAAAAAACTATACTCTGGTAGTCATAATGGGAAGCTTTATCGTTCCTTCTAAAAAAATCATCTTTTTATCACAAATTTTAGGACCCAATTGTATGTCTGTCTAGGGTATTACTCGTAGATTATACAAAAAACTTTTACACACTTTTTGTCAATTACCTGGTAGTCTGTTCTCTGTGGTTATAAAGTGCAACCTTCAAAACTGTGATGAAAAGTGTGCTATACTGATAATAGTAATAGTAATCTTATATCGATAATACCATCAAACTTTATCGTCACGGAAAAGTATCGAAAATTGGAGGGTTTAAAATGAAATCTTCTTCTTGACTTGTTATTATTTTAACATTTTTGTTCTATTTCTTACGTATTTTTGCTTATACTGTCATATTATCGTTATTAATTATTAACTATAAGAAAACTTGATCCATAATCGTTATAGATTTTGATCGGCATTTCCCATCATTACAACTCTCCCATCTGAGCTGACATTTGATTTAGCAATGGCGCTAATACCAGTTGTAGGAAAAGCAAATAGTGTTTAATTTTTCATTTATTTCATATATGCTGTATATTTGTTAAAATTATGAGTTATGCGCGGAATTATGTATTTAGAAACTATTTTTATATTATTCGTAGCGTCGATAACAACTCTACTTAAGCATTAGAATTCAAATAGGAATCAACTAAGATTCATGGGTCTTTAAGCGGGGTACGCTGCTGAAAAGAAAACAGCTCAAGAAAAAAGCTTGCTATTTACCGAAGAAATTTTGACAACTCCAATGCAAGCAACCACCTGTCAATTTTCAGCAGCGTACCCCGCTTTATCAAAGTAAATTGATATATACCAGGTATGTGACCATCGAGGGTTGCATTAGTGTGTGTAGAAAGAAGAAGAAATAGTTCTGAAATATGGTGGAACTTGCATGAAAATTAAAACTAAATTAATTGTAATTAATGAATGCAGCTATATTATTCCAGAGAAATATTTGAACATTTACAATGAAATGTAAGGAATATATTTTAAAGTCATTTGCACTTGTAGCCTTCTTTATTATGCGTTAAAAATTTGAGAACATGGGTGACTAATTATTTCGATATGCAATTGAAAAATGAAATAATGTTTCTAATACTTCACGATCACTACGGTATACGGTTGCTTAAATTAAAACACGTTCCATCCAACGTTTTGCTTGCATGATGCTCTTGAATATCTGTTTTTGATGTCTTCTTTTAAAAAATAGTTTTATTCGAATAGATGCTTGTGCTACTGCTTGAAAATCCTTAAGTTGAAGTCACTGTTCCAAGATGATACCTTTTTATCATAAATTTACCCGTCTCAACACTACGTACAAAACCATAAAAAGTAATCTTAGATTGCTATACAAAACGGTCTTAGAAGATAATTAACACTTTAAAAGCTTACCAGAAATCAGACGAAAAATATCGCGGGCGGATAACAATGTTGCTCATGCTGCTTATTGAACAATCATGTCCGAGCATTTAAAAAAAATCTTTTTTGTTTTACTTTGTAGGAAAGCGATATAACGACATTTCTTCGAGATATCTTGATACCGTTTTGACGAAAAAATTTCCGCTTGCAATTTGGAATGTTGCACTTCATTGTATTCATGAAAATACATACTAGAAATAATGTTCTAAGCATAAACATAAAAACTGTGAGAAAAAAAATAGACAAATCTTGCGTATCCAACGATTTTTTTAAAAAATTAACTAATTTTCCATACAAAATGCTCGAAATCTCAGAACTAGTGTAGATGTGTTAGTGCAAAGTGTATATGACAGCTCGCATTGTCATATACCTGATATATATCAATTTATTGTCAATTGCAAGGAAAATTGTACCATCCAAAGTGCGAAATCGCTCATAAAAGTGCTATTTTGCATTAAATCGTTTCGGTATCTTTGGCGCACTTATTGCTTGGAAGATAACGAAAAAGTGCACCGAAGATACCGAAACGATTTAATGCAAAATAGCACTTTTATGGACGATTTCGCACTTTGGATGGTACAGTTTTCCTTGCAATTGACAATACTTTGCCCCGCTTTATCACGAAATTTTGGCAACTTTTCTCACCTAGATAGAATTAACAAAAGGGCGAATGTCGCAAATGTAAACAAACCGGATGAGAGTTACTTTTTGCTGGACCAGCATAGGGAAATCAACCCTCACTCGGTTTGTTTACGCTTGCGACATTCGCCCTTTTGTTAATTCTATCTTCAAGTGTGCTCAAAATCCAACTTTCAATGCAAAGGGCAATATCTCTGAACTTCATGGTAAATAATTTTCAAAGTATCTGATCTCTGCGGCATCTGTGTGATGTGATCTGTGTCATCTGTCAGCTGTCTCATTTCTCATATAGTCACTGTGTTTATCTTTATATATACGTAGTCTGCTTCTGCTGTGAAAAAGAAAGAATCGGTGATTAGTTACTGTTTACCCTGTTTTTTAAGTATCGTCTGCAATTTTGATAGAGTCCGGTGAACGACCTGTAATCGTAATGGCACACGTTCTTGCACAAGAAGGAATAACCCTTTTTGAATGCTGCATATGCCAGCAAACACTTAAGGATACTCAGCTGTGTCCGCATTGTTGCAAAATGTTCTGCAACAAATGTATACTTAAGTGGATTGAAAAGGACTCTTCCTGCCCTTGCTGCAGGGCAGCAATCAGTAAAGCTAGCCTGGTCAAAGGGCGACCGATTGAGGAAATGCAAAAAATGTTTGAGAACTTTCACATTCTGGATGAGCGAAACCGCTGCAGCAGACACAAAACCCGTGAACTGTCGCTCTTTTGTTTGGTCTGCGAGGAATTGATCTGTACCCATTGCTGGAATGGTGAGCCACATCTTGACCACAAGGATCAGGCTGTACCGGTTGGTATGTATGATTCAGCACGCCGTACAAGGTCTCTGTTCTAATTCCCACTACTTTGGAAATCTATAAATCTTTGTTTTTTACTTAAGTTGTTTGGATAAAGGCTTTTTTTGGGTTAGTTGATTATCAATAGTGAGTTGATAGCAACTTTTAATTGCAGACGAAGCTTGCAATAAGCATCAGGAGCAACTAGAAAAAGATTTGCTCTGGCTAAACGAACGCAATGCTGCTATAGATAGCTCACTGCGCAAAATTGAGGATCACGAGGATCAACTCGCGAATAAACGTAAAGCAGCGCTAGAAGAGCTCAAAGAGATGAAGCTAATCACCGAAGAAAATTACCAAGAGCAACTAGCGTTGCAACAAACGGCAAAGGATGTACTGCAAGATAGTAAGGAGCAAACCGACAACTTAAGCAACATGTGGTCTGCTTTACTGGAAGCGGATACCAAGTAAGTGTCTTCTATATAGAGATGATCGGGTCTCATATTTTCCAAACCCAAACTCGGCCCGTCTTTTCAGTTTTCTTTTCTTTTTTAATTGAATATTCTAAGAGATTAAAGTACCTATAAGCAGAATCGTTTTTTTTTTTACTTTTTGCGTCCCAAGTTTTCAATGAAACTGTGTAAAAAGTGAAACGAAAAAATTCGAATTATTTTGAAATGCTTGGATTTTCTTTCATTATGTTATAACGGTGGCCAAAAGGCAGTCTTTGAACTTCTTTATACTATAGCGTAAATTTAGCAGACATAAAAGACTATTCCGAGGCACGAAACTTTTCCGAAATCGAAACACAAACCAGCAATTTATGATACAGACAATTCTAGTCGTCTGATCCAAATAACGAATTCTGCCTGTACCTATATAACTTCAGGTTTAAATTCAAAAATACTCAGCGGACTAAAAAGCGACCAGTTCAGTGTATCTGATATCTGAGTTATACTAAATGTCATTAAATTATTGCTTGTTTTATTATGTTTAAATAATACTTTTACACGAATTGAATGTGGAGGTGGTCCGGTTTCTCATTACTTATTCCCAAGCCCGACTCGAACCCGGATTTATTTTTTTCCCAAAGCCCGAATCCGACGGGTTCGGATTTTTTCGGGTTTCGGGTCTGAAAACCCTTCTTTGTTGGCTTAGAGAACTATCGTTTCAAGGAATATTTCCTTCTACTTGTTCTAATTATCAGTGCTAATGTTTTGCATCAATTAATGGAGGCCAGGAACACAGCTGATTCTATGCGTTTGGAAGAGGATCCTTGTGAATATGTAGTCAAACCATCGTACATTAGGTAAATTACAGTGTCATAGTTGTGCGCTATTCTGAATTAATACCGAATTATTTTACAGCGGCGTTCTCCCGGAAATGACAACACTATCTTTTCATTTTGTACAATTCGATGAAGTTATCGATAAACATGAATTTTATGAAGCACACCAGAATTGCCGAGGCTTTCAGTGGATGCTCCGTCTGGAGAAAGAAAACGAAAATGTTCATTGTTTTCTACGTTTGATGAAAGGCGAAGACGGTGAGTATGCGATTGTACTGGAGGACGAACCACAAGAATATTTTGAGATTGAAGAACAAGGCGAAAGCGTCGAGCTTGGCGAGGTAAATCCAACGGTCGAAAGCGATGGCTCAGTAACGGTTCGGGTTCACATTCAGCAGGCGAAAACCTTTCAGGAAATGTGTACACAGTTGGAAAAGTACGTAAAACAGCTTGAGGCGGAGAACAACGAAAATAAAAGTATCCTTCGGGCACTAGCTGACTGGCAGAGCAAAAATTCTAGCTGAATATCAACGGTTTAATGCGCATTGGATGTTTCTTGATTAACCAAACGAAAAAGCGAATATTATTTTCTTATCCATATACCAAAAAAAGTTCTGAATGTTAACATCATAATTTCAATGTTTATTTTATGATAAATTTCCATTGTTTAACGTGTATGCAATGGAGAAGGCAACTGAAGAAACACCCAACATAGCTCTGTTCATCCTAAGCCCCTACCTACCGCCTCCACATGGTCGTACCTAATTAATCGTACCGAGAATTAATCAAGCAAATACAACCAAATTTGGCATAATGATTTACCAGCCGAGAGCCAGAGTGGCTCTTGCCGTGTCAAAAGAATTCCTTTCCATTGCACTCGGTCCTGGGTTATTCGTCTCGAAACATGTGAATCAGCTTTAACCTGGTCGAGCCATCTATAGCACGTTGGGCCCCTCTATTCATGGTGCCGGTGGGGTTCTTGAAGACAACGGGTTTCACTGCACAGTCATCCGGCATCCTTGCAACGTGGCCGGCCCACCGTAGTCTCCCAACTTTCGCCAGGTGCACGATGGAAATCTCTCCAAGTAGTGCCTGCAATTCGTGGATCATAAGCCTACGCCACGCCGCTATCAGTTTGTACTCCACTTATCGTTAGCTTTGCACGGTCGCGTATGCTCCTTGATCGAATCGTCTTGCGGAGTGAAAGTAGGCTCGATATCCGGCTTGATTGTGTCGGTCTCCTCTCCTTACTCCTATTATTGTTGGCGGTGACCAGAGATCGAAATATTCGAATTCATCAACCACTTCCAGTTCATCGCCGTCACCAGTCACTGTCCGTGGGAGGCAAACATTGCTTTCTCTGGAGCCTCTTCCTACCATCCTCCTTTGTAACTCTATTCCCCTAGCCTCCGTTTTTAGTCTGGCGAAGATTGCCTCCGCCATCCCAAAGTTTCTAGTAATGATGTCGAGCTAGTCTGCGAGCGCTAGGAGTTGGCTACTTTTCCTGAACACCATTCCTCTCATTTCGATGCCCGCTCGCCGGATTACACCTTCAATAACGATGTTGAATAACATACAAGACAGTTCATCCCCCAGCCGCAATCCTCTACGTGATTCGAACGGACTCGTGCACGTAGCACATCAACATCACAACAGACCTCACAAAAGGCAGACCTTAAACATCAGTTCTACCTGACGAGCCAGGCAATGTCGCCCACTGAAATACAGATATAGCCCCAAGCATAGCTGTCACGCCTATGCCCACAGGCGAAGGTGTTCCGGTCCTGCGCGGACTCCAAAAACTGACTCTAAGATCTTTCTACCAAAGGCCGGAATGCCATATTTTAAATAATGATGATGAGAAGAAAAATAATAGCTCGAATTTGTAAACGTTCTTTGGCCTAGACTTTTGGTACTAGGGCACGGGAGGGTATTTTCAGCCCATTAAGCGATGGCATCTATTTTTTCGGCCTATGGCCTAGTTCTAGTGGAAAAACAGGTGGTTTTGACGTTCTTTGAATTAAAAATAGTAGATTACTTACAGTATTTTTATTGGCAAAAGAAGGGGCAAATAGACTGAATTTAGAAACCTGCTAAAAATACCCTCCCGTAATCTACTTGAGTTTTTTTTTCATTTTATTAACAATCCTTTAAACTGGTTTATTCATTCAGGTTCGTACTACTTGAGTTGTAAAATGTAGTATAGTGAAGAAGTGAAAGATTTGTCAGCCCCGCCTAGCACCGGTCCTCAACCGCGCGCCCGCTATCAATTTTCCAACACAAACAACCACAAATGAACTACAGTGGTAACCCGATTTTGTCACTCCCCGATTTTGTCACTCCCCGATTTTGTCACCCCCGATTTTGTCACGTTTTTGACCCGATTTTGTCACGTTTTTTACCCGATTTTGTCACGCTTTTGATTTATCAAAAGCTTAGTTTGAAAATCATTTTCAAACATGTCAAATGTGTTAAAACACTGTGAAAAGAACTGTGTTGATTTTCGTGGAGTTTCCACAAAAGTTGTTTCTTATCTCCACAACTATAATAGCTAGAAGGTCACTTTCTTTGGCAAAGTTCTTTAGAATAATCTTCTCAAAAATTTTGTAGAACATTGTTTTGCTCTACCTCTTACTGCTTGAAAAATAAATTTTCTTATATAAATCTTACTTTTAGGGGGGTTAATCAAAGAATCGTTCATACCATAAGAAAGAGCTTTTTACGCTGTGACATTTCTCTGAACATAGTCAACCAGTATAATCAACCCTTTCGGCGCAATTAATAAACGCGTGTTTTCATACCTGTGGGACCTCACAGCACAGGTGACAAATGTCCACAGAGAGGTAGAAGGAAGTGCGAAAGGTCCTAAAAGTGATCAGAATGAAATATATGTAGTTCGTTCTAAGTTATCTACAAAAAAATATAAAATTGAAAAAATACCCGATTTTGTCACTCTCCCGTTTTTGTCACCCCTAAATTCATCATGGGGGTGACAAAATCGGGTCATTACTGTAATAGGAAAAACAAATTTCGGAGCATTAGTGGTTATCAACTTATCAGAACAAATTAAATCTTTCATCCCCCAGCATTTATGGACTGTCCTAAGATACAAAGTAAATTGAGCGCAGCACAACCTGGGCGTTCGCGGTAGTCGGCAGAAACTTTACAATATAGAGTCGTACCAGCCACCCAACCCTCGAGACCAAAGAGCTAGTGCAGTATTTATTACGAAAATCCGTCGCCAAAACCCGAAAAACGACAGCTAGAAACACTATTATTGTGAATTAAATGTAAGAGTATAAGAATTGACCTACATTTCCCATTTGCTACCTAAGCACTTCGCTGCTCCTTCGGCATTCAACCTGGATCTGGTATCACGCTTACATCCCCTTACTAACCCTAAGCCCCCGGCCGACCCAATCAATCCGACATTTTTGGAGATATTTGTGACAGACGTGATAAATCTGGATGAACCCCAGAAATATTCATCTATTAATCATTAGAGATCCCCGTACTGGCGTTATTCTTAAACAAAATAAAAGCGCTTTCTGAACAACGCAACAATCACATTTGGTAAATTTTTACTCCGAGTCCCACTTGAAATCACAAAAGTATTTAGACATATACCCCCATTCAGTAGTAAACGTGACCGCTGTTCATTTACTGATTAATTAAAAAGCTCTACACCACCCCAAAACCAGTTATTATTACACAGTGTTGTGATAAAAATAATTAGCTTCAACCGAGAACCTCAGTTACCATGATTGAGTATAAAGAACAAAATTTGTCTATTTAATAGAAAGAAAGTCTACTACAGGTATACCTCGATAGTACGTACACCTGCGCATCGTTTAGCGTACACACAGAAAAATTTCATGGTAAATTCTACCATTTTAGGGGTAAGCTTGACCAGAAAAGTATGGTGGTTTTCAACCGACTGGGAAAACTGGTCTAGACAACATTTTCATGGTTATTTCGACTATAAGCTTGAACAATGGACGCATGGTACGGTTGACCACGCATAGTAGGCATAACTATAATCTGTATACCATAAAATTGTCATCATTACAATGCTTTAGTTATCTTAACCACTTTTTGTATAGTTTTACTGACAAGAAAATAGTCATCTTGGACAAAAAAATAAACGGAACTAGCTGGTTGCAGTGACAATTTTATGGTAAAAATGACCATGTATGGTTGGGACAACTATAATTTAAAACTATACAATTGTCATCATGACAATGGTTTTGTTATCATGACCAGGTTTTGTATGATATTGCTGACAAGAAAATAGTCATCTTAAACACGCAATGAACGGGACGAGTTGGTTGTCGTGACAATTTCGTGGTAAAAATGACGTTATTAACTATTGTTGAAATAACCATGAACGTAGTCATCTCAACTATAAATTTTATAGTTTTTATAATCATTCACGTTATACTTACTCCGAATGAATCAAACGAATCTTTTGCAATAAATGAATGTGGTGCACCTGCAGGTATACTTGCAGAGAAACTTTCAAGTATACTTGCAGATGCACCACATTCAATTATTGCAAAAGATTCATATGATTCTTTCGAAGTAAGCATAATGTGAACGGTAATATATAAATAAATTAGACGGATTTCTCATTATTTCACAATCCAAATAACAAACAATCGGTTATGTCTATACATATATATCGTAGATTACTATAATTTTAACAGGAATTTTACGTGCGTTTTTGGTGTGGCTCTGCAGTGTAGGTTTGCTGACTGTGGTTACCTGCATTGCGAGTATAGATTCATCCGCGGCTAAAACCACAATTTGCGATGCTCAGCCTGCAGCAGAGCCGGTCAGATCTGGCATATTTAGCTGGAATATACTGAAGTGAAACCACTGGCTACCTATTAGTTTGAACTGCCTGAACATTAATCGAATGTGGCATAGACTTCACGTTATCCTATTTGGGATGAGAAGCGGTTTTAGACGTGTGCTAAACTAACACATACCAATATTTACCTCAAAGTTGTCGAGCCCGTGTAGCTACTACTCTAAAAATCCTTATCATGATGGCACATCCAATGACGATCATCGGTTATTGGGACTTCGAATAAATAGGAAACATCTCCCGGGGGCATTATGCAGCAGAATCCTGTACGGATGGGAAAATCGATAATCCTGGAAATAGTTTTCTGGACATATGCCGTATTCTTGACTGCAGACAACACGTCTAACTTAAGCCTATCCATGATGCCAATTAACTACAGGATAAGATTCTCCACCGTGCACCATGCATTGAAAATATTGTTATTTCAACTGTTATAAACGGCAAGCAAAGGTGATCTCCGTCAAGTGATTTAACAATTGGTTTCTGATCAATTTCATCAGAACAGGTTGGTACAACCGACATAATTAGCATTTTATATATGTTCGGTTCTAAGGGAAAGTCTGTCATACGGCAATCTAATCATGCCGGCTGTCTTTCGTTGTCTAATGCAGATAAAGAGTGCAATAGGTCTGAAGCAGGCAACAGTAATTCAACTAGCGGAGCATCCATAAAATCAAACTGCAGGAAATCGTTAATTCCCAGCTGAAATATCATTGTGGTCAAATCGGTACGCTAAATTTTTGGAACCAGCATCGGAAGCGTTTTACGTTCCATTCTAGTTTTTGAGATGAAGACTTTTTGCTCAACAAATCCTGGATTAACCACATAATAAATACCATCGACTGTGAGCGATGTTTTCGTTATGTCCGTTCGTAGTGTGTCAGCAACTTGAATAACAGACGACTGAAATGAACAAAATTGAATAAACATTGAAATACGACAAAAATTAAATACTCACTTCGTTCGTTCGTTGGATATGCCGTAGTTTCGGGGTAGTTTAAAGGCCGGCCGAAATTTTCCGATCAAGTAGGACGTCATAACTGCTGGTAGAAGTAGATTTTACGATTGAAAGTCTCGATTCAAAGTCTCGGAGTTGCTAATTGTGACTCTGATCGGTTTTAGAAGTCTATTGTGCTCCAGTGTCTGCTGACGGAAATAGTTTAACGATGGTCTAGCTCAGTGGTGGCCACGGTACAAGCATATTGCGGGCTAAATCAGATCTCCCCAATAGATCCGCGGCCCTAAATGACTTCTGACATTAATAAATTCAACCTATAGTGTCCGTCCGCCATCTATCAAACCAGTTCGCGGGCCGCAAAGGCCAAATTCAAGAGCCGCAGTTTGGCCATCACTGGTCTAGCTGGTGTTACATAGGATGTCATTTTGAATTATTCGACTGAAGGTACCGAAAGTGTAATCCTCAATTCCCGACACGAATCAGCCATCGTTGGCAGTTCCAGAACCTGCTTTTTGTTTGTACGTGTGGCAGGATGTTCGAACTGGTTTGTCTGATCATCTGGATGCTACGCTTGTTCCGCACCTGCCACTCTACCGGTCAGGAAAAATATGTACTAACTTTTGATTCCTGTCGGTCTACTATATTGCCGCTTTCCTCTGTCGAAACGTATTTACTTCTGTTTTTTTTTGCTGAAATATCCAGTAAAACACTGTACCTGGAAAACAACATATTAGCCTCAACCGTTTGAAACAGTCCTAATCGAGTTCATTGCTGGTCCTAAAAAGAGTTATTATGGTGTATTTGAAGATAATAAAAGATGATTTTTCTATTTCTTTACCTAAAGCACAAATGGTGCTTCCTGTAGTCCGTACGGTATGGAGTTATGATGACGGCGATTAAAACTTTGGATTGATTCTTTTTTTTCACTGGCCTAATAAAATAAAAAGTTTCACTGGCCTGTGGATTCCGATATAAAACATCTGTTGGTGAGCAAACCGTGATCATTGTATTGTATTTACGACGAATCAAGAAGATCTATGACGTGGATCTTGGACCCGGCAACAATACCGTTCGCACAATAGAGGCTAAATGTTGTGATTGCTGGATGGTGTTGGCTCATTCCTAGTTTTTGTAAAGAGCTGCAATCCGGTTATGTTCGATATTTCGGAAGCAAGCAGGAGATGCAAATTTTCTTAAAAATATGTTGCGGAAAATATAAAGAAAAAGAAAATATTGTACCCAACAAATATTTTTGTTATATAACAACTTATCAGGCGTTTGCTACTCGGTATTAGCTATACAATGGTTTTAATAAGGTATACTATTAAACAAAAATGTTTGTTGGGTATACAGAAAAATGAATTTTGTCTGTTCTGCATGTGCCTTATAGACTAGGAAAGTACTAAACCGATCGGAGTGAAAATTTGTATGCGGTTTTTAGGGCCAGGGAAGGTTCTTATTGTACTAGCTAGTGCTGCTAATGAAAATACGTCTTTGCCGCCCAGTTGTAAAGTTTGTACTTCCCAGTATGTATATTAAATAGCATATCCAAGAATCTATGTTTACTAGATCAACGGATAATAGAGTTTATAAATATTTTACTATACTACACAGGGTGGCTCCCATACAAATAAAACCCAAATTTTACATATCTCGAGAACCAATCAAGCAAATTGAACCAAATTTTGGATGAGGTGGGGTTTTCCCTTCTCTGGAAGGGGTTGTACTCACACAAATAAAGCGGATATTTTTGCAAAACTCAAAAACTAATTGAACTCGAGAAAAATTCTTCCATAAACATTAGTCAATATCAAGATCACTAAAAACTGCTTATATACACTAGATGATTCAGGGCGAGACGGCCGCAGGTCGCGAGTACTGCCGGCGGAAGCGCTGACCACTACGAGGGGGGCAGTCCCCAGAGAAAACACCTCTGTCTAGGTTTATTTGTTTTCCTAGGTCTACTGCCCTCTATTACTTTCCTTCAGTTGGGTCCGAACGAGCGACGGCGGGTAAGTGAGGATCGCACCCGCGAAATAGTACTTTTCGCTAAAAGGGTTTTCGCGAAATGGTATTCCGCTAACACTATATTCCGCATTATGGTCAACTGAGAATTAGTTTTCCGCGAAAATTCGGCGAAATGTTATATAATCACGGTGAATATTTAAATACTAATAGCTTTATTTTATCTGCCGTAATAATAATGGAGGGAGCAGCCACGTAGCCAGGAGGGCCTGGCGGCCTTGGCCCCTCCCCCGAAATATTTTGGCTCACATTTTTATCGCGGCACTGCAAGAGATCTGTCGCAAAGGCGAGAAGGTGTGGAGGATCCGTGGCGGTAAAGCCAAATTTTTCCAGAGCGGTGGAGCGATCGACGAGCTGGGAACGGGCTTCGTAGTATTGGGAAAAATGCAGGATCACGTAATGGACTGGAAAGCGATCAACGAGAGGATGTGTGTGTTGAGGATAAAAAGCCGTTTCTTCAACTACACCATCATAAACGAGCATTGTCCATACGAAGGTAGACCCGACGACGAGAAGGAAGCGTTCTATGTGCAGCTGCAGGCAACGTACGACAGCTGCACACGACAGGACATCAAGATCGTCATCGGCGATATGAACGCCCAGGTCGGCAGGGAAGCAATGTATAGACCGGTGATCGGGTCCCATAGCCTGCACACCGATACGAACGACAACGGCCAGCGATGCATGATCACCAGCGATGGTGATCAGAAGCACTTTCTTTTCCCACAAAGATATCCAAAAAGCCACCTGGAGATCACCTGACCAATGAACTTCGAACCAAATCGACCATATTCACATCGAGGGCCGGTTTTTCTCGAATATCACCAACGTACACTCCCTACGGGGTACGGATACCGACTCGGACAATTACCTAATAGCAGTACACGTGCGCTTAAAGCTAGATGCTTCGACCCTCGAAAACGGATGGAGTATGATACGCTCGGCCGTCAACGGGGTCGCAACCTCGAGCGGAACCAAAAAAGTGGTCTCTAGGAAACTCCGGTAATATACGTGGGAAAGGCGAGACCACACGAAGCCAGCTCCCCCTCGATCCAAAGTGTGTTCGGCTACTGGTAGTAAGAAAACTACGGCCTCCATGAGGCCAAACCTCCGGTAATTCCGTCTCTCCTAAATGCCAGTGAGCGGAAAAATCACAAAAATACAGTGCAGATAAACCTTCCACTTGCGAAAGCTGTTTCGGGCGTAATTTTCAGGAGGTTTATCGAACACGGTGTGGACCTGGCCCTGGGGTGACATTGCGATTCTCGTTTCGAGTGATTTTGGTTCGTTTCGACCACGTTAAATGAATGGGCGAAACGAACTAAAATCACTCGAAACGAAAATCGCAATACCACCCCTGATTCAAGAGCCCTGGGTCTACAAAGGAAGAATACAAGGTATTCAAACAAGAACATGTAAGTTCTTCTATGATGACAAATATGATCCTCCGAGAGCTGCTGTCTTGGCCAACGCAAACATTAATTGTTTGCCCATTACAGAGTTCATCAAACGAGACATAGTGGCGATCAGAGTTGAGGTATCAATCGCCAAGGGAAATCCGATATTATCGTAGCATCGCCCCATTTTCCTGGAGACGTTCCTAAGGTTGCAACTCAAGAGGTTGCGGCGTTCGTCAAATTCTGCATAGAAGTCAACAAAGACTGCCCAAGCAACCAAAAGTTCGAATATTACTTGACACGCGAACTCGAAAGTTCATAATTAGTTCAGTTTCAGTTCCGTGGAACTTTCTCGCTTTATTAGTAGTGTATATCAAGTATACGTGGAACTAAATGCCTTAAGAAGTGCTGCGGGTACTTCATAGATACTTCAAAGCTATTAGGATGCTACATGAAGTTCTGAAGTAACTTTAGTTGCTAACAAGTTCTGCGTGCTGCTTTTTTGTTTATATTTCTGGTGATCAAACCAGCAGAACCTGAAACTATTGGAGATTAATTATTTTTATTTCACTTGAATAAATTTAATCCTCGCACATTTCTAATTACAAATATAAATTAGAATGTAATGCTCTTCATTATTGTGTTGTGTTGTGTTGTGTAGCATATGCTGTCGGTATCTCACAACTATAGTTAATTGCCTGGTTCCAAATTTTATGTTCTATAATTAACTCGCGCTGCATAAAGCTGCTGCAAGTTCTAAAACGAACTTTTACTTAACAACTCATTGGCAAAATTCACATCGCTTGTATACGACAAAGGTGACGCAGTGGATCGGTATAGGTTTACAACGCGGAACACCCGGGTTCAAACCCAACAGCAGGCAAATGCAACGAATATAGAAGTTAGGTAGAAATATAAAAATAGAACATAGAAGTGCTGCTAAATTTGTTTTTTCTTAGTTTTTGACAGTTTATTTTGAAGCTGCTTAGCGTTCTATGCAGTGGACCCAAGACAGCTTGAAAGTTCGGTTAATTACTTAAAAGTGACGCTGCTTAGCAAGTTATAGATTGATATACATAAAGCTGTTTAACCCTTGTTAGACACCATTATTCGAACTCTTGGTTACTTGGGTGTATTATCGGCTGCGATGCCAACGCTATCGCATTTTGTGGGGAAGCACCGACCAGGGGTGTGAAATTGTCAAAATTTTGCGGACTAAACATCCATGAATGGCGACAATTTGGAACCAGCCAGTATCGAAAATAATAGCTAATAATAGTTAAATTATAACTAAAAGGCTACGTTTAACTGCTTTCTAATTAATTTCAGTTGTTTTAAAACGAATCAACCTTTAAGTAGGTCCCAGCACCAAAGGTATTAAAACCAATGAGTGGGACATGGACAATGTATGTGATTTGACAGCCACACCACCTCGCTGGCACCGACATCAACAATCGAGATGAGTGCCTTTTAGAATTTCTCTCGTTAAACAATATCGACATTGCTAATAAAAACAATGAACCTACATTCATGAATGCTATGAGGCAGGAAGTCTTGGACCTGATCTTGTGAGAAGCTAAGAGGCAAAAGGTTTCGAATTTGTGGGTTTTGCTGATGATTTGGTCATCATGGTTCTTTGAAAATTCGACGACGTGATATCGGATAGAATGCAGAGGGCCTTGGTGTAGTAAAGAAGGCCTGGGCATCAATCCCTCTATAACAACAATTGTTTGTGTTGTTTCACTAGGAAGAAGAAACTGAAATTACAATCTCTACACCTTAAGGAAGAAATTAAATGTAGAGTCTCGTCTCAGGAGTAATCCATACGCTAAACTATCTTGGCACGCACACTTAGATTTAATAATTAGCAAGGCAGACTGCCTTATGGGTATGTTCTAGACTGGTAGGAAAAAAATGGGTCCTCAAACCAAAAATGGTGATATGGGTCTATACCGCCGTTGTGAGACCTAAGATAGCTTATGCCTCGTAGATATGGTGGCCAAAAACTAATAAAAGCCACAGCTATTGAAAATTTGAACAAACTTCAACGATTATCATGCATGGCCGTAACTGGAGCAATGAAAAGCACACTTTCAAAGGTTCTAGAAGCTATCCTCCACTTACTACCCCTGAACCAACATGTTCAGTTAGAGGCTAAGAAAAGTGTCCTAACACTTAAACGATTGAAGACAATACTCGACGGAGATAAAACCGGTCACTTGAGTATCCTGAATCTTCTACCTGTTTGTCGGTCCAGCTGCGGAAATGAATAGTGATTGGATGGAAGCTAGAACCAACTATGACACCCCATACACATTAAACGAACCCTCACGTTCGGTATGAGTTGGGGAGGGACCTAGCCTCCACAGTGGTTCAATCAAGTTCTATACCGACAGGTAAAAATTGGAAGTCAAAATGGGTGCTGGAGTGTACGGTCCCAGAACAAGAATATCTGTAGCTATGGGAGACTGGCCCACAGTCGTCCAGGCAGCGATAACAGCTATAATAGAATATAGGGTCAGGTGGAGCAAGACGGGTCACCTAAGGAAAGTACCCGATGCGTTTTTCTACGAATTCAATTTTAAGCTAATAATATAAATCCATAAATAACCAAAATAAATAAAACGAAACAAAATAAAAGTTATATCAGACAAAAAGTGAAATGTCGGAAAACTACCCTTTTGCCGCATTAACTGTTTTGTGGATAAAATATATGCCGGGCCAGCTAAAAACTTATTTAATAACAACAATTAATAAACTCAAAAATATAGATATATGGACAAACATAGAGTGCCACACAAGTCTTTTTCAGTCTAACCCATCTTGCCCCTATTGAGCTGGTAGAATAAAATACATGTTTATTTAAAACTTTGTAGTATATAACAAACTAGCTGACCCTACAAACTTCCCCCATTGCTTAGCCTGATCAAATAAAGCGGATAGCATTTAGATATTCGCCATCATTGCAAACCATTTAGCCGAATACCATTTTGCGGAACACCAATTCTCGGTTGACTATAACGCGGAATATAGAGTTTCGCAAAATACTATTTCGCGAAAAACCTTACGCGGGATGTACCATTTCACGGAAAATCTTTTCGTAGAAAGTACCATTTCGCAGGGGTGACCCAACTGAAGGAAAGTAATAGAGGTCAGTAGATCTAGGAAAATAAATAAACCTAGATAGAGGTAATCTCTACGGGGGGCTGCCCCTCACAGTGGCCGGCGCTTCCGACTGCAGGTCGCCGGCAACACTCGCGGCGTGTGGCCGTCGCACGCTGAATTATCTAATGTTACTATTGATAGTTTTTGGTGGTTAATCAATAACAAGATTAATGTTTTATGAAAGAATCTAAAATTGCTCGAATTCGATTAGTTTTTGAGTTACGCAAAAATTTCTGTTTTATTTGTATGAGAGTCCTTATCCCCCTAGCACAGGGGTGAGGGGTCTCAAACCATCATTAAAAGAATGCTGGCTCCAAAACCCCCCCACATGCCAAATTTGGTTCCATTTGCTTGATTACTTCTCGAGTTATAAGGAAATTTGTATTTCATTTGCATGGGAGCCCCCCCCCCCTCCTAAAAACCGAGAGGGGTCCAATTTCATCATAGAAAAAATTCATGCCTCCAAAAACACCCACATGCCAAATATGGTTCCATTTGATTAACTAGTTCTCGAGTTATAAGGAAATTTGTATTTCATTTGTATAGGAGCCCCCTCTCCTGAAGCGGGGAAAGGTTTCAATTCATCATAGAAAACATTCTTGTCTCCAAAAACACCCATATGTCATATTTTGTTCCACTTGCTTGATTAGTTCACGAGTTACGAGGAAATTTGTGTTTCATTGGTATGGGAGCGGCACTAAAAGCCTTTAAAGTTTTTAAGTGCTCCTCAAAAATTGTCTGGGATTGCAATTGCTTCTTACGGCAACTAAGCCAAGTGAACTCGGTAAAATTGTACTAGGTTCCTGGTCATTGCGCTATAGAGTGGAATGAACTTGCAGACGAACCAGCCAGATGTGGATCTAACCCTCCATTCACGGTTCCAAATCCATTTCGCTGCATCCCTGACTGTGTGCTGAAAAGTGAGCTGACACAACGGGAGAGCCGAACAGGCATGGCCAATTGGATGGCCGTACAATCCCTCAAACAATCAAAAAAATTATAACGCCGTGTATTAGGGTTACTCAAAAGTTGACATCAAGAAATCTCAGCACGCTTACCGGTCTTGTGACAGGACATTGTGCGAGTAAATACCATCTTCGGAATCTCGGTTTCGTACAAGATAACATTTGTCGCTTGTGTAATGCCGAGCGTGATACCTCGGGACACTTGCTCTGCAATTGTGGAGCACTAATAGGACGTAGAGTGCAGTATCCCAAAAATGATCTACCAGAGCCAAGGGAGATCTGCTTTGCGTCGCCGATCAAGGTAACAACGTTCAAAAACCAAGTCATCCCTGATTGGTATCTGTCTCGCTCCAGCTAAGAGCCTATTACTTACTTAACAAGTGATAGGTAAGCTTGAAGCGTACAGTAAAAGAAATAAACGGGGCATAGCACAATAGTTCAAAATAATGGACGCAGTGGTAAGAGTACTCAACAGAAGAGGGAGTTTCATAACGCAATTCTTGACAGTTATTCAAGATCAGTGTTATCGCTCAGAAGTACGAAAAATCGAGCAGATATAGTATAATGGGGACATGGCAATCGTTCGCATTATTCCAATTTTTCTCGGTGACGGTAATTGCGGCTTTTAAAAGTAGAGAGTGTTGGTTATTGGGTTATTGGGTTAGGTTACATGCTATACATGAAACTAAAACTGGCGGTTGCTGAAGGACTCAACAAACCACCTACTCATGGAAGAGAAATTAATGTATCTAAAGTAATTGCTTAGATTGAGTAATTTTTATAAAAGAGAATTTGAAATCAAAGCATATTAATAGCTAATAGGGGTAATAGGGGCATAATGAGCATACGGGGCAAAATGGGCCACCGTTCGTTTGGGCATATTGGACAATCAATTTCGCTAATTTGATTAATGAACTTGTTGATAATGTTCTTAATAAGCATCTCAACAAAAATCGCGTCCAAATTCGTTGACATATCTGAGATATTGAGAAAAAACTCGAGCCGATTCAGGAATGTAAAAATACTATAAGAATTGCAATCCATAAAATAAGCTCTATAGCCATTTGTTGCGTGCTATGGACTTCTCCACTCCATATATGGTTACTATTACCATATACGAACAATTACTTTGTATGATTGATATATTTTTTTGTTTTATCGCATTATTATAATTGTTTTTGATTAGCATGGCTGTAAGGGGCATAATGAGCATGCCTGGCAATGTATTTGTACATAACCAATAAAGGCTGGAAAGTAATATAAACATAAAAATGACACAGTCAAGTATAATGTTGCGTAATTGTAAGCAACAATCAACCCGAAAATAGCGGTTACAGAGCAAAAGTTGTGTCGTTCATCTACCTGCCACTTGAACTGCCATGTTGCATGTGTTGTGCAACTGAAAAAAAAAATCGTTAAATAGAAACAATCATAAAATAACCGCTGAATGAAATCAAAATAGTCACCATTTCTCTTTTCTTCTATATGATATAATCCTTTGTTATTTTCCAGTATAAACTGGCTAAATTGGTAACTTTAACTAATGTGCCCATATTGCCCCGTATGGTGGCCCATTATGCCCCGTATGGTTTTTGAACGAAGCAAAAAGTATCATTTTTTAAACATTTAAATTTAATGGCTGTTCATAGTCAATCAATATTCTAACATTGATAATTTATCAAAGACATGTCAAATCGTAAGTTTATGGCAATTATTAGAATTTTGATTACGCGCTACATGTTTTATGAAGCGTTTTGCTTAGGTGGCCCATATTGCCCCTACCACCCCTACAATAAAAACATTAAATGCATACCTGTCTGCAAGATTCTTGTGTTTCGCAACTTTTGATGCAATTTGCAATCTATGTTCAGTAATGATTCTCTGCTCAATCGCTTGCGATAGTGCTTTTCCACTCGCGCCTCCACATATTGCGATCTCTCTAAGGCCTAACTCAAGAGCATGTTTGTCGCTTAAGGATTACTCGATCTGTATAAAACATTTCAATTAAATTATGACTATTAAATTTTCAACCGTTATTCACCAGGTCATTGACTAATTCACAAGGGTATATTTTACGCTCAAGGATTGCAATTGGCAATCGTAAAGCCATAGCTTAGCCAGTACATTTCCTAAAAAAGTTATTTATCACAATTTGCTCCTAGTAGTTTGCGTCTCATGTGTAGTAATCCAAATATACCTGACGAATATTAAAGAAAAGATAATACCAATAATTCATACAATCAAAAAATATCGAATACTACCTATAGATGATGGTCTGCATGCAGATAGGATATATAAATTGCCTTTATTACAGTTCCAAATATACGTTTCCAACAGTCTATCCCGCAGCTCCCTCGCCGCAGTCAAGTTAAATGGAAATATTTGGACATCATTTCGCGTTTTATCCAAAAACACTTCACGGTCACGTCTAAACCACCGATTGAACTGTTTAGAGCGGAAGTCCAGCACCATCCGCAATTAAAAAAATAAAACAGACAAGCTATAAATAACACCGATTACACCATAACAGTTTAGCAGTTTGTTTTTGTTAGTGAACTACACAGTAAAATAATTCAACCTGTTTTCACGTACACAGAAAATAATTTAATACAATTTGTCACTTAAAGATTAGATTTTTTTTATTATTTGTTTTGCACTAACAAACTGTTCATAATATCAAAAAAATTTTAATAAAAACAAAAAAACTCACAACTAAGCACATCACTCGTGACTCAAATTTTTCGTAATGGCGGTGCGGTTTCAAATGACAGAAAGAAAAAGGGCAAAATAAACATAAAATTGTCATCAAGAAACGCGTTTCCATAGTCGGTTGAAAAGCACTAAACTTATACTGTTACGATAACCCATAAAAATGTTAAAACTACCATGATATTCTTACAGTTAGTAAGTTACCAATTTTATGGTCCTGTTGACAATTCAATATTGTTATATCAAGCTGCAAAAATATTGTCATTAGAAGTATGAGAGAAAAGTCAATTTAACCACGGAAATAGTCAGCGATTTGCTTGTTGTCATAGTAGTTTTAACCACGAAACTTCTCAACTTGACAATAATCATGGTAAGCGCTACAATATTGCAATATAGTTAAGATGACCATGCATACATGTTTCGCATTACCATGGTTTTTTTCTCAGTGTACGTACTATCGAAACGTACGTACTATCGAATCATAATTTTTAAGGTAAAGTATTATTTTTATTATACTAAATATTGCCAAAAACTTCCAAATTAGGTAGATCAGATCAGATATTATAAAATAAATAATTATCTTAGTAAAATTATTTTGGAAAAAAACTACAAATGTTAAAAAATAGTTGAAACGTAAAGCAAAAGGAATCCAAAAATACCTATTTTTTCAAAATTCTCTCTCAAATTGAAAATTTACATATTTTAATCGAATAAATCTAGGTAAAGGTTTGATACATAGTTGTAAATATATGCTAGAATGAGGAAACATGACAAGAGGAGCTCAATAGCCGTCATTCGGGATATTTCATTCCAAATCCACTAATATCAATCGAGTGAGCTTCCAGTCTACATGCTGGACAATAAGCTGAGTGAGTGCTATGAACAGAAAATAGTTAACTACAATAATCGAAGCTTCAGCTGTAGGCTGCGTAAATTGGAGAAGTTCCTATAAGGCTGCTCGTCTGCGTAGGAAAGCATACCTGTCCCTTGTCAATATTGATCGATTTTGAGAAAAATACGGAAGTAACTTATTTATATCCTAATTTTCCTTACAAACTGTAATTTAGACGGACTTTGTTTGAAAAATTTTCCAAAAAATATCAAACATTAACAGTTCCATATGCAAAATAAAAGCATAACTGTCCCATAATAATATTATCCATTATAAACATTTTCTTTTTGCCAATTTAGGTAACAATATTCTTTTAATTTTCGCCTCTATTGAGTGTGATAATAACTTAACAAAAAGATAATATGACAGTAATATTTATTTCTAAGTTTATATAAAAGTTCTACCACGATTTTTTTCTTAGGCTGTGAACCATTTCGCGAAATTTTTAACTTTTTGGTTAAAATTTGACAGTACGATGGTTTTTCGAAAATAACCCTGCTCGGGAGCATGGTTAATTTTAACCAAGTTCTGAGATCCAATGAGATATGCAGAGGTGAGGAAGGGAGCTTCGATGTATTTCACTGATTTTTCGTTGGATTTTTTTTACATTGGTATGGATGCTTATCGCATAATAAATTTGTCCAAACAATCCGGGTTGAAATGAGATGCATTTTAGCTATAACATAAAAGCAAATGAACATCAAAAATTCAGCCGATTTTAACTCGGACAGAATAAACAATATTTTCATCCTCACCTTACATGCTCTCATTGAGCAAAAAAACTATCAATCTGTCAAATATGAAATGGTTCACATTCTGAACTGATTTTAACCACTCAAGGAGAAATAACCACCGAACTGTCAAATTTTAACCAAAAAGTTAAAAATTTCGCGAAATGGTTCACAGCCTTAATCGGCAAAGATTTCACACAGGCATAATTTTCTTCGGCGATGACAGGGAGAAGAGTATTTGATACACTCAAAATATTCTGCACATAACTAATAGTAAATTTCCATATGAAATTCCCTATAGTTATCATGAGCCGCATATAAACACAATCCTCCCAGAAATACACATACAAATTATACGCATATGAATAGTATGTGCAATTATACACATAAAAAATATACGCATATCAATAGTATGTGCAAAAGTTTCGCGTACCCATAAATTATAACTGTTTGGCATATACCATTATAACTATATAATCATTAACTGGGCACATTGCAAAAATCTATGTGTGGGACCCATAGAAACTATACGAAAAGTTTTCTCAGTGTAGAGCGACTTTTCTCTACGTTTCGATTCCACAATGTCCTTAATGGTGATTTTTTTTTCATTTGAGAAGTTTTCAAAAAATAGCTCGTGTTGGTTTTTCGACAGCAGAGCACACTTGAAGTTCGAAATTCAAACTTCATCAAGTTTGTATTTGGCAGTGAAGCTGCCCTTTTTTGAATATAGTCTTTCAAATGCCTTCGAGATATTGGGATATATAAATTGTGTATTTCGAAACCAGACCGAATTTAAAAAAAATACATGTGGGACAGACATGCTTTTATTTAGCAAACGCTTGTAAATAAAAGCATAATTGTCCAATCTTCGAAATTCTGAGAAAAAAAATGCATTTGTGTTTAACTTTACAACAAAATTAATGTGGATAGTTTCATTACTACTGTGTTACCTGACTCACTGCGAATATGCGTTGTGTTCGCGGGATCGTGTTGGTTCGAAAGGTTTCGAAAAATATCGCCCTTGTATCGAAAATATCGTTAATTTTGATCACTAAAAATAACGTACTTAAACGTTATATTTCATGTGCCAGTGGTACGCAATAATTGTATTGTGAAACTGAATTGTTATTTATTTAACTTTTTACAAATTAAATGCAATAACAAAAGCACAACTTATAAAAAATCGTTTGTTATCGATATTAACTGCATATGCGTTATAAACGAATAAAACGTCTGGTTACGTTTTATTTCAATAATACGCATATTCGCAGTGAGTCAGGTAAAACAGTAGTGTAACGTAATTTTTTCTCCGAAGAAAGTAAAATAATTCTTGTATAATGACGACAACATATATTCTCCCGTCGCAGTAGGGAAGAATGCGAATCGCAGAAGAGGTGAATTCTCTGAGCAAAAATCTGCAAAATCTAGTAACGACCATGAGTCTGCCCGGAATGCTTAAATAACTGTTATTTAGAACGTATATTTGGTTAATTTACTATTTAAGAACTGTTTTTAATTTTAAAATAATGGTTTTTACATAATAGAAATAACTAATATTATTCAAAAATTTATAATTATTGAATACGTATTTGCTTGTATTGACTCATAAATATTCATAAAAATGTTTCTGCTTTATATAGAAACTAAAAAAAAATCATTGTTGGGAAATGTACGTACTATCGAGGCAAAATGTACGTATTATGGAGGGTACGTATTATCGAGGGTACGTATTAACGAGGGTACGTACTATTGAGGTATACCTGTATATCCGTCAATGGTTTGGCAGTCATTTTTATTGGTGGAGAACTTTGCTTTGACCTTCTTAAGCCCCCTCTTTTTTGACCTTGGCCTACGTTTCACGGCAAGGTTTGGGATAAAAAGTGTAAATTTAAAAAAAATCAAAAATTTTGACCGCTAATAGCTCTGCCACTTATGCATCGATTTTCATAGTTTGGATACCGATCGAATCATAATAGATGTAGCAATTATGTGATTTCAACTATAGCTTTCTTTTTCAATCACGAATGAGTGAAAAATAACGAAAAACTTCAAGGTCAAATATCTCTATACATTTTCTTTGTGATCGCCTTGCTTCACAGGCAGGCGCCAGGGACGACAGTTAAACACACCAGCTGTTTACTGCGATTTTGATTACTTTATTTTTAGAAAAAAACAAAAAAGACAAATCCCCGTCGTCCCAACAGGTCGTAGATTCGACTTTCAGACTTATACTAATTTGATATCTGTGCTTGGGAAGTGCGCCAAAAATAGTGATAATCCTCTCGTTCCAAGTTCCAACCAAATCTCTTAGGACCGCGATAAACCTAGTCCAATTGGATGTCCTGAAAGTGAACAGTTATAAATGAGTGAGCGACCAACGTTTTCTTTCGCCATATTGTATGCGCATACTGCAAGAATTGATTCAAAACTGATGTCTTATATAAATAAGGGATTGACGGAATATTCATGCATGAAACGTGATGCAGCCATTTTCAAAGGGAGTAAGAATTAGGGACTGCCTGGTCCGAATAAAGGTATTGGGGCGTTTGATTTATTGCTTTACAATTAGTTTCATGAAATTGTTCATATACTTTCGATTGTATTGCGGCCAAGTGTAAAAGAACTGATACATAGAACGTCAAAAAGAACTGCAGTGTGCTGAAGACGTTAGCTATTTGATGATATTTTAGATGTCATAATTCTAACTCGTTGATTGTATGTTAGTCTAAAGGCAATTATATTTCAAATCAACCTGTTACAATAAATGGTGCTATATTTCAACTATTTTCTAAGACTTTGACGAATGTGGACCAGTGGTAAATGATGACCCAGATTATTTATTTATTTTTTCCATTCAACCGTAAGTTGTGCGTCCAATAGTTTGAGCCAGATCCTTAAACCAGTAATCAGATAAATGTTGGTACCCGTACCAACGAGCCACATGCCCTGGCGGGTGTTGTGGGCTCAAATCCGGTTATAATCTCAGATTATTGCTTGGTTCGACCCATGCACCTTCAAGCATTGGACAAAAGGTAGGAGTCACGACAACTTGTTAAGCGTAGCTACCTAGTACCCCCTTCCTTTCCACTGTTTCCCCTCCATTCCCAAAAAAATCCTTCATTACTTTCCCTTACCGTCCCTTCATCAATTGTAGAACCATCGTTTCAACAAATATTAATATATGCCTGACCGCATTTCAAGGTCATGACTAAAATCACGAGGTTTGGTCAAGAAGTCCGTGCCTTCGACCAATGCTATATTCGCAGTAGTTTAATACGACAAGTTAAAGTTAGGAAAAGTACCGTTCTCGTCTTTGCACCATGCAAGGCGGGGTTGATTGTAATCGTCGCACACAAGAACAGTGTCAACTTGAGAGGCCCTGTTGCAGAGTTCACGGACGGTGCTAATGTGTTCTTCAATTAGATCAACTGACCGGCTTTTATCGGGAGGGATGTAAATACTGCAGATCAGGAACGATGCCGTTCGACAACAGCAATCAACACACCGCCAAAAGTATGCCTTATCGCTGTTAACAATGGATCGGTCGCAACGGAAAACATTGAATGAGGTACCAAAAATCTGCAGTGAATTGACGCTGTCATTTAACCCAGTCTCCGTTAGCATAATAACGCCGTAGCTCTAATCGAAAGATACCAGAAAGGTATCGTCAAGTTTGGTCCTGAATTACATTCTGATAATAAAACCAGAGGGCATCATCGGTGGAGGTAATGGTAAGCTTATAATCCTCAAACTCGCGGAATACAATACCTTCCTGCCACGTCGAAGGGTCAAGGGCATTAGACTTTAGAGCGGGAACGAGACCGGCTTCGAAAGAAATAAACGTCGTACTACTAAATAATGTCCGCACCTTTTCCTACTAGTCTTATAAGTTCAGGTTCATGGGATAGCTCGAGATTTGCTAGTACCATAGCAGAAATTTGTTCATTTGTAACCCAACATTTGTCTGCCGAATTATCAATTACGGGAACAGACACAACGTGCCCTGCTTGCTTATTTAGAACCACCGGTTTGGCATTCGGTTACTTAACTTTATAAGCCATGAGCGTGACTGGCTATTGGGGATACGGTGCGACAAATTCCTTTTCTAATTTTGTTTCCAGTTGTAAGCCAGCCTATTTTTGTTTAAGATTAGATATTGAAAAGGGTTGAGCATGTGAAAGCTGAAAGATCTTAGCGTAATTCTCGGTCCGAAACTAGCTTTCGAACGTCACCGTACAATACCTCCAATAAACCGATAATCTTAAGAGCGACTCGCCTACTGGGATTTATATAGTACTGCAACAATTGAACGAGATTTTAAAAACCTGCACTGCCCAAAACTAAAAGCATTGTATTGTATCTTAGTTGGTCCCCTTCTCGAAGATGCGCGACTAATTTGAACTCCGCATAGACTTTATTGGAAACTTCGAATTGCACTTCGAATTGCCTTCCTATGAAATGGTCCTTTTTGGGTAATAATTTTCTAGGGAATGCACAATAGGCAAAAACGAGCTCGTAATCTCACTCGTAACGAGTTGAATTTAGCAGCGTGATGAATTCACAATCGGTCCATTTTGCCTGATTCTCTCCTAGATCTACAAAAACACGTTTGTTTGCCATTGCGTATAAAATTCGTAATTTTTCAACGATGGTGTCTTTAGAGAAGTTTAGCAGTAAAATTCAGCGCATCTTTTTAAACTGATCTTATATTCATCTATCAGGGTGATACAAACTGTTGTTTTTTTTTGAATACGTCCAAAAAAAATTTTTCTTCAGAAAAATTGTAGAACACATCAAAATGAGCAACTTTGCTAAATGTAGGAACTCTTAATAGTTGCGAGATATAATGATTTGCTTAAAAAGTACACTTAAAAATCAATTCTGCACAATAACTTTGCATCCAATTTATTTATTCCTTTCAACTGTTCTTCGTAGTTATTCAGTATGTTAAAATACAAACTTTTCCTAAAGACTATTTTTGCCCTTGAGTTAATTTTAATCGCTTTAACTAGGTTATCTATGTATATGGGGGTGAATTGGGCAAAATGGACTATTCTTGCATTTCGCACAGTATGGAATGGATGGGATTTGATTCTTCTGATGTTTTGACAACGTTTGGAAGCTCTTTGCGTTCATTTCACTGGCGGCAAATAAGTTTTTATAGTATTTGATTAGCTTTTATTATGATATTTGGGGATAATAGGGCAAAATGGATCACTTCCCGAAGCCTGCGCAGGTTGCATGAAACCATCACGAAATGAATCGAATCGGGAATGAATCGAATTCACACGCTGCACACAACCAATCGTCTGTATCTGTTATATTTCTCAACACAATCAAGCAATGAACATGAGCTGACATGAGGTTCGTCATAATCTGTATACAGATCGCGACTAAGTATTTGTAATGAATCTGAATCTGATCGCTAGAAGCGATTTTTTCCATCCCTGATCCCTGATCGTTATTAAATTTATTATGAAGGTTATAATTAGACTGAGATCTTATTTCATCGCATTTGTTATTTATGGCTAGAAACCCCAGATATTTCTTTTACTAAATGTATGACGTTACTTTACAACTGAATCAAAATCGAGGGACTTCGAATTCTAAAAATAAAATCCCCACGCATAACTCATATAATTATTGACCGTCAACCCAGTCGTCAACTTATCCATTTTAATTGCAACTCCAAGGAAAATGAAACTATTTATCGCAGCAGTTGTACGCAGAAATATGCCTCTAATAGCAAGGCGATCGCATCCATGCAGGCACAGTGAATATGTGAAGTTATTTGGAATTTCCAGCACCTTAAAGTGCTGGAGCTCAAGCTCATTGATTGTCGTCACAATCGTCCGGCTTCACCCGAATTATGCTGAGATTGATTGCCGAAATTTATGATGGCCATAGATAGATTTTGAGTGAGCATCGTTGTAGAGTAAAGCACGAATATTTCAAGTTCATTACGCCTCGTGATGGTTCGCACTAATATGCTAAACAGACTAATTTTTAGACACTTAAATATGTTGTAACAATTCCAAATATGCATGTATCTTTGCAGACCACTAATGTTGCTATTTGCAAACATTAGATGTCGTTTTAATAAATAAATGGTATTGGTACGCTTGTAATATATGTATTTCTACAACTGGTTATAGACTCTAATTTGATTATCATGAACATGCCAGGATGATCGATATCGTACGGTATTCGATGATGGTAGACTGATATCATTTTCTCTATGTCACCGCGAAACGCTCTGCACTCATCATTGGTTCAGTAAGCGATTTGGTCGCCAGTTGTATACCTTTTTGGGCGACCATTCAGTAATAATAGATCGAGCAGCGCACGTACTTTGGTATGCGCTTCCGCACCAGACGCACTTTGCATACGAAATCCGCTAAATTACTTGGCGCGGTTCCGAGGTTTGTTTTGATTTGCTTTTTCAAGAGTAATTGATATGAATTTATTTCCTCCAGCAAAATCAAGACTATACGGATGCGTCAACCTGTTCTTTTGCGTTAGAGGCAATTCTAAAAAAGTATCAATGATGTGGTGAGCCGGTGGTAGAGGCTAATAGTGATTCGGTATATAAATAATTTGAACTACTCCAATCGGTATCATTGTGATCTAAGACGTGAACGTGAACTAGTGCTTGCGCCTGTCAGGATAACCATATCAACACAAAATGGCCGTCAAACTAGTAGTGAGTTCCAGCTTGGTTCCAGTTCGTCGTGAAAGTTACTGTGATTACTACAGTGTTTTTTTCTCTTTAGTTTCTACTTGCCGCTGCATTGTTTGCCAGTGGTGTGATGTGCGCTCCTGCTGCTAAACCCGATCCAAAGGCACAATTTTTAGCTGCAGCTCCACTCGCATACTCCGTAGGTGCCCTCCCATACAGCTACTCGAGTTATGTGTCCCCATACGCTAGCTATGTCTCACCGTATGCGGCAGTTGCGTATCCTGGACTAGGTAATATTTGTCATATAAAATATGATTTTTTTTAAATTATGAAACTAGAGTAACCGGTTATTTCTACAGCTTACAGCTACACATACCCGTACGTTATATAACTAACTATTTGGCGTGATAACGAAAAATTTAACCTGTAAGTAGGTGTAATAAATTAAAATTGTATATAGTAAATTAAGGATACATTGTTTTGATTTGCTTTGAAGAATAATCAATTCAACAAAGATCTAACTCCATATTCGAATTGCCTGTTTATTGGTTTGTTCCTCAAATTCGAAATGTTCGTTGAAAGCACTAAAAACCGCATCAAATTCCTAAAACTTTGCTGTGTGGATTATGTGTGTGTGTTGAACAAAGTTAGCCAATTGGACGTAGTTCTCTCCCTTCGATGTAGAGCAGCTTCCTTAATTTATTCTTGATTAGATAAGTCGCACTAGCCGAGCTCTTCTGGTTGTTAAGAGGAGAAGATTGTTAGTTAATCGGTATTACGAAGTTCAGTTTGGTTTTGACTAAAACAAATTTAACGGAAATCGTGTTTGTATTAATTTCAATATTAATGTCTAGGTGAAAATGCTCCTTGCAGGCAGCGTTCCCCAGTAATTTCAGCAATCAACCGATCGCTGTTCAAGGGACAAGCCACAATTAGTTTAACCCCCAGCTACTACTGCACATAATTTGGACACTTCCATTTGACTTGGCTGTGTCCAAATCATGTACCGATGGGTTTAAAATAGGTTGATTATTTTATCCATGCCTCCGATAAATTCTCTTACACCCTAATCTTAGAAATTATCCAATGCACTGGTATTGCTAGTTTAAGTAGATCAGTTGCTGGAGGACGTTGAGAGTCTCGGCGGAACAACCAGCTTCAATGACGTCCGCTGGAAGAGGTCGAGGGTCTCAGAGGCGACCCCTACTTCAACGACGTCTGGTCTTAAGAACGGCGAGAGTCTCTTTGGTGCTCCCAACAGCATCGACCGACCGCAGAAGGACTTTGAAAGTCCCGGCAGCGTTTCGTAGCATATGAACGACAGCTGGATGGATGACAACGAGAGTCCTAGTGGCTCTCCTACTTCGACAATTACTGCTGGAGAACATTGTGGGTTACAGCGACGCCCTCTACTTCACCAGCGATCGCTCGAGAACGTTGAGGATCGCGGCGGCGCCCCAGCTGTAACAAAGATTGCTCAAGAACGACGAGAGTACCGGTGGTGGAAGAACCGGCTGTTAAAGTCCCAGTGGCGCTTCAAATAATAATCCAAAACGAAAATTGTGTCAATATTTACAAAAAAATCCCATACTCTTGGAGAATGAACAAGGTGCTGGAAGAAAATATGCAATTGGTCATCCAAAGCTTTAATTAATTTATGAACTTCGATAAGGTCTCATTTTTTGCCACAGGGTTTAACTTTATTCCGTCAACTAGAATCATTTTCTGGTTGTCGACAAAATTGTTGGATATATTTCTTATATATAAAAATGAAAGTGAAAAAGTTCGACCGCGCATCACTTGAGAACGGAGCGTCCGATTTGAGCCATCTTTTCTTTATTGTGTTCGTTTCCACCACCGCTATGTTTTTACGGCGAGAAAAGTTGAAAAATTTACTCGGAAGATAGTAAAACTCGAAAAAATAGTTTTCCATATAAAACCCGCAACGCATTGTATGCGCCATGTCGTTGGCTGCTATGATCATCGTACGATTTTTTGCAGCACCGTTGTCGTATTCAAACAAACACGTGGTTACCTTCATTGGAATCGCCACATCTAACAATGCTATTAAACATTTTGGGGGTTTACAATTTCAGAAAATAACCTATCAATAGGTTAAACTTATTAATCAACCTAAACTCAAGCCTAAAGTGTCAGCAATAAAATTCGTTAATTTCATTCATTCGTTCATTCATTTATCAAATTTATGAAACAAACACGAATCATTTTTATTCCTTTTTACATCGGATGCGTAGCCGGAAGATCCAGTGCAGGTTAACAAAAGGTTTAAGCACTAAATTCACTAAATTGCCACTTCCCAATCGTCAAATGAAGAATACATTTTGCATATGTTAACCGATTATGAGCATATTCGGTTTAACTGAATATCAAGCTAATAAATCAACAGTAAGAGCATATAATTTAGAATTTTTTTAAAAATAGTGAACGAAGCAACTATTATACATCGTATTTAAGGGATCAGTCCCGGCGTAGTGGTTAGCATTCACGCCTTTCACGCCTTTCACGCCGAGGACCCGGGTTCAAATCCCAACCCCGCAGAAGTCACGAATGACCCAAGCTGGTTTAGCTGGTTTAGGTTGATTAATAAGTTGGACCTATTGATTGGTTATTTTCTGAAATTGTAAACCCCCAAAATGTTTAATAGCATTGTTAGATGTGGCGATTCCAATGAAGGTAACCACGTGTTTGTTTGAATACGACAACGGTGCTGCAAAAAATCGTACGATGATCATAGCAGCCAACGACATGGCGCATACAATGCGTTGCGGGTTTTATATGGAAAACTAATTTTTCGAGTTTTCCTATCTTCCGAGTAAATTTTTCAACTTTTCTCGCCGTAAAAACATAGCGGTGGTGGAAACGAACACAATAAAGAAAAGACGGCTCAAATCGGACGCTCCGTTCTCAAGTGATGCGCGGTCGAACTTTTTCACTTCCATTTTTATATATAAGAAGAATTGTTTTAGTGCGTGAATTACCAAAGGAACAATACAGCGATCAATTGATTTTGTGGAATAATAAAATTTAGTTTGTTTTGAGAATTGGGAATAACAGTTATCGAGATTCAGCAATGCAATTCCTTTGGGTAATTCTTATCAATAGATTTATGAATTAAAAAAAAAAATAAAAATCTGATGACTATTGATATTGAATACATATCAGAATATAAAATTGGCCCTTAAATTATCGAGAAATTCCAAAGTTGCAGCAGACGATATTAGCCGTCGTACCAAATTTTACAACAAATATATTAACATCCAGTATTACTACTTTAAACCAGCAGAGTTTATAAAACAAGACTCAATGCAACTACCACAAACACGACTGTTGATATTGCTGGGATTGGCAAACCAACTTTTACACCGATATGCATTTCTTACTAATGACTTAATACAGTTGTTAAATTTAGACATTCTCTGAAATCCCAGCGTTTAATAAACCAAACGCAGAACTCCTTAGACAACGGCAAAACTTGACTTATACCTAGAAAATATCCCTTTTTCAAAAACGCAGCAGGAGTTTATCTGAAGTTTACATATCGTATATTTGGCCCAATTTGTGGCAGTACGAAGTTTGCCGGGTCTTCTAGTTTTACTACAAAAACGTTGAATTTACCCATGTCACGTGTCATATCATGTGGTTTTGGGTTTAGAGGCGTATGGGCCTAGAGTCGTTGTCAAATTAGTCAAAGCTGAGTTGAATGGTATATGAGACTCGGCCCTAGGAACCTCGGATCAAAAGGCGGATTTTCAGGACATTGTACAGTGGACCCCGTTCGTTTGAACGATTCCTCAAACTAACGGGGTTACTTTTTATTTTGAACAATTGGTAACCCGAAATATGCTGAAACCTGTGTGAACTGGCCGCCCTGCTCTTTGTTATTGTTTTGGTGGTTTGTTTTAGTTGGCAGTTACAAGTGCGAATATTGCATTTCCCGATCGGATTTCTATCTTAATCGTTAGGAACACGAAATGTGAAACCGATTAAACACGCTAGGTCAGTACAAATAAATCGTGTTTATGTGCATTGTCTACATAAACAAATGATGTCATGTTGAGAATGACATTTGAACCATTTCTAATTTGCACGTCATGTAAACCAACGGGGTTAAAATTAAAAAGTGTTTAGATTAAAATTGGTCAAACGAGCGGGGGTCCACGGTATATAGTTTCTAATATCGCCCACTAAGACAGAAATCGTGTACAAGATGCTGAGTTGTAAGATTAGGCGGGTGATATAAGAAAAGCAAAAAATTCTGCAACTCTTAACTATGGTCTCAAATTCGCATAAGTTGACCGATTTGGCTGAAATTTTAACCAAAGCCTCAAGATTGAATATAAAACAAGTGGTGTTGATCTAAGGAATGTGGGTAATTTTTAAGGTCACTTTTAGGACCCCTAAAGTGAGAAAAATTTCATTTTTTAAAATTAAATTTCATATTGATCTGAAAAAATCTCTTCTAATTTTTGTAGAACGTGAATGTGTATATATCCAGAAAGCTTGTCCTATAAACTTTCCAAAAATGTCTAAAAAGCTTAAAATTGCTTAGAAACTGATTGAGTTATTCATGATAGTACGGAAAAGTTAATCGATTGCAGAATGGGTCGATTAACTTTTCCGAACTATTAACTTTTCTGAGTAGTCCTAGAAGTCATTGAAAATGATAAATACAAAAGCGAAAAATACATTCTCGGATATAGGAAAAACATTTTTATGCATCTGGAAGTTGTAATGGAAAGAAATATGTAGCAAGATCTTTATGAAATAATACTTAGTTTGTTTCAGTAAGTTTAAAATAGTCGGTTATACTAGCTTACTTTTGTTTTCTCGTAGTCTATGACTACGTTTTGATAATATTCGTGCTTATTTCCAACTTTTTTTTTACTTCGTTTATAAGCCCAATCTCTCCTCTTCACAAAACCGTGTCGTTTGTAGTTTGTTTCATAGCAAATTTTGGAAATATCACAATCATTATATGAAAATTGTGAACCTTGCTACAAATAACTGATTGTTTTATTCAGTTAATGCCATTGCACACCTAAATTTATGAATGTTTCTCATAGCATTTTTTTCTCAGCTCTTCAATGGTGGTCTTAAATTGAAAATCGGTTTGGGGGGCTCATGGTGAAAACGGCCATTTTTTGATAAAATCCAATATGGCGACCAAATCCAAGATGGCCGTAAAAAATTTTACTCCATTTGAAAGCCCTGTTCTTCTTTACAAAACCGGACCATTTGTTAGTTGTTTCATGGCAAATTTATGAAATATCACGTGATATAGATTTCAAGGTTTGCTCAAAATTCAACTTTTTTTGAAACTGTTAGGCCCCTTGGCGAATGAGGAGTCCACTATTATTAGGTATCAAAAGTGTAATTCTTATTTTTTAGCCTTTCTCAACCAATTAAGCACAAAAGTTCCAATATTTGAAGACCTCGTGTCAGTAGTGGCCCCGTTTCAGCGAGAATTACTCAGTATTGAGCAGGTGTGGGTGTGTATCGACCGAGCTCGCAAATAGCAGATTTTTCTCAAGAGGAATTTACATTCCGCCCGATCGAGTATGCGATGATGCTCTGATCGATGTTCACTCCCGTTCTTTTAAGACAGTGTTCTATTTAGCCACAGCAACCGACGAGCTCATTGCTATCGGGGATTTCAACCTACCAGGGCTTCTGAGGCAACCATTCAGCTTCTCGATTGCTATAGCTCTGCTACATTGCTACAGATCAACAACGTGACCTACGAGAACAATCGCAGTTTGGATTTCTGAAGTGTCGCAGTGATTTCGCTCATTCCGTAGCCTTTGGTTAAGCCAGTAAAGCCCCTCCGTCTACGTCCACCATTATGATCAAACGGATAATCATCCCAACTGTTTCGTATGACTTTCGGAATGTTGATCACCGAATTCTTTGCCACAATCAACTGGATTGTGTTCTTGACGGAAACGATGCCGAAAAAGCAGTATCACCTCTTTTGCACATAATTGGGCACGCAATCGATCGTTATGTACCTAAAATAGTACATTCGCCGAACATCGAGCCTTGGTTAACCCATAGAACCAGTTGGGAATGCTGTAGACGACACTTGCAGAACACCTTCATCGTAATCTGAAGGTGAAACCGAAAGCTTCCTTCAACCATGTCCCTGAATGGTGGGGTTTGTTCGGATCCTTAGGATATCTGCCAACTATTTGCTGATAAATTCCGGTGAACGTTTTACGAAGGAGTGATTTCAGACGTCCAAGTTGTTTAGGTTGCTTACAATGTTCCGCTAATGAGTGGTAATACGCTGGGTACTCACGTCGACGAAGCAGTGATCTCTAGAGTCGTCTCAACGTGAAAATCCTTCGATAAGAGCTTCGGCTTTTGTTTAGCCTGCCTCGACTTCGCTGCTGTCACACTGCAAACAATACCTAAGTGATGATCAACACGGATTCATCGCAGGAAACCCAACCACTACGAATCTCCTGCGTCCTGTAACTAAATAGGAAACATTCTGTATCAGCAGGATTGTCCCGCAGGTCATAAACTGATTGTGACGGTTGATGGTGTTCAATCTAATGCGTTTCCGGCCTCCGGCCTGGAATCTCACAAGGCACTCATTTGGGACCGTTAATCTTTAATGAAAATAGAAGAAGAAATCTCTGGATTATTGGCAACGACCTTTAGCATGAAAACACGGACACGAATCGGAACATGAAATATACTGACCCTTGCCCAGCAAGGCAAGCTGGCTCAACATGCAGGGGAAGCTAGCTGCCTGATTCTTGAAATCCTGGGTCCAGCGTGGTCCACTGGCCAGGTACGGGCGAACACAAGACATCATCCGGGCAAGTCTATCTTTACTCTGGCATGGGAGGTGAAAATGCTACTCGTCAAAGAGAAGTTGGATTTCTACTGAGCCCAGGGGCACATGCGGCCCCGAAAAGCGGGAACCGATAAACGAAAGGACAATCGTCAGAACACGGGTTAGAAACCTTACAGCAATCCAGTGCTATGCGCCAAAAGATGCTGCCGACCTGCAGGAGAAAGAGAGTTTCTACTGCCAGCTGAACAGCATGGTTGAGAAAATCCCGAAGGGGGACATCCAAATCCGCTTGGGCGAATTCAACGCGAAGATTGGTTCAAACAACGTGGACCTGGAACGCGTCATAGGACACCTTGTCTACAGCATTTTGTGGTAATAACAACATGGTCATTGGTGGATCGCTCTTTCCCCATAACCTAGCACACAGTCATGTGGGTTTCCCGTGACGGTTGAACAGAAACCCAAATTAACCACTAAAGAAGCCTTCTTGATGTTCGCAACAAACGCTGCGCTAACATTGCATCCGACCATTACCTTGTTATCGCTGAGATACGTTTGCGCGTAAACGTGTCCAACGACGGGAGGAGAAAGTCGGGTGCCATTACGATTTCCGCCGGTAGTAGTTCGCAGCATCCTGAGGTGAAGGACAGAGCTGGTCAGCTACTGACCGACCATACAGAATAGATAGCATTGACCATAAAATACTACTACAGAACATCTCGCGACTTGGCGCACCTCGGATTTCATGGAATGGCTTGGCAGGCGGCAGAGTTCTGCGTGTGCAGCTTGACTCCTATTTCTCTTTTTAGTTTACTAATCGATTCACGACAATTCTATCTGTTTTGAGCTTCCGTGCGTCGCAACGCTCCCTCCGATCAACCGGACTACTGCAGCCGAGTATCCATCGAACAACTTTTGGATTCAACGAACCAATAACTGCCTGCACTCGAACTTTCTCTACAGTTTGGGTTCGGCGAACCGTCACATAAGTTCGCACCCAATCCTCCTTGCTTTTTTTTAGTCTGGCGTAGGTTGCCTCCGCCGTTCCAAGGTTTCTAGTAATGATGTCGAGGTCGTCTGCGAAGGCTAGGAGTTGGCTACTCTTGCTGAAGATCATTCCTCTCGTTTCGATGCCCGCTCACTGGATCACACCTTCAATAGCAATATTGAATAACATACAGGATAGTCCATCCCCTTGCCGCAATCCTCTGTGCGATTCTAAAGGACTCGAGAGTCTCCCCGTATCGCACACTTAGCGCATCACTCGCTAGTAGCCTTGATCAGCCGCGTCAGTTTGTCCGGCAAAACCGTACTCGTGCATTATCTGCCACAGCTGTTCGCGTTTAACTGTATCGTATGCTGCTCTGAAATCCATGAAAATATGATGCGTGGGCACGTTGTACACTTGGCATTTCTGTTGGATTTGTCGGAGAGTAAAAATTTGATCCGATCCAACGAATTCTTTTGCTATTGGGAATAGACGACGTAACAAAATCTGAGGGAGCACCTTGCAGGCGGCGTTGATCAGCGTAACACCACGGTACTTACAGCAATCTAGCCGATCGCCCTTTTTGTAGATGACCTTCCATCCACTCCCCAGCTAGCACCAACTCGTATATCTATGTACGAAAATTATTGTAAATATCTCTCAACAAATTCGTAATCGTAATTAATGCTTGATAAAGTGGACCCATTTTCTGTCGTATCTAATGATAATAACTGACATACATACGATTTTCAGCACAAAATCGTATAGCATTACGAAGCGATTCGCGCTTAATCGGATATTATCGTATATAAATGCTTATATAGTCGTAACGCTTCTAAATATTCCTAATCGCGTATATCGCCTCCAAAATAGTACGGATATGCCAATTTTGCGCATCAAATATGATTTACTAGCATGTATATCTGTACGTAGAGCAGATTTCAATCTTTTATATACATATGAAAATGCTAGCTGGGTCCTCCGGTAATCTCTTGTCCTTCCAAATCCTTGAAATTATCCACTGATGTGCCTTTGCTAACGGTTCTCGGCCTTTTTTGTATAGTTCTACCGGTAGTCGGTTCTTTCCGGCGACTCCCACACTCGTGTGGTCTAATTTTGTCACACACGCGTACTCATCCTAACGAACGTGCCGGCGTAAGCGTCCCTTTCGGACTCTTGCTCTTACTTATTCATGCATTACGACGAGTTTTTGCGAGTGTGTGTCTAGCTAATAGCTACGGTCCTCGCTCTCGGCCTTCGTTGCAGCCCGAGCTGCTGATGCCGAGTACTCGCGTTGGGATCGCACTCCCGCTCGTAAGAAGAATCGGGGGCGAAGACGAAGAAGAAAAGGAAAAGTAATGCAAAACCTGTATCCCAGTGCGCCACTATGCCTCACGGGCAACTGATTGCTCAGGAGCAGTGGTTGGAGAATTCGCGAAAAAGTGATCATTCGAATCGATGAATATCCCTCATGAACATACACTATTCGCCTGCCTCGCCGATAATGCACGCATCAGCTTTGAATTTTATCACGAACAGAACCTCATTATGAACATCAGAATTCGTTCAAAAATTGAATATTGAACATTGAGTGTGTTCGATTTTTCGGATATAGAATGCCCGGGGACGTCGGAAAGTATTCAAAATAATATTACCACGAAAAGAGAATACTTTAAAGTAGTGTTAGTGGCTTTGCAAGCAGCAGAAAGCGTCAGTTCGTACTTTTGCGTTGCTCACGATATTCGTATATTCAGCGATGCTACGAAGCGTGAGTGTATGTTGCTCATTGTTATAGACGAATTGAACCAATCGCGTAGCTGTTTTATCATGATAAAAACCGTTTGCCGATGCTCGGCGTATCTATTCATTTTGCGAGTTTTCCAACCTCTGCTCAGGAGTTATTTGACTCGCGAATAAGCTATGCAGGAAGACGATGTGCGTGCGCGAGTGTGAGGTAGCAGAATGTCTGCACACAGCAACGGTGGCTGTTTGTTTTACGCTTGCATGTGCGGCGCAAGCGTTGAATGCTATGCTTCTCATACTCACTCGCGTGAGAATAGACAATGTTGGCTTCTCGCTTGCAACATTGTTTCGACCTATCGACCACATCGCGCTCGTTTGTGATTAGATCCCCTTCTCGTCCCTGCACATGTCAGGTTTAGAAGTGTAGCACTTAGGAGTTTGTTTCACCTTCTTATAAAACTTGCGCGTTTCAGTAGCCCGGAATAGCTGTTCCAGCTCCTCACGATCCCTGTCCTGGCGCTTTTTCTTCGCTCGTCGATATTTGGCTAAATTCCTCTCTAGTAGAAATGCTTAGATAGTTTTTCCTCTCCATCGTTTGTTGGCAGGGGCTTGCGATGGGTGCCATGTTTTTGTTGCCAACATCCTCAGCACATCTCGACAAGGTTGGTAGCAAATTTACCTGTCAGACGGGCGCTATTTCCTGCATTTCTTGCAAATAGCGCCCTTCGTTAAGTCGACTGTCAAACACCGTTCGTTAAGATAAGGATAGCACCCCGCTGTTTGTTGGCATTCCCCGTCAAACCAATCATTTTGTGTATTGCCACGACTCTGGCAACGCTGGTGTCATCGACAACAGCCCTTCGGAATGTTCCGTTTCGCCTTGACAGAAGCGATGTCAGTGAGACGTCAGTTGATATATAATAAGTGGGAGAAGAAGATCTGAAACTTAACTAATGAAAAGCCATCTTTATTGCAAGAAGCTATTATTATTGATTGCACACCACGTGAATTTCTAAACCTAACTACTATACATGTATATAATTAGTAAAAATCTAGTGATTATCTACAATTTAACTAGTTAAACCTAGATAATACTCTAAACTACATACGGATTGAATAAGATAATCTAACCTAAATTACGAAGCCTACACTAAATTGTAAGTGACCACATTGTTATATTACATACATGCAAATAATATCGATTAATAAATATTGTAGCTTGAGCCGATCTGGAACTAAGAGTTTCAACCGCTAAATAGAAAGTGTAGTGCCTTTTCAAAGGAACATCGTGTGCTCGAAGTTTCCTCACCTAGCACCGCGGTTGCGGTCTTATTGACGGCCGAGCGTCTAGCTCCACAGAGGAAAACAGTTTTCGGCAGCTCGTGGGTTGTCTAATTTCCGAAAGCCTCGGGAAGCTGCAAAGTTGATGCATCGCTGGCCGTTATCGTTCGTTTCGGTGTACGAGCCATGGGATTGCTGTGTTATTGGCTCATCAAACATCAACATCAAACAAAAATTTCTGTGAAAAATTAATAGAAGAATTTTCGGTAATTGCGGTTATGAGCAAAGCAAAGCAAAACCTAGGTGCTACATGCCGTTATCGAAACTTGACCTTCTGTTTTTATACGACAGACTTCGCATCCAGCCGTTAGAGTACAGGACAATTGCAGGGCCAGTTGCTACGATCCTATTGACTCTAACAGCCTCTCCCAGCCGAGATTCGAACATACAACGACTGGCTTATTAGGCCGGCATCATACCTCGAGGCCAACTGGGAGGAATTTTGGTTATGAATCCATTAAAAATACGATCAATAAACTTTAATTTATTAGACCAAACTCGTGTTTTTAGTCTTTGACCTTGAAATGCGGTCAGGCATTAATATTAATATTTTTTTAAAGCGGTGGAATTGATGGAGGGACGGTAGGGGAAAGTAATGAAGATTTTTGGAATACAGGGGAAAGAGCGGGAAGGTGCCTTTCTCCGAAAATCCGCGCTGAGAATCGCGGCTAACAAGCTGACAGACGAACAGCGTCACACGCAGTATCTTGTAAGTCGCAAGGGCCTGCATAGTGTCGTCGTCCGGCCAGTAAAAACAACTTAGATTTAAACTTCTCGGTCGGTGGTTATCTACAGTAGACGGAGGAAGAGGCACAATTTTGTGTCTACAAATAGCTCAACCACATACGTCGCTACTTTAACAAGGGGGTGGTGCAGTCTCCTTTTGTCCAGCGCCTTTGCGGTTCAAAGATATATGGGTACCAGGGAGCCACATGCCCTGGCGGTTGTTGTGGGTTCAAATCCGGTTATAATCTCAGATTATAGCTTGGTTCGATCCATGCACCTTCCAGTATTGGACAAAAGGTAGGAGTCACAACGATTACATGTTAAGCGGAAGCTCACCTTCCCGCTCTTTCCCCACCATTACAAAAATTTTCATTACTTTCCCCTGCCATCCCTCCATCAATTGTAGAACCACCGTTTTAATTTATTTTTAAGTCACCTATCTGGGGTGACATTGCGATTCTCGTTTCGAGAGGTTTTGGTTCGTTTCGCCAATTCGTTTAACGTGGAGAATCGCAATGTCACCCCTGAAAAGTTGATCCCAATTAGTCGGCCTCTTTCTCCTCCAGTTTGAATAAAGCCTGCAAAAAAAGGGTTTAGGATGAGATTTCACTTAACAATACAACTTAACCTAACAATTCTTCGATGGCACAGGTTTCATCCTTCAACAATGGACTGCAATTCTCGTTCCATTTATTTAATTAATTGAAAAGCAATCGCAACACTAATTCTGCCTCGCGTCGTTTTGACATTTGAGTTGACAGATGAATCGAGATGCTGATGGTAATACAGTAAAAAAATTGCAGTCTAATTCAAACGACATCAACATTTAAATCATTTGCTAGACTTCAGTGGAAAACTTCATTGCTGGTTAATAATCAGCAAACCGTTTTACTGGATCTAAAAAAAAGCAATTTCGATGGTGTGAGGTTATAAAAACGTTGGTTACGTTAACGTTGGATAACCACGCAATTGATAACATCTTTTATGATAAGACGGTAAGACGGTAGGCAGATGCGTTAACGCAAGGTTCGGTTTGATCCTTTACTTTACTTTAGGCTTTTGGCACTCAAAAGACCTAGTGCCTATTCGTAAGCTACGGCGCTAAGTGTGCCAACCCGTTGCAGTTACCAGAAATGCCCGCCACTATAAACGTGAAGCGCGTGAAGCCACGTGGTCGTTATGACCGCGTTACCATCGCATCGTTAGCAGCAGCGAAGCGTTAGCGACATTCGAAAATTCGAAACGTTCGAAACGTAAACAAAAATCTGTTGGTCTCGCTCTAGCTTGCTTCTGTCAGGCTGCTGACAGTGCCGAACCGCAACCGACATAACGGATACGTAGCTGTTGCTTGCTGGAGAAGCAAACTACTCTCATTCATTGATGATCGTGGCCTCTCCTAGTCTTTCTCTCTCTTTTACACTACGCGCGCGGTGTGTATAGTACGTAGTATTACACACTACAACCGCACGTAGGCCGTGTGTGGTACAGCAGCAAACAGGCTCAAACTCAGGCATTCCAGCACCGAGAGCGTCAGGCTGCCATTCAGTCTTGAGCTCAACTTCAATCGTATCGGTCGGGAAAGTGCTGTTCGCTGAAAATTTTTGTAGGTCGCGGAACAAGTTTTCAACTAGCGGGGTTGCATTTTCGCATGCCTACGGTGCAGTTGCGTCAATGCAGCACCGTAATTATTTGGACGCTTAGAAAGTGGAATCGTTTTCGGTACTGCAGCGTGGTGTGTGAACAGTTAATATGGGACATAATTAAAATTTTCGATCAGATTTTTTTTTATTGCGAAGATTGAACAGCCAGCATCATCACTATTGCTGTAGAAGTGTGTGCCAAAAAGAGAAAGAGCGAGTGTGTGTTGGATTCAATAAACTCGAATTTTCTGTCGGTTTCTCGTACGCAAACATATACAGCATTATTAAAGTGGGCTTCGCCCGGGTGGTGAAAGATCCCGGCGGAGCAAGGAAATCGAAAATAAAAAGCCAGCGAGGATCGAATCTCGGCGCGGGGTTACACCGTTCTGTATACGTACGGTACGGTGTTGGTGTGAGTGATCAGGAGTTTTACGGGAGAGCGCACCCGGTTCGGTTCGGCTTCGGTGACGTGTTTGTGTGTTCTTGATCTTGGTGGAACAGTTTTATTTGTTGCTTTTTGTGGATGATAATCGTTCTCAAGATCAATACGGTTTAACAACGTACAGGTTCGGCGGGTATTTGTGGCTACAGCGGGATGCCGAGGGGTTGCTTATTTTGTGTTGGTGATAAGCATTCATGTTGCGTTGGCTGTTATCTGCAGCACGGAATGCCTGAAATCATCCCTCGATTCTTCTGCGTTTGTTTATTCGACACGAAAAGCACATTTCTATCGAAATTTTTCAGTTTGCTTTCCTCGATTTCTAGGGTTTTTATCGCTATCGCGAAAATTTTACTTGTTACATGTTATAGAAATTTCATTTTAGGTACATATATTTATAGGCTTAAGCCTATAGTTATATTTTTTATGGTTAAACATAGTTGGTCCATTATTTAAAAATGTTATTGATTCAATAAGACTCATTCAGCAGAACCGATTTTAAAAATAATTTTGTATTAAATAGTAAACTTGGTTGAAACGTTACGTACAAGTGAATGGGAATGTGATTTTCTATTATTCTTACGACGATAAACTCACCGTAAACAGTAGTTGTCCTTTTATAAACCCAGTGCATCAAGAATTGTGCACCACAAATTCAGTGAACGCAACGAATAGTGATAACCGACGATGAACCGATCGGCACGATCGCCATGAAGAATCCACACACCTTTACGTGAACATGTTTGCGGTGAACAGGGTGGACATCGACAGAAATGTCAAATGTGAAATTTTTTGCAGGTGGTGCAGTGTTTTTTTAATTTATTTTATTTTCAACCTTCATAAAGTGATTGATGATTTGATTCGACTGCGCAGTGAATGCAGTGAATGTGGTGTAAATAAAGAGAAGAAAAATTTTTGGTGAAAAAATTTCCTGAGCGGGGTGGAAACGGTAAATCCCTTCGGCCACCGCGGGGAAACCGCTCGTACGAACAACCGGTGCACCGGTGGACGTGAAATTATTTGCTATTATCGGACGGTGGGATTTTAACACGAACAAGTTGTCTGTTTTCGTTGCAATCCTGTGACCGCAACAGTTGCAACTCTGGATTACGGATACGCCGACGATTTTAAAGGTTAGTCGCTTACGGATTACATGTCCATTGTTTTGCTTTATTTTTGGGAAATGTTTTATCTTTGGGAGACGTGTTTACCTTTGCAACGGGATGCAGGGAATTATAATGATACCGCAAGACAGAAGCGTTACAGAAAACCCATGGAAAAACTGTCAAATTGCCGCAACATAGTTAAAATCCGTATGCATTGTGTCTGGGCCTTTACATTACAAAAATATTCTCCGTAGGTTTCGATTCGCAATTTAATTAACCTTTTTTTGATGATGGCCAAGTGCTTATCGATCTGGAACACGACAATATTGGAAAAATTCAACCGCATTTTAAATGCACTGCTCTCCTCTTGAATTGCAGCTGAATGCTAAACTATTTTCTTTAATTTAAAGTCTATTTTGTGCCCTTTCAAGCTACCACAAGCTTAGAGTTACCTCTAGAAACCACATTCCGCTTGAGTTAATGTGGTAGACCGGCTTGATTTCATATGGTAATGACTTCGGAAGCCACGATTTGAACAATATTACCGGTTGATTGCTAATTATTTTCGTGATGGAATCGATTATAACTAATAATTTCCAACTCCACTGGTAGATGGTATTTTAATGTTGAATTTCCTTGCTGTAGTAGTATTGAGTACGATAGCCATTGAGAAACAGCAGGAGGTGTGTTGAGTAACTTGCCACACTTGCCACTGTAAAGTTTTATAAATCATGTTTAAAAGTTCAAAAGTTAAACAAAATTTATAGGCTGACAAAATCGGGATAAAAAGCTGATAAAATTGGGGGTAGACAAAATCGGGAGCTGACAAAATCGGAATATTACTGTATTGAAATAAGCATAAATAACAATTAAAATGGGAGGAATTGGAGCAACGTAAAAATGAGGTAGGGTTTATTTCTAATTCCCGTCGTAGTAAGGAAAGCCACTCTAATTTCCATCATTTCCATCATTCTGATTTGACTCAAACACACTTACCTTCCGATCCATGCACTTTGAAATCACTGAAAAGCGATTAGTAAAGCATTTTATTGAAACTACGGAACTGACTTTATTTCATAAATTCGTCGTACCGTTTTAAAATCCATCCATCAAAATTTTTCATCGTCCGACCTAAAAATCACAACAATGTTTACGAAGCTAGCGCGCATGTATTTGTGCAGGACGGCATGACAAATGTTGTTCTGCAAAATTTCTGCAGGTCATGCAAGTTTTCCCGGTTGCAGAACAACGACAATGCGTTGCGTGATTTATTTTCATTTTATGAATGACGGAAATTGAAACGATTAGTCGACATATTTTCCTCTTCGTCGCACGAAAAAACGTAGGAAATTTGGTTGTCAGGAATTCTTTAATGAAACAAAGCATTTAAATAGATCTCAGCTCACTTTGATTGATCGCGTATGACAGTCAACAAATTAAAATATCAGGGAATAACTAATTTTGCATTGTGAGTCATAAAAATCGCTGATATTTTTAATAATTTGAGTTGGATAGGACGGGAATAGGTAAATACGACGAAGCAGCAACAGACCCTAGTACAAATCAGAAAGCAAAAGCAGAAAGAAGCTGAGCAACAAAAAGAAATCGCAGAATAAATACGCGGAAGATATCCAGCAAAAGTACAAAAGTTGAAACTACCTAAAGTGCCTCAACTATAGCCAGCATTAAATGGATTAGATAGATTTAACAGGTTGAAGTTCTTTTTCATCGTTGGTCGTTTGTTTATTTTATTTTATTTTACTTTTCATTTGACGTCTACATGAAGTGGTGTGGGTGGGGAAAAGCTCACTTGAAGTGATCACAACAAGATCTTCCTCAAGTGTGCATAAAAATCCCACCATTTTTTGTTATACGTTATATAACATTATATCAAGTCACATCAGTCGAATAGATCAGTATATTGGTTGAACTGACGGACCATTGATGCGATTAGTAAGAAGGCTGCATATTGAGTTGACTAAAAATCTACCTGCAGCATGATTCTTGGTCGCAGGGCTCTAGATCGTGCGGTTTTGATTCCAATAAGCGACAGCGATCTTCGTAGGTAGGCAAGTTATGCGGATCATTCCAAGGAAGATTTCGCAGGGCATAGCGAACGAATTTGCGCTGAATACTTTCTAGTCTGTTGATCCAGATTTCCTGATACGGACTCCAAACTATACTGCCATACTCGAGTTTTGAACGGCTTAGCGAACAGTACAAAGCTTTAAAGCAAAGGGGGTCCGGGTCATCAAATTCGCGTGGTATTTTAAAAATAAATTCAAGCTGGCGGCTTTCTTTTTCGATTGTTGTTGTGATGTGCTGCCTAAAAGATAATTTCTCATCCAGTATCACACCCAAATCTCTCACTAGCTTGACTCTGCTGAGTTTGGTTCCGGCAAGACTGTAATCAAACTGTATTACATTCTTTGTACGATGGTAACTAATGACGTAACATTTTTCCACGCATAATGACAATCAATTGCTCTCACACCAGTCGCTAGATAGGTTTAAGAATAGTTGCAGTCTTAAACAATCTTTAATTTGGCGGATAACAAGGTTTACTTTTTATCTTTAGTTATATCATAATAAACCTCAATCAGTTATTCCCAATATCCTTTTACTGTATATTTTTATTGAATAAAATAGCTGAAGCCGAAAATATTTAGAAATTTTTTTTCCATTTGGGTGGGATTTGGGCTCTAGCGAATCTTATTCAAGAATTTTACGAAAGACGAAAAAGAGATAAAAGTGTTTTACAGTAGTATTTTTATGGTGAATATTTCATTATAACTTATTTTATATACTCATCTTGAAATACTTAAAGTCCGATTTTTAAGACATTCACTACTAGTGAATTCTTACACCAAAGTCTATTCGTGAAAATCATGTAAAATATGAAAAATTAACTCGTAGAAGGGTAATGTTTGGGGTAGCAATTTGATCCAAGCCTGAGGATACGGTTTCTATAAATTTTAACTAAAATGTATTCATACTTCTTTGGCTATCGCCACAATAGGTACACACTGCCACCATTGCGGGAATTCTACCTCCAGTTTAGATACAAAAAATTTTTTTCATCAATATCTTCCGTTTTCCATACCAAAACCGATCACTATCGAAAACAGAAATAGAAAAATCCAACAAAGGACATGTTGATACATGATCATTTTGCTGGATTTTGCTTTGTATTCAACAGATCTTTGAAGCACAGAGAACAGACAATTATGTTCATATACAATACATCGCAAATGATGTGTAAGCTATTAAACAAGACACTAGCGACATCTCTCTTAGTGTGCACCAGTTGCTCAATATCCACGTTGCCAAATTTATTATATATTCTTATCATAATCTACATATTCGAAATACTGGCAGCTCTAATGTTAGTTACTGTAGCAACTCTTTGGTAGCAACCTAAGCAACGGTTGTAGCAACGGATCAATTTTGTTTATGTTAGTTGTTGAACACGGCTGGACATTGAAAACAGAAACCAAAGTGCAATTCAATTTTTTTCGTTATTATGAGTTTTTAGAGTTGAGTATTTAGAGTTTTTCAACAATTGTACCATTTTATCGTTACACGCAGCATGACCCCACCGCGGTGGTACTAGCAGTGAACTTTTCATCCTTGAACACCGGAAAACCTGTACCACTTCATCGATATCCGCCGGTGATGAGGTGTTTGGCTTCGATTCGTTGATCCAAAGATGGCGGCTGCGAAAATCACAGCTTATTCTCAGTCTGCATGCCAATGGCTCGTAACCGATGCAGAAACAGTTTCTCTGAGTAATTAAAAAGGAATTATACAATAATTCCTATTGCTTTGGTGAAAGTATGACGAAAGCTTTGATGTGTATTGACGGACATTAATAACCAAAGCTCATACTATTAGTGATGTGAGCGCCATGTAGCGGAAGCATTACCACTTACTTTCAAAATGGTGGCTGAGCTTTTACACATGTTGCGAAGCCAAGATGAATGTCTGTTCTCTGTGTTTGAAGCATGATGACTAATTGCTCCACTATTGGTACATTTACCCTACCTCGTTTTCCGAAAAAAAAGTGAGTCTTCCCGTCCAACAAATCGGAAAGTTGCTTGGTTCGATTGAGCCTACACCAAGTTGATGTCCTCTATGATAAATAATTTTGTAGCTAAGTGTTAAATATAAACCTCCTCTTCGATGGTTTATATACGATTATATCGTTTGAACATTGAACCTAGACGAACTTTTGATGTCTTGGTCGTAAAATGCATTCGTAACAAAGAGCAACCTGCTACAATCGATCATTTCGAAATACTGAAATAATTTATTTGAAACTGAAGTGCTGTATGAAAACCAGATGGACGGAATGTTCGTACATAAGACGGGACTAATACTCAGAGTGAAGAATTATTCGCACTTAAAGAATAGCGACGGGTTTATCCGACAACAGTTTGCGGACATTTGATTTGTTGCATTTCACTAGTTGGTGAATAGCCGGAAACTAAGAAAATTTGCAAGGTACAGACCGTTAACAAATTAATGAACTATTTTCCGCCATTATTATTAACTGGCTGGCCGTATGTTGTTTGAAAGACCTTCAAATCAATCTGTTATAATAAACGGCGCCTTCAACCATTTTCGAAAGCGAATCGGTTTTGTAAAAAATAGCCCAGCTTAAATCTTCATCATTTTCTGTTCAACGAAAATTGTGCGTCCAATGAGAAATATTTTAAGCAAGTTAACGTATATCGTTAAGCAGTATCATCGTCAATCTCCAGAGGATGTGCAACTGCGATGTGTAGTAGAACTCCAAATTCTAAGAAACTGATAAAAATGATGTGAAAATTGATGAAAATGATGTGATGCATTTTCGAAGTGTACCTTTATTTGTAGTTCTACGTCAACCACGCGTTCGTGGCCGTAGGCAAAGACCTTCATACTTTATTTAAATTAGTTGAAGTAGAAGCACAGACTAACAGACGTAACACTTCGAACAAATTTTCTAACAAAACGTCGTTTAAATGATTATTCTAAATTTCGCAAAAAACACTAGCAGCACCTGGTGCAGTCTTCGCGCTACGCAAAACGACTCACCATACATTTAGTTTGCTATAAATTTACTTTGTATTTTATCTGCTAACAGCACCAGCGTAGGCGAATGACGTTCTCGCGCAGCGACTGTTGTTTGAGTGTTGGCTAGAGTCGACAATTGAAATGATCGTTTTTCTCCAGTATTACGTCTATGGTAGAAGGTTTGGTCCCTCCATCAGACTCAAGTCTGCAAGACGACTTGGTATCAGTGAGTGACGGATAAAACTATAAGACCACGGTCTAATGAAATCTTCAATGTTTAAGTCTTCTAAATTCCAATCGTCCAATTCGTTCCTATTGTGACTTTGTGTACGCGACACCTAGTGGTGAGTACGCGTATTATTATGACAAAGTGTTACATACGCTTTGAACCACCAGAAATGATGATTTCGATCTAGAGTCATCGAAAGCCGCACATGCTGCAGAAATCGTGCGACAAAGACTAAGTTCAATCCCGATTTTTAACTGATTTTTTGATTATAATCTTATTATTCCTCCAGTAAGTCCTTTTTCTAAGCATTTCAATACATTTAATGATGTTGACCGCCAAAAAAGAATACTTGATCGTTAACTTCAGGTATAATTTTAAACAAAATGGACCGGAACTATCACTGCACTGAAAGCCCAGCGAGCAGTTATCCGTCAAATGGCCAAGCTAGGTAAAACCCAACGAGAGATCGCAGCCTTTTTGGCTTCTTGGAGTTGTTTTCAATGCTCTCCGTGACCCAAAACCTTGTCTGGCAACTGGACGTCCTCGGGAAATCACAGTTAAGCATAACGATCAAATCAACCGACTGTCCAATATCGATCCGCTCAAGGCAGCATCGGAGATAAGGGATGAGCTAAGTTTGCCAGTGAGTTCCAGGACAATTCAGAGATGGCGTGTTGGGAAGCTGCTCGTCGGTAATAGTCCAAGAATAGTGAAATTTTCTAAGCAACATCTAGAGTGGATTGGATCCGAAAGGGGTAAGAAATGGCGGAATATTCTATAGTCTGATGATACATGATGTCTGATGGATTTGATGGCAAGCAATGAAAAAACGCTGGGTTCGCCGACTGCCTCTGCTTATGTAATGAGGTTTGACTCTGCTTTCAAACCTCATTACACAATAAAAACCATTTACAAATGAAAAGGAAAATTTCATGATCTGAGGATGTTTCTCCAAGCACGGGATCGATCCAATTTTCTGAATAAAGTAAAGTGGTAGCAGGCACATGGGATCGCGAAATTCTTCTGCTACCTTGAGCGTGAATGAATATAAACTGCCTATTAGCCTTGGCAATTATTTCATTGTAGTGTAGCTATCCGGAACCACGGTTATACCACCATCAATGATTGGGGCCAGCAGAACCAGTTTGTCAGAGAAAGTGATTGTTAGTCTTATTTTTTGTCCCTTATTTTTTGGCATCCCTGTTTGCTTAAAAGGTAATTGATTTTTTGAACGTTCTGATCACTTCCAAAGCATTTTGTCCGTCACTGTAGCTTGCTTAGAAACGTAGTTCACCGAAGATTTCAAAAAGGAAAAAGTTCTTTGGGAAAACGTACTACATTTCCCGTCAGCCTTTGGTTTAACAGATTGCGCACATGTAGCAATTAAACAGTCGAATCTGTACAGGGACGAGTGTATAAACCTGAAAAGGAATAGCTACTAGGAAATATTCAGGCGACTGGCAACGCCCACCCTAGAAGTATTTACAAGTGCTGATTGTTGATACACAGGAACCGTGGCACGATGCAAGCCCACGGAGCAATCCGTAGCTCTCATCTGCACACTGAGAAAATCAGTGCGGAGCCATTTTTGTTGGGTGACAAGTTATATCTGTTAACAGTATGGTTAATGGAAAAGGCAATACTGAAAGCATTCAGCTAGATTCTAGACGGTTGTAAGACGGTTGTGCCTGAATTAGGTACTGCATGGTTAATAAAACCAATAACCTAGTTGGGTTTGAGTTTCCATACAAAATATTGAGTTAATAGATAGCTTCCGAAGAAGCTGTCCTGGAAGACGCAAGAGCTCCACAGGATGTGTTGACAAATGTGTTGAACTTTCTAGTACTAAGTTGCCAAAGCGGGAGATGTCAGTTAAGATCTTGCCATATCCTCTTTAAACGATAAAGAGAGGGAAAATATCCGGCGAAGAGTCCCGTGGTTGTGCGTAGTTCACAGGCCGTGCAGCTTGTGCAGGAATGTGTCGAAAACCAGTGACCAAAGCAAGGGACTCCCTTGGGAGAGAGAACTCCTTGAGGATATTCTTTGACCGCTAAAAGCGTAATCGATGTATCTTCCAATAAGATTGTGATTTCCCTGCTCGACAGCATTGCTTGATATTTCCTTGAAACGATGGTTCTACAATTGATGAAGGGATGGTAAAGGAAAGTAATGAAGAAGGATTTTTTGGGAATGGAGGGGAAAAATGGAAAGGAAGGGGGAGTGCGTAGAACCATCGTTTCAAAAAAATACTAATATATGCCTGACCGCATTTCAAGGTCATGACTAAACTCACGAGGTTTGGTCGATTTTCACAGGAACAGGGCCTTCCCCCGAAACCCCGCGCTGAGAACCGGGGCTAACACGCTGGCAGACGAACAATGTTCACTTTTCAATAATTAGGGTGTCTACTACTTGGAAAACGGGAATCCACAGGGATTTTTATTTACTCTGGTTAAACTTGGAATTCTCAGGAAATTCTTAACCAATTTCAGGAAATTCTTAAAATCTATCGCAAGGTTTTCCTCACAGCAATGCACCCTAACTTAGATAACGATCCTACCCTCTATCTAATCCAATTCAGAAATCTTGCCTGGACCCACAATAACAGAGAAGGAACTGACGCGCGGAGTGTAACGCGCAGTGTCAACATAATAGAAGAAAGCGATTTTCGCATGGAGAACTCGCCTAGGGAAATAGAGTAGGTGGGGAAGTTTCGCCGTTTCGGTAGCTTATGTTGAGACCCGCTGTATAGAAAAAATATACGAGAGTTGACAAGTCCAGCCGGATGATTAGCACATGGATGATTACCCCTTAAAGCAAAGCAAAGCAAAGCCTACGTTCTACATTCCGTTTTCCAATCTTTACATTCTCTTTTTATTCTACAGACTTCGCAGTCAGCTGTTAGAGTACACGACAATTGCGGAGCTAATCTACAAATTAAAAAAGTAAACATTCTAGAATTACAACCAGCTTACTTTTTTTTGCTACGCGCATTCTACGTTCTACGAAAGAGGTTGATAAGCTCGGATGGGTAAAATACCATCCGGATCTGGAGACTTCATTGGTTCAAAGTAACTGAGTACCCAGAGACGCTTCACAATATCCGCACCTTTGTATACTTGCTAAATTTCATGATTCATGCGCTTGCGCCACACTCCATTTTCTAATATGCTGCCAAGAATTGATCGCATGATCTTACGTTCAAAACACCAAGAGCTCGGCGGTCGCTCTCTTTCAACGTCCACGCTTCGTGACTGTAGAGTACCGCCCGGGAGGATTAGCATTTTATAGAGCGTCAGTTTTGTACGGAGTTGCAGTCAACGGGACCTCAGTTGGCTTCGCAATCTGTAGAAGGCTCTGTTGGCAGGCTCATGGCTTACATCGTTGTCACATTTCACTACGCAGCATCCTTCTTGAGATGCGTGTACGCCTCTTCTACAGTTCTATGGTTAACATCCATGACATCGATTTCATCTGCCGACCCTAGGGGCAAGTGAGATTTCGTGATGATGGTATCGCTTCTCTGCATGCCTGCTCTTCGAATAGCCCCTTGCAATGCAATGTTGAAAAGCAAATTCGATAGCCCGTCACCTTGCTTCAAAACATCTAACTCTTATCTCACCCGCTATTCTGACGCTTGATTTTGAACCATCAAGAGTAGCACGTATCAGCCTAATCGGTTTTGTTGATAACCTTGTTCAAGCATAATCCGCCGCAGTTTATTTCGCTTAACAGAATCGTACGCCGTCTGCAAATTGAATTTTTGAACTTTATCGTTTGGTCCGTCGTAGAGCGTTCCTTTCGAATACCGCACTGGTATGCGCCAACAAAGGTTTCCTGCAACGGCTTCAGGCTATGAAACAGGATGTGGGAAAGAATTTTTTTTGCAGAATAGGGGAGAGTAATGCCCCGATAATTGCTGCATTTGAGTCGAAGGCTCTTTTTATAAATAGGGCAAGGCCCTTTGGTTAATTGCAGCAAAGATTTCCAATTCTATAATCCTAAATACGAATGTCGACCGACAGAGTTCCAAAAATGATTGTTGTCTGTTGCACACAGCACAATGAGCGAAATTTCTGAGGAGTTTTTACTTGTTATCAATTTTCACTTCCTATATTTATCAATCGAAACACGATTTTATTTCCAGGCGAATCAACTCGTAGAAAAGGTATGTTTATTTTCTTATAACTTTGACTACTTGGAAGCATGAGCCCCCAGGTTTCCTGACAAAGTGCTATTTTGGGCCAACCTACTGAATATGCATCAGCGATTAGAAAATAGAAACAGCGTGGCTTACACACTTTTGGAATTGTTGATTCCAACATGGAAGTCAGAGAGTGAAGTTGTCGAGGCCAAATGGGAACGAAAAACTTAAGAAATTGCTATTTTAAGCACAACAGAAAGAGTTAGGTATTCCTATATAGTCACTAAGGGTAGCATTGAAAAGTTATTTTCAGTTTTATTTAGCCAATTGGCTGCTGTCATAACTCGTCAGTGACAGCTGTCACTCCATACTGGTTAGGCACCGTGGTTTTTTGAAATTTTTGCTCCTACATTAGAGGCATAATTTAACCACAGTTCAAAGCAACCAGCGCTCGTTGGTGTACACTAGACCGGTAAAATGACGAAAACCGTTTACGTTACAATAAAGTGAAACTTAATTCACTAAACAGTGGCCATGATTAGACCACAGCAGCAGCAGCGCCACTGCCAGCGCCATCGCGATCGTTCCATAGAAATGGTTTTGTTTTCTCCCTGGTAAGCAACAACAAAGTCTCTCTAGTATCTATTTAGTTCGAAGTCAGCAAAGCGTTGGCGGCGCAGGAGCTCGGAGTACACGCTCGGATGAGACATCCGAGAAGTTGTGCATTTGGCACGATCGGTGCCTGTCCGGGAGTCTCAATGAATAGACTGCGGTGCGGTGGCGGTTAAAAACAGCGATCCACTCTAGTGATTTCTGAATTTGATATCCCACACCCACCGGTCCACCACCTTCAACTGCTTACTACTGTGTACGGCTCTACCGTAAGTAGTATTATTTACCGTACCGCGCCGGAGCCTGGTTGGGTAGACTGAGATTTCCTTTTCGTTTCCAGTGCCCACCCCACATTACTTTCCCTGCCTTTCAGCGTGCCAGTAAGCCTCGGCAGCAAAAAAAAAACGTCCGGAGGCTTCACTCAAAAGTGTCGTCTCGAGTGTCGTCGCCGTTGATTCGATTCGATACGCCTCATGCCTTTTTGCCCAAAGGCAAAAAGCCCCGACCGACATCCAAGATCCGGGTGGCCTACGGAGCATATCCACTTAGCTAGCCGAAAGATCCGTCGCATTGGCAAACATCGTAACGAATAAACGGCTGCTTTGACATTGGGAAGTTCAAGGTTGGAGAAAGCCTCCGGCCGTGATGGCTGCTGCATTGATTTGCATTTGATTAAGCGTCAAGGGACTGTGTTCAAATTAGGTATACTCGCCCTGCAGAGTAGTGCCAGGAATGATTCAGAGTGAACACAGTAAAAATCGCACTTGTGTGGGTGATTGATGGCTACTCTATATCAGTTTTCTTTTTCCGTGATATCCATTATCGCGGTGGGAACCGGATTTGTTTCATGATAAATTATCGCGTTGGAAACTTTTTTTTGAATTATGTTGTTAAATTCTTTACCAACTCCTAACAAAGCCTAAGTATTACAAAACATTCTGCACAAAATCAAAATTTCTACTGTGCCGTTCATATTACAACGAAGTCATAAAACCCCTAGGTTTGTTCCACACCTTCGGTCATATGCCAGCGGAATACTTTCCAAATCGTTAACTATGGGATTAACGTATAAAAGAATTCACCGCAAGGCAACAGGTAAACAGGTGCCACCAGGTGACGTCAACGAGTAAACCTTAACGATTCTTTTTTTTTTTTCCAAACCAAGGCAAGGTATTGTGTGATGATTATTCCTGAGGGCTTACGGTGGTCGCGAATGAGCTATTCGTGCATTAAGCGACTTAGTCTCTCTCTTTAGACTCTTTCTCTCTCCCTCTCTGTTTAATGGCTCATAACTAATAGCCACTGCACGGCGGACAGTCCAGCGGTAACTTGTTGTAAGATAACTAAGGCGATCGGATCGGGAGGCAGAAGCGAGGGCTTTCGATCGGTTGCTCTGGGATGCTCATCGGAATGGTGATTATGGTGATCATGGAAGCGGATGATTGTTCCTCAATTATTCGAGAAAATGGGAAACAGATCTAACGATCTAATAGGTTTGTTTTTTCTTAGTTGTGGCAAATTTGAGCTTTTTACGGAACCGAATCAAGCGAAGCTCTGAAAAAAATGTGGTTTAATGTATTCCACGAATGAAGAAATTATATGGCTTGATTGCAAAGATGTGGGATTGTTTATTTTCTGTGGAAAATTAATTTGAAACTGGAAGTTGATGCTAGAAGTTGCTTATACTTTTCAGTTAATCACCAATAACGATTATAACGTAATGTAAGCATGTTCTGCGTTACCCAGAGACGTGATATTAATTTAGAAATTATGAACTAAGGGTTTATGAAGCATTAAACGTAAGCTATGTAAATAAATTTGCAATCACTAATTTTAGCTACCTGTCTGAATTGAAGATCTGAAGACCTATAAAAGTTAAACACAAAGAAATCTTCTCACACAAAAGTTGCTGACATTTATTTATTTTTCGAGTGAAATTTTTTAAAGTTTCAATATTAATTGCGATGAGAAAAAATCTCGGACTATCCGCTCGTGAGTTGGCTAAATGGTTGAATCATCCCAAATTTACGATCTGTGATGTGTCCTGGAGCGATCTGGAAAATGTTCCAAAAGGACCGACTCCCAACAGAACCCTAAAAAATTGGCAATGAGCCACTAGTACTAACGGTACATCATTGTATAATTTTTAGGACTTTGTTGGAGGCAAAAACTACTTTAGGACCTACGAAACTTTCACACTCCAACAGATTCTCCAGATCCGCAATATATTTTCGTGGATTTCAGAGCGGCAGACGATACAGTCAAGCGGGAATAGTTATTGCCAACAATGCACGAGTAGGGATTTCCAGATAAACTGACGCAGCTGATCTGAAGCCCCTCTAGAACTAGTGATGTGCTTGGGGCGCGTTTCGGGCACACTTTAGAATCCCTTCGCATCTTGTAGCGGGTTGTGGCAAAGAGATGTGTAATCCTGAATATCCTTTAATATCATTATTGAGAATGTGATTTGGCGAAGAGCAGCATAGAGCCAGGATAACTCGTGCTCTATCAAGAACTTGTCTCCATCCGAGTACAATGGAGGCTAGGTTGCGAATTCAGATTATGGATTCAGAAATTTTCTATAGACCTACGGGTCAAGTGCTCGTATGTATGGATTTTCATAAACTACGCAAAAGGTTGAAAATGTCTTTTTGTTAGAATAATAACGAATAGGCTACATTCAGTAAATAATATCCTGAAAAGTATAACTTTCCGATTTAACAGCCGATATGAATAATTTCTAACAGAGTTCCCTTGAGAGAAAACAACGAACAGAATAGTAAAGAGGGTTTACTCTAATGAGTAGTGAAATGAAAAGACAAGATTATATTGATTCTATTGCTTCGCAAATTTTGATATAATTTCTGTAATGCGACAAAACCCGGGATAGGAGCAATCAGATTTAGATTCACTGACATTACTTACTTGTAAATGATAATTGCTTTGTCGCGATCTGTATAGATTATGATAAACTTCATGCCAAATCATGTGCATTGCATGATTGAGTTGAGAAATACAACAGATATGGACGATCGGTTGTATGCAGTGCGTGAATCTCAATACAAACAACTTGCTCTTTTTACACGTTGATTAAAAAACGGTTGAACATTTAAGCCTTCCGAAAACACAAATGTTGAACAGAAAAATAGAAATGAACATATGACGAAAAAGTGATAAAAAGATGGCGAAAATACAATAACAAGTTGACGAATAATTGACGAAAATACGATGGAAGTAACATGAAAATATGATGAAAAGATGCCAAAACAGGGAACAAAAAACGTGTAGAAAGCGTCTAACTCAAAAAAAGGCGACGAAATGATTTTTTTTGTGTGGATATTATCACTACGACCAGCATTTTGATCTATTGTGATCTTATCCAGGTGTTGTTCCGCACTTCGTTGTTATTGCAGTATCGCTATAGAGTGAGCAAACTGCTTTTATTATCCGTGCTTAAAGTGTCGGTGTGTTTTCACCCCTTTTTCCCTCTACGCTTCTTACTACTTTTCAACCAACCTCTGGAGCCAGGAAGTGCGGAGACTAGTTACAATTTGTCCTTGGACAAGAGGCTTCATTCGCACCTCGAGCAAGTATCATTAACCAGTCCCGGCTAAAGGCTTCATGGTCGGTAAAGCAGAGTTCAGCACAGAGTGAAGGTGTGTATGTATTACCAATCTCGTTCCTAGAACCAGGAAGCGGAACAAGCTATAATTTGCCCTTGAACAAGAGGCTTCATTCGCACCTCAAGCAAGTACCACTCTTATAACTTGCCCTGGCAAGAGACTTTCATTGTTAGTAAATGCAGAATGCAGTAAGAAGGATGTGGTGGGGCCTGAGAATAAACCCATGCTAAAGTCACTTAACATCGAATGGCCTGATTCTACTAAGATTCGAACCCACGACCACTCGCTTGTCGAGGCAGACTCGGTAACCTTGCGGCTACAGGTCCCTCCTCGACGAAAAGATGACGAGAGAACGATAAAAAAAACAATGTGAATTTTTTAATCGAGCAAAAAAAAAATGGGTTTTAAGCATTTTTATTGAAAGTTTAAACATGAAAACCAAATCTCTTCTTGTTTTTAATATATTCCTTATTATTTTCCATGCAAAAATCTATAAAAAAAACAAAAAAAAAATTTTTGGACGATTTTCGGAAATTTAATAGTTTAAATTTCCATTTCTTTTTCGTGTTAGAACCTTTAACTCAACTCGTACATTCATTTTTTGAGTTTTTCAGACTGTAGAGCCCACGGGCAATTGATTTTATAAAAAAAAATTAACTCATATACTACAAATTATTTTTTTGCCCCCCGATTTTTCAAGCCAATTTCTAAGGGGCGGGGTGACAAAAACTTTAATAATAATTTGCAATTGGAATCAGGAATTGCTTAGTATCATGATAGACACACACTTTCCAGGCTCAATTCAAACGTCTTCCGATGACGCACAGGGCTTTAACGCAGCTCAGTCTAGTTCAATTATGGACGAAGATGGAGTTCAAGAATTAGCCAGTGCTATTTTCACGGAGTCGAGAGTTGAGTGGGCAGTGGATTCTATAAATCCCTTCAAGTCTCCAGGATTAGATGGAATTTATCCAGTGCTATTATAAAAAAGCAAGAATATCACGGTTCCTCTTCTGACAAAGATGTTTAGGGCAAGTTTGATACTAGGATACATTCCTAAGAAATGGCGAGAAGTCCGGGTTATCTTCATTCCTAAAGCGGGAAAACGTGACAGGACAAATCCCAAAGCATACAGACCAATCAGTCTCACATCGGTGATTTTAAAGACGTTTGAAAAAATCATGGATCTTCATATCAATTTATCATATTTAAAAAGAAGACCTTTGAACAAATTCCAGTTTGCCTACCAAGCAGGAAAATCAACTGAAACTGCACTTCATACGTTGATTTCGAAAATAGAAAAATCTTTTGACAATAAAGAAATCTCACTTGCAGCTTTTCTTGATATTGAGGGAGCATTTGATAATGCCTCCCACAATTCAATAAATAGAGCCATGGAGAAACGGGGTTTTGACAGGTGCATTTCCAGTTGGATACATGCTATAAATAAATTGGCTGAAAAAGGCTATGAAGTCATAGGATTCGCTGACGATATAACAATTTTAGTAAGGGGAAAGTATGAACATACTATTTCCAATAGAATGCAATCTGCCCTGAACTACACACTTAAATGGTGTGACTTGGAAGGACTAAGTATTAACCCTTCTAAAACAGTCATAATACCATTTACAAGAAGAAGGAAATACAGTATTATAGATCTGCAGCTGAGGGGAGTCCAATTGCAGCTATCCAAACGTACAAAATACTTGGGTGTTATAATTGACCATAAGCTAAATTGGAACGATCATCTAGAGTATGCAATCTCAAAAGCAAACAGTGCTCTTTGGGATTGCAGCAATACATTTGGTAAAAAGTGGGGACTTAAACCGAGGATGATTCACTGGATCTATTCGGCAATTGTGAGACCTAGACTAACATATGCTTCGCTATTGTGGTGGCCTAAAACTACATAAATAACAGAAAATGCTTGGAAAGCTACTACGTATGGCGTGCTCTTCAATAACTGGAGCAATGACCAGCACACCTTCCAAAGCTCTAGATGCTCCTTTATATCTTCTACCGTTGCACCAATTCGTACAACTTGAAGCAGAAAAAGGTGCTCTTAGGCTTATAGGCGTGTTAAACACTTTCAAGATGGGGATCTCAATGGACACCTACGAATACTCCGAGATTTTCAACTGAACATCCTGGTAATCATGAACGAAGACTGGATGGAAACTAGGACAAACTTCGATATACCCTTCAAAGTAATCGAAACCGATCGCAGATTATGGGAAGAAGGTGGTCCTAAGACTCGTCCAGGATCACTCCTGTTTTACACCGATGGTTCTAAAATTGGCAAATCTACAGGAGCTGGGGTCACTGGACCAGGAATCGACATATCAATTCCAATGGGACAGTGGCCCACAGTCTTCCAGCAGAAATACATGCCATATCAACTTGTACAAACATTTGCTTGACTAGGAAATACAGACATGCCAATATCTGTATTTTCTCCGATAGTCAAGCTGCTCTAAATGCCTTAAAAGCACACACATGCCAGTCAAAGCTGGTTTGGGAGTGCATCCTCTCCCTAAGACAATTGGCTTTAACTAACAATGTTAATTTATACTGGGTACCCGGTCATGCCGGTATAGAAAAAGATGAAAAGGCCGATCTCTTAGCGAGAATTGGTTCGTCAACAGAATTCGTTGGGCCTGAGCCATTCTGCGGGGTGTCCACAGCCTGCGTAAAAGCTGAACTCAAAGTCTGGGAATCATCAACGATTGATGCCAACTGGAGAGCTGTTCCAACATTACGACAATTAAAGCGTTTTATTACGCCATGCAAAAGCATCACACGCAGCTTAATCAGTTTGAATAAAGTGGATCTGAGTACGCTGACCGGTCTTTTAACCGGACACTGTCCGAGCAGATATCACCTTAAAAATATAGGTAAGCTGACAGATGACATATGTCGATTCTGTAATTTTGAGATCGAGACCTCAGAACATATACTGTGTCAATGCAGCGCTCTAATTCAACGAAGACTGCGTATTCTCGGAGAGGGCGTTCTAACGCCTAGCAAGATATGGTCTGCTGAAACAAAAAAGGTACTGAAATTCATTCATACCTTCTTGGGGGGAAATGCAAATTCATAGGGCGACCAACACTCTGACTCATAGTGATGGAACGAACTGATTATGCAAACAGCAACACGGAGTATACTACAATAGATCTAACTAATGGTCGCAGTGGTCCAGGCACCCATAAAAAAAATAATTTGCAATGGCCTAATTCCTAATTTCAATTTTTTTTCCTCAAAAAAGTTGCAGGACGTACTAAAATAAGTAGCTTTGCAGAATATAGTTAAATCGAGTAGTCTAGTCGAGCAGTTGAATCAAGCAGTCGGATCGAGTAGTACGTTGAGCACTTGAGAGTCGAGCAGCCGATTCGAATGGTCAAATCGAACAGTTGAATCGAGTAGTCTAGTCGAGCAGTTGAATCGAGCAGTTGAGTCGAACAGCCGATTCGAATAGCCGATTGAGTCTAGTAATTGTAATTCAGTCAAACAGTTGAGTGGAGTAGTCAAGTCGAGCAGTTCAGTCGAGTAGTCCCGTCGAGCAGTTGATTCGAATAAGTGAATCGTGCAGTCCAGTCGAACAGCCGATTCGAATAGCCGAATCGAGCAGTTGTATCGAGTAGTTCTGGTGAGCAGTTTAATCAAGTAGTTCTGTCGAGCTACTCGTGTCTCGACTAGAGTAGATGTTGAATCAGAGTTGAGTCGAGCAGCCGTATCGAACAGTGCGGTCAAGCAGTTCAATCCACCAGTCCAGTTGGGTAGTTGAGTCGAGCAATAGAGTAGAGCAGTTGAGTCGAGCAGTCAATTCGAACAGTTGAATCAAGCTATCCAGTCAAACAGTCCAGTCGAGCTATCAAGTCGACCGGTCGAGTCGAACAGTCCAGTCGAGCAGTAAGGTCGAGTAGTAAGTCGAGCAGTCGAATCGAGCAGTTGTGCCAAGTAGTCCAATCGAGCAGTTAAATCGAGCTGTTCAGTCAAGCAGCAGGTCGATCTCTCCAAACGATCAGTTGAGACGAGCAGTCGAATCGAACAGTATAGTTGAACAGTCTAGTCGACCAGTTGCAGCATTACCTTCGCTTTATCAGCATATTTGTATACTTGATATTGTTCGTGGTTCATGTGTCCGCGCCACACTCCACTTTGCCACTAAGAATAAATCGCAGAATTTCACGCTCAAAACCCCCAAGTAGGGTATGTTGCTGCTTCGTCGTAATTGCCTATTCCCGTCCTATCCAACACAAATTAAAAATATCAGCATTTTTGTGACACACAATGCAAAACTAGTTATTCCCTAATATTTTAGTTTGTTGTCTATCATACTCGATCAATCAAAGTGAGCTGAGATCTATTTAAATGCTTTTTATCATTGAAGAAGTCCTACCAGCCAGATTTCTTAAGTTTTTTCGTGCGACGAAGAAGAAAATGTCGACTAATCGTTTTAATTTCCGTCATTCGTAAATGAAAATAACTCATGCAAGGCATTGTCGTTATTCTACAGCCAGGAAAACTTGCCTGACGTGCAGAAATTTTGCAGAATAACATTTGTCATGCCGTCCTACACAAATACATGCGCGTTAGCTTCGTAAACGTGGTTGTCATTTTTAGTTCGGACGATGAAAAATTTTGATGGACGGATTTTAAAACATTAAATCCATCTAACAAATGATGAAAATTAGAATGGCTTTACTTACTACGACGGGAATTAGAAATAAACCCTACTCATCGATCAGTTTTCTTTAGCGTCTACGATTCATGTCCGTACAGGGCCAACGGGAGGATTACTGTTCTGTAGAGCGCCAGATTTGTGCGAATTTGCAAACCACGGGAATTCAGCTGGCTACGTAATCCGTAGAAAGCCCGATTCGTGGCTGCAATTCGTCGTTTTACTTTGCGGCTTACATCGTTATCACATGTCACGAGCGTACTAAGGTATATACATTCCTCCATTACTTCATATTGTTCCCTATTCAGGTCTCCACCTCGGTACCAACACCATTTGGACTCTCACATTCTCTGCCAGCAACCACATACTTCGTTTTGACGATGTTAATGGTAAGTCCCAATCGCGCTACTTCCCGTTTGAAAGGCTTGAAGGCCTCTTCCACTACTCTACGGTTGATTCCGATAATATCAATATCATCCGCAAAACCAAGAAGCATGTGAGATTTTGTGATGATAGTCCTGTTTCTTTCCACGTTTGCTCCTCGTATTGCACCTTCCAAGGCAATGTTGAATAGTAGGTCAGAGAGTGCATCACCTTGCTTCAGTCCATCCAACGTCCTGAAAGTGGCTGAGATCTCACCCGCTATTCTGACGCGTGATTTTGACTCATACAGCGTCGCATGACTCCGCGTAATTAGTATTGTACCGGTTTCGACTGTGGACGGTATTTAGTTTGGATATCATTATATCTTCAAAATTAGCTGTAAAACTTGGGCTAATAAGTTCTTAACAATAGACCTCAGAGCTAGTGCCCGCTCAACGAAAAACGAAACGATATGTTAGTAAAAATTATTTGTGTATGTTACATGCTGTCTATAAAACAAATATTTACCTGATTTCCTTCGAAAAAGATCGAAACTAATGGTCGAAACGTCGGATATATTACAAATATGGTTTGAAATTATTTTCGTAGACTGCAGAACCCGACCATCCAACCTAAACAGCGTAACTAGTTTCGTCGGAAAACATGTTCTAGCATTATCTGACACAGCTCATTTCGTTTAACTGAATCGTACACCACTCTAAAGTCTGGAAAACGGAGTGTTATGTCTGTTAGTCTGTGTTATTAGTGTTCAAAACCTGACCACCTTTCGAGGTAGATTTTTTGGAATGTCCCCGCTATACCAGCTACCTTCCAGTAAGACGTAGTTCTACGTTGAAAAATCGTAGTAGTTCATGTTCCACCTGCTACCAGAAAAGCTCACCACTGAATCAGGAAATTAGTCATCTCGGCCGAAACTATCCGGTCCGTCCGTCTATTTCCCCGGCCGGGAAGCGGAGCAACCTTCCGCCCGCTGTTGCTGCTGCTGCTGCTGCTGAAACTCTGAAACGTGTGCGCAAGTATCGGTTCCGCAATCCATTCCCGTTGCCCGAGATGATTACCGTAGCAGCAGCAGCAACGTACCTAGCGAGATAATAACAAGACTCACAAATCAAAACCTCGAATAGTGTAACAACATGCACCACCGTCGGTCGTTCGTTGGGGCGGCAGAGTGGAGCCGAGTGAAGCAGCAACAAAAAAAAAGAAGGCGGTAAATATTTATCACCGATTCAGATCGCTCGTTGACTGCAGGTAATACACGTACTACGGGGCAGACCTTGGCGATCTTTCAGCAAGCACCCTTCTCCTCTCCAGCCGGCCACCCAGCCACCCAACCACCCACCAAAGCAAAGCAGAGCAGCGTGCCTCTCTGGGGGCATGAACGAGCAGCGTCCGCCGTGCTGGGGGAAAGCGACTTTACATTGTTTGCCGCGACCGTTCCTCTCCACTGGGTCTAGCTTTTTTGCAAAGTTTTTCTATCATCAGCCATAGTTCGTGAGGGATTGTGCTGTGTGAGTATTTTATTCACATCGTTGGTTCGGCCTGCCTGCCAGCGCAGGCAGTGGCGGCGTGCTGGGACCGAGCTTGTGCTTCTAGGGCAGGGCAGATCTTTCAAGATCAATGTTGTGTACTGCGCGTGAAATGTTGTTACCTCTTCGGTTGACCGACCAGGCCGACCGCCAGAAGACCCGGAGAGAAGCCCGGTAGCAGCACGATCATCAAGATTATCAATTGATCACTTCTTGGAGGTTGGAGCTGCAGCGGCAGCAGCAGCAACAGAGGGGGAAACTATTGATGAGCTTTCCAGTGTGGAGTGCGGTAATTCGTTTCGACATTCAAGCACCGATAAGATCTACGTTGATGGGCTGAAAAAGTGACGCATTTAGAGCGGGCCTCCCACGTGGCAAACTCACTGCATTGACCCGGGCCGGAGTTCGTCTCCTGCGGTATCATAAAAGTTGTTCGTTTGATCTTATTATGTTGTTGGATATGGATACCTAATAATCTGAAGACTGGTCGGAAAAAATAAAAGAATTAGAGGTCAAAGAGTGCATGCATTGCGATGCTGGGGACGTTGTTTTGTGCAAGCAGTAAATGAGCTTTCGGAAAACTGGTTTCTCATGGTAACTTCCTAGAAAAGAAGATTCCTAGAGTTATCGCGCAGGGGTTAACGATATAACGAAAGAATGACGGATGCCATCAGCATTCCCAACTAGTCCCTACCCGACCGACAGAACAAATACACCCGGTTTGGCATATTTCACATTTGTGTAAGTGAAGAAGAATTTCGCCCGCTCGTAATCGCTGAAGCGTTGAACAGGTTAAGTGCTTTTGCTGACTCGTAATTCTCAGCTGCTGCAGCTGACTTACATTTCTTTATTTTTTTTCTCTTACTGCGCGCTTTAACTACTATTACTGAACTTCTTTCCAGTTTGGTTTTGTTCTTCTTCCCTTGCTGCTTATTGCCGTTTGACCGTTGTTGTTGTTGTTGTTGTGAGGATGAAAGCACACGGCATCGCGGTGTGAATCCGTAAACGATGGTAATGTGCAAATTAATTCATTAACGGAACCGCTGGAGAAGAAAGAACACGAAACCAATATCGCAGCGGTGGTGCTGGTGGAGTCGCGAATGGAAACGAAACTAAGAGATGTTAGTTGTAAAATTATTACCCGGTCGAAGCACGGAATCATCCCAAAAAAGGGTATTAACGGATTTCGCGCCAACTCGACCAGAGGTTGGCATGGAATCTTTCAGAATCAAATGAAACCTGGCGGGTGTAAAGAGCTCGTCTAATTAGCAAACTTGGCATAATTAGTTTTTTTTTCGAAATTGGTCCAGACTAACTTTTGAAAAGGGCTCAATTTTTTTTCTCTTTATAAAAAAATATAGCTTAAAATAGTAAGACTTACAATTAATGATCCATGGGAATTACAAAATATCCTAAGTTATCATAAAAAATACTGGAAAAAAACAAAAATAAATTAGAATGACTTTTTCATGTTCTACAAAAACGTACAAATAGTAAAAATAGGGTAAGGAACAAGTTAAGCAGTGTCACCTATTTTAATCAGTTGAAAATAAATGAGCCGAAAATGCAATTTTTTATTCATATTTTCAAAATCTTTTGATAGGATCATCTTCACAAATCACTTAACCATACATTTGATTCACACAAACACAATTTACTGGGTTTCCGACAAGAAATATGATGAATTAAAAATTGTTGTCCAAAAACGTACATTTTTCAGCTGCTGAAGGCAATCGCCTCCTCGCTACTAACGAATCCATCACATTTTTCAGCACTGATTACAACCACTCTAAAAGTCAAGCACTCAATTGTCACATACCATATTATTCACTCTCTTTTTTCTATTATCTAAGGCTTTGTCACTAGCCGAAAGTTTTATCATTTTATAATAAAACTGAAAACAAATTCTGAATTGACGGAACCTGTTCACCAGTAGCATCAACTGCAGCAAAACTGATGAACTATCGTGTTGCCAAGACACTGTTTCGGTTCTGGAAATAAGAATTATAGGTTTAAAATTAACTGAAACCTCCAATGGTGAAAACGTGGTTCAATACTTTCAAAAGAAATGTATGTTCATAATTAATTTTTCTTTATTAAAAACAACAGAAAAGACAGCTTTTTCAATAATTTTCGAAGATTTTCTCAGTGATTTAATGAAGCAACGATGTGTTTCAATGTTATTTGCTTTGACAACACTGTTCTGAGTCGGACCGTGCGTACTGCTATGTTTATCTCTTTTGTTCTCCCACCATCCTTATGAACAGCGAGTGAGACGTCAAACTCGTAGTTTCCCATAAGAACACTAGAGAATAAAAGACGACGAATACCGTTTGCCGAAAGGTGCGGTGAGTGTATGCCCCGATAAACAATTTAGACAGATGGCATTTCACGCATCTATGGTGATACGCTATGCCGATTACGCATCAGATGCCGATTACGCATCAGATGCCGATTAGTAGGTCGCGGATAGGAACGCAAACTTACTGAATAGGGGGAAAAGTTCGAGGGTTTTTTTGCGGGGACGTAAAAAATTCAGATTTCAGGATTGTTTAAAAAAGCACCTTGAGGGTGAAAATATGTTCGGTCTGATCAAAATTAGTTCCACCGCTCCAACTCCAAAGCGGAAAATCAAAAGTTTAGCACAACAATAGTGTCTTGCAATGGTAACAGCTTGAAGAACTAAAGTTAGCAAGAAGATTGGTATGCTGATATCCCCCACTTAGTCAACCCATCGCTTGTAATAAGGTAAAACAATCAGTTACCCGCTTAGACTGCTTAAAACCGGTTCTTTACCCTACATAACTTTGCCAAATACAGTATAGTTTTAGAACTTGTAGAACATGAAAAAGTTATACAGCAATTGCAAAAAGAGCTACAATAGTAAAATCTAATTTCAACGATTGATTTATAAGAAATAAGATTCTTTTATCTTCGCTGAAGAGATAGAAGGTTACCCTCTTTAGCAAAATTTCTTGTATATAATACATAATATGAATATGAATATATGGTATTACCACCTGCCTTAGCAGAACATCCGTTCATAGCAATGAGCCTATCATGTCAAAAAGAACTGAACATATTCAACGATTGGTCATGCTTCCCAACTCTTGTATGAAGGGCCAAAAGGGAATTGGTCGATAAGCAACATCACTTACACGTACCAGGAATTTAGAGAATCTCCTTCCAAGGGCTAAGTCGCCTGAGTCAATCGTTGAATAAACCGTCTTAATGCAGAATGACTCCAGCAGGTGGGGAGAAGAGCTCGCTTACCTATTTTATGCTTACCTATTAACAAGGTCGTGTGGCTCCGCCGTCTGCCCAAAACCTCGATTTTCAGATCAGGCAGCCGGGAGCCACCCAGTATCGTACCTCCTAGCTTGGCTACTCAATAGAGCATTACCAGGTATGGCCACGTGGAGGCGCTAGGTAGTGGTTGTACATAATACATAATATGCTCTAAAATTTGAAATCGAAGAAAAATAAATTTTTATTTCACTTTCAGTGGGATTAATCAAAATTTGAATTTTACCAGATGAAATGTCTTTTCATATCAAGGAACTCTTCCAAAAGTTCCATTAGCCTAAAATCAAGTTTTACCACTCAAAACTAATGTGCACGTTTTTTGCCTTTCTACTATATAAATATATAGTACTAGAGGACCCGGCGCACGTTGCTACGCCATTCTAGAAACGTGGTAGATGCATAATACTGAAGATTTTAATTGTAATCTTGCAATCAAGAGCTTTCTTTTTGACAAACCAAGATATACCTAAATCATACCGCAAGTCTCTAATCCGACATAACAATTTGGGTTTTATTATGAATCCTTAAAATGGTAATGTTGGCAAAATCGCATTAAAATATCAGTGCAGTTTGTTTAAGGGAACATAAACGACTAAAATTTTTGAAAAAGTCATAAATTTTTTATTTCATATTTTGATTCTGAAGTCTTTTCCGTTTGTTTTGATACTACATTTTTTTATTAATCCGACCTCAGGAAGTGGCCGAAAAACGATCGAATACAAAAGCATTTCAGAGCGGCGTGGAAGAACTTCGCCGGAATAAAACGCCGCTCCTGTAAAACCACGATTTTCAAATTTTATGTACCTTTTTCTCAGAAACTACACAACGTATTGGAACAAACATTTTTTTGTTTTGTTGGTAGAAGCTTGGCAAACACTTTTATAACTTTTGAGCTTTGTAAACTAAACACATATTTTTTTGAAACGATGGTTCTACAATTGATGAAGGGACGGTAGGGGAAAGAAATGGAAAATTTTTTGGTGAAGGAGGAGGGGTAAGAGCGGAAAGGAAAGGGTGGGGGGGGATATTGGTAGCTATGCTTGATAAGTAGTCATTTTGACTCCTACCTTTTGTCCAATGCTGGAAGGTGCATGAGTCGAATCAAGCTGTAATCTGAGATTACAACCCTTCATTTGTATGGGAGCCCCCCTCTTAGTGGGGGAGGGGTCTCAATCCACCAAATAACAACAAGTTCTGCCTCCAGTAACCCCCGCATGTCAAATTGGGTTTCATTTTCTTGATTAAAAGTCGCGTTTTAAGGACATTTGTATTTTATTTGTATGGGAGCCCCCCTCTTAGAGAAAGGAGGGGTCTCAATCTACCATAGAAAAAATTTCTGCCTCCAAAAATCTTCACATGCCAAATTTGGTTCCATTTGCTTGATTAGTTCCCGATTTATGCAGAAATTTGTGTTTCATTTGTATGGGAGCCCCATACAAACCATGCAAACCATGGGGTCTCAAACCATGCTAACAACGTTTCTCACATCATACGCAATACGTCTGCCAAGTTTCATCAAAATCCGTCGAGCGGTTTGCGAGTCTATACCAGACACACGAACAGCATTTCATTTTTATATATATATAGACTACCCAGTAAACATTTTCATATGCATATCAGAGTAACAAATGAGTTATATGTACCTATATATACCCTGAAAAATCGTATCTAATGCACAAAACTAGCATATGCGTACTAATTTGGAGGCCTTATACGTACTACAAAATATACATTACCAATTCAACTTTATAAGTCTTTGTATGCGATAAGGTCCGACTCAAAGCGATTAGTTTTATAAAGCTATACAATTCTGTACTGAAAGTCGTAGGTCAATCACTTGCAATCGTCAAATACGACAGGATATAAACTTATATGCGTTTCATTACGCTATATTTACGATACTGAATTTATTAAAAGTCAATAACGATAATTTTCATACATTGATATACGAGTTTGTGTTTGCTGGGTAGCTGACCCGACAAACTTCGTATTGCCACAAATGTTGTACATAAATCCTGAATCTCGGATGACCTTTATCACAATCTCAAGTTTTGCAAGTTTCTGAGGAGTTTATGGGTGTTTTAATATACAAATTTTCCTCACAGTAAAATAGAAAACAACTCCCCTATTGCTTGGCAGCCTGATAAAATAAAGCGGATAGCATTTAAATATTCGCCATCATTACAAACCATTTCGCTGAATACCAACACTCGCGGCCTGTGTCCGTCTCGCTCTGAATCATCTAATGTTACTATTGATAGTTTCTGGTGGTCTTGTTATTGACTAATGTTTTATGAGAGTCTAGAATTTCTCGAGTTCGATTAGTTTTTGAGTTCCACAAAAATTTATTTGTTTATTTGTATGAGAGTCCTTATCCCCCTACCACAGGGGTGGGGGGTCTCAAACCATCATAAAAAAATCCTGCCTCCGAAACCCCCCACTTGCCAAATTTGGTTCCATTTGCTTGATTAGTTCTGGAGTTATGAGGAAATTTGTATTTCATTTGTATGGGAACCCCCCTCCTAAAATGGTAAGGGGTCATCATAGAAAAAATTCTTGCCTCCAAAAACACTCACATGCCAAATATGGTTCCAATTGATTGATTAGTTCTCGAATTATGAGGAAATTTGTATTTCATTTGTATAGGAGCCCCCCCCTTCCTAAAGTGGGGAGGGGCCCTAATTCACCATAGAAACAATTCTTGCCTCCAAAAACCTTCACATGCCAAATTTGGTTCCATTTGCTTGATTATTTTTCGAGTTATGAGGAAATTTGAATTTCATTTGTATAGAAGCCCCCCCCCCCCTCTTAAAGGGGAGAGGGGTCATAATTCCCCTTCTAAAGGGGAGGGGTCTCAATTCATCATAGAAAAAATTCTTGTCTTCAAAAACACCCACATCCAAATTTTGTTACATTAGCTTGATTAGTTCTCGAGCTAGCATAGCATAACATAGCATAGACAACCGTACACTTAATGGGTGGATGATAAGGTGTACCCGTAAGTACACCATACACCTGACCATGTCCTTACGATTGTAGAAATGGGTACGTTAGTTGAACACCTACTTTAAGAGGATGCGCAAAAACTCACGCAATCTTCATAGATGTCCTTGTACCCAGTAATATACGATATGAATAAAATATTAAAAATAAAATGAAATGGAGCATATGTGGGAAAAATAGAACAATCTCACCAGCAATCCGTCGAATGAAATATAATTGCGTCATTTGAGTCTCCATTAGTGCATCTAATATCCAATAATCAATTTATTCCTTCCTACTGATATCCATGTCCATTATTCAAACTTGTCACGACCAAACTTTTCACTATACAGTAAGAGTTGCCTAATGAGCTAAAACAAAACAAATCATTAGAATAACATATGAGGCTTGCCTGGCCGTGTGGCTCAGTCGTCTGCCCAAAATCGCAGTTTTGAAATGAAATCAGGCAGCCGGGAACCACGCAACATCGCACCTCCTAGCCAGGGCTGAAAACAGTTGACAGAAAATAATGAGTTTGAAAAAAGGAAAATATCAGTTCATTATATTCCCTCTATTGTAACACCAACATCAAATCATAGCACTCGGAGATATTTGATACCTACATATCCAAAGGCTGATTTTGAATTTGCGCGCGTTTTACTTTCCCTACGCAGTCTAGTGAGCTACTTTCAGTTATCAAAAAAATCAGCATTCAACAAATGAAATGATTTTTTCAGTAACGCCTCTAGACAAACAGGCAGTTAACATACATTGCGCCTATGTTCGTAAGAATTTTTTACTTAACACTTTAATTTTAATCACAATAATTGTACAACTAAACAAAAAATCTTGCTGCATATACCTAAAAAAATGAAATTCTAATAGCGTCTGAACTAACCATTCATGATTGAACACACAATGTAAATTATATTATAAGCACTTTTATTAACACTCTTGATACGCATAGGCGCTACCGGAAAAAAATCATTTAGTTGAAATGAAAATGATTTTCTTTAAAGTTCAGACTCAGTGATATCATGTGTGAGTTGACTGCCACAATCGCTAAAGGAAAAACAAAGTTCACATACTGGACGGCGGCGTTCACGATAGCGCCCTTAGTTCATTTATCAGGTAGCACGAATCATAGGTTGCTGATTTCGTAGCTAACTCATTTTGGCGCATTTTAACAGTATGATTTTGAATTTTTGCAGCTCTGCTCCTAGCTTAGCTACTCAATAGAGCATTACCGGGTAAGGCCACGTGGAGGCGCTAGGTTGAATTTGAGGTGAGGTGGTGAGAATTTGCTTGATTAGTTCTCGAGTTATGCAGAAATTTGTGTTTCATTTGTATGGGAGCCCCCCCCCCCCTCTTAGCGGGGGAAGGGGACTCTAACCATCATAAGAAACTTCCCTGGCCCCAAAAACCTCTACATGAAAATTTTCACGCCGATTGGTTAAGTAGTTTTCGATTCTATAAGGAACATCTCGACAGACAGACAGAAATCCATTTTTATAGGTATAGATAAAGGTATAGGAATCGCCGGTTTGAAACTGTTCGAGATTATCCTCGGCGACCGAATCCTACAAGCCATGATGAAGTCTTATATCTCCTTTGACCCTCATGCATGGTTTCGTTCCAGGATCTATCTATCTGTAATTACGAACTTGTTAGACTTCGTTACCACTTGTTCGACGGCTATGGAAGGCAGAGCCGCAAGTTGATGTCAATCTACACGAATCTGAAGGCAGCTTTCGACCAAATTGACCATAAAGTATTACTCCGTGAATGATGCCAGTGGGAGCGCATCAAGCAGATTGGTTTCGTGGGTTTCGTTCAATCTAACTGGAAGAAAGCTGTATGCCAAGCACGGACGCTGCGTGTCTGGCGTTCTGCAAGGAAGCAATTTGGGACTACTTTTGTTCGTCATTTTCTTCAACGATTCTCGCATTTTCGCTTGGTTGCAGACGTAAATACTCAGTGATTCAGATATTTTTTTCTCCTCCGCTGGGTTTACGGTAAAACGCTTAGTTCTTGCTTTGTTGAAAGGTAGAAAGAGAAGTTAGTTAGTTTATGTGCTCTAAATGCTCACTAATTTCTTCTAGGTTATGGGATCACAACATTCAGTTGGGTACATTTTTGTGTTAACTTTTTCAACCAGCAACGCGAATGTTTTGTTCGTTAATTACCATGTGGCTCTGTTTTATTTATTGAATGCCGACTATACAAGGGAATAATTGAAAGTTAGACCGTCTTGAGCACCGGGCCTAGATTTGACCTATGGCGAATTGTGTTCCATTATCTAAAATATTTAATTATCATGTCAGAATAGAATGTGCCTTACATACATTTTTTCTCAGATAATTCTTCACTAAATAAAATAAAATTGGTTGCACCTCGGTTACTGCACTATTCAGGACCACCACAAACTCGGTCCAACCTACAGCACGTACCCATCGTAACTTTCTCCGGCTGATGACAGCCCGATGGGTCATCAAAAAAAGTTCATAAAAACAGCAAATGCAACAGGCGAAATGTCTCTCACCGCATTTTAAACAGCACAAAAGCCGAGTTGCGCAATCAATCGTGGTATGTATCGCGGCACGGTGCACCATATGGGTTCGCTCGGGGAATGCATAATAATCGGGAAGTTGTGGCACTGAGCTGTTTAAAGTGCACGATACCGCCTGACCGCCGCACAGCTGTAGGGCGCGGGGCCGCGGTGCGGCGGTTTTCGGTAGCAGCCTTCCGGCGAAAGTTGCGGTGGCACCCCGTTCAAACCGCCGACCGCTGCTGCTGTCTGTCAGACATAATCATTCAAATGACACCACCCAGCGCACTGTCGACAGTTTTCCCAAGACTCCAATCAAAGGTGGAACGTCGTCGAGCGGACACTGTGCCGGTGTAGGGTTATGGTGTGAAAACAGTCTCGCCAGTTCGCATCATTGCAATCTGAGAAAATAGTGGTGGAAACTGATAAGTGCACTAGAAATTCCTTGCAACTGGATCCCGCCGGGAGCGTGTCATGTTTGCGAAAGCTTCGCTCCCTGGCATCTTGGAGTTTGCTTTGTTTTCCTCCCGTGTCTTGTTCGATTCGCACACTCACTGCGGAAAGGAAAGAAGGCATGTGTGTGGGTAGGCTCCGTATATGTTCACTTCTACAACAGTCAAACGCTAATCCAAAGTGACATCGACAGGCGATATATCATACAAAACAACAGCGGACAGTGACCGAACCGCTCCCTCTTTGGCCGGTCATTTCGATCCGATGCATTGGTTGGGTTATGTGGATACAGATACTTATAAGTTATTCTGTTTCGCTTCACTGGTTTCTAATTTCTTGTTTTATTGCGTCTTCCTGACGAAGCATTTTCGAATAAGATTCGCAGCGACGACGGTTTGGCTGTTGTTTTGCATCACCAAACCTATATCGACAGATATCATTTATTTATTTTAACAAAGTTTAATGTTAATCCTTCGGCGAGTCTCGCGTTGGCTTGAAGTTTAAATGATGCACTTCATTTGCCATTGACCATTGACAAACCCTCTGTCAATAAAAACAAACTTTTAAATATGTCAACACAAGCACATATTCTGATTTTTTAATGCAATTTTGATTCTTGATGCAGATTTTGAAGATGGTTGGAAACATATCTTACGGATAGGTAACTTTTCGTACCACTTGGTAACTGCAGGTTTGGCGCGTTTACAAACAGTTCTGATGTACCACAAGGTAGCAATTAGGGGCCACTGCTTTTTTGTATCTACATAAATGACGCAACGAGTAGTAAACTCAATAATGAAGGTAGAAGGCTTTTCTTCGCTGATGACTTTAAGATCTATCTTGTAGTCAGACGAATCGAGAACTGCAGAAAGTTACAGGAGCTTCTAGCTTCTGTGTGGAGAAATGTTGCGTCAGCAGAAATCAGCTTTTATCGCACTAGAAGCGCATTTCATTCATTTGCGAGTTTCATTTTTCAATCTTTTACGACCCAGAATGATACTACAGGTAGACTCCCGTTCAATGCGATACGCTGTCAACTCTCTCATCGATTTCCATGATACGACAATTCGTCTGTTTTGCTGACCATTTTAATTTTGATGAACCATCACGTAGTTACCGATAACGAATTTCTGCACTTGACAATGTAAATGATAATAATTAAGTAATTTTTAAGTGTTCATTTAAAACCAAATTGTCCGATGGATTTTACGAATAAATTACTAAATATTGTTGAATTCCTCACTAAAATCAACACTGAATAATTTCGACAATGAGTTATTTTTTTCTCACTGGTGTGCCCAGTCTAAGTCAAGTAAACAAGTTGGATGGTGAATCTATTTTTGCGCAATCTGCCGAACTTGCGAGTTTTTTTTTCATGTGTGGACTCATTACTGCGACCTTGCGCTAACTTGCGAGTTACACCACGAGCATTTTTTTACATTAAATATTAATGAGAAGGCAGGGCAGAGGACCCAGCCTATCACTGACTCATTACTAAACTTGAAGTTAAACTGTAAATTGGTCATAACATTGGAGTTGACATCTACAGTATTCGTACAGTATGTATTCGAATAAATACAAAGTCATGTATTTTTGTAAATAAAGTCTGAATTTCGAATTTTACTTTTGGAAGTTGTTTACCCATAGATATATACCCATAGAACGCAACAAACAATCATTATTCTATTGAATCGCCTTTTGCCTGGATAACACGCTTCAAACGCTTTTTAATGTCGTTACATGCGGCCCGCTCTACTTCTATCGGAATATCATCCCATATCTGGTTGATAACTAACTTAAATTCATCCAAATTATATTTATAATCCTTGAGTTTCTGCTACATGTACCACCATATACAAAAATCCAATGGGTTCAAATCAGGAGAACTTGGAGGCCATTCCACGTTCACAAGATTTGCAGTGTGGGCTGGAGTTCCATCCTGTTGAAAGCCGTAATCTTCTTCGTCATACATTCCCCGAACGTAAGGTATCAAATTTTGTTCTAAGACCATTTCCAGATAGTATTTTGCATTAACTTTCACACACTTGTCAATAAATAATATAGGAAGTTTCCCTTTCTTTAGAATGCCTCCCCATACCATGACCGTTGATGAATTCTGGTATCGTGATACATTCCGTTTTTGCTTTGGAACGTCGATGATCGAAACTGACCACAAGCGATCATTTTGAGCATGATGCGGGGTTTGAAGAACAAACAATTTCTCAACATCAGAAAAGATCACTTCGGAATCACCGTGCCGACGGAGCAGCAGAATTCGCTCTCGAACAACCTTTTTGACCTCTGCAGTTCTACGCTTCGTTTTGTTTCGGGTTTTTACGGTTTCCAACAGATCCTGTTTCGACTGTTCGAGGTCAGGAAAAATGCTGCATGCAGCACCGTTTCGGAATTTATTTATTATCAACGACCGTACGTCAAGTAAGACCTAAGTAAGACACGCGCACGATATTAGTTTGATTGTATTAATTGTATGTACCGTTGCAAGTATAAAGTGATTTTTGTTTGAATATATATGAGTCACACTGTAAAAATGAAATGATGTTCGTGTGTCCGGTATAGACTCGTAAACCACTCGACGGATTTTGATGAAACTTGGCATACATATTGCGTATGATATGAGTAATGTTGTTAGGATGGTTTGATACCGCTCCCCCCTTTGGAAGGGGGGGGGGGGCTCGCATACAAATAAAACACAAATTTCTGCATAACTCGGAAACTAATCAAGCAAATGGAACCAAATTTGGCATGTGAAAGCTTTTTTGGAGTGGATTGAGACCACTCCTTCCTCTAAGAGGGGGGCTCCCATACAAATATCCTCATAACTCGACTATTAATCAAGCAAATAAAATCAAATTTGGCATGTGGGGGTTTCTAGAGACAAGATGATGGTGGTTTCCCAAGCAACAATGTGAGTTTTATTGTACTCTAATGGTGGTCTTTTTGGTCAATTTTAGTCTTAAATGCCATCATAAGAGTGTAATAAAACCTAAATTGTTTCTTGGGTTGAGACCCCTCGCCCATCTAACTCCCATTCAAATGAAACACAAATTTCTGCATAACTCGGGAACTACTCAAGCAAATGGAACCAAATTTCTATTTTGATTAAAACAGAGGAGCGTTTGGTGCGAAAAATTTTCCCGGTATTCAGTCTAACATTTTTCGCACCAAACGCTCCTCTGCTTTAATCAAAATTGAGTTTACGTTTGACCGCGAAAAAGGAACCAAATTTGGCATCTGCAGGTTTTTGGAGGCAGAAAATGTTTCTATGGTGGATTGAGACCCCTCCTTCCTCTAAGATGGGGGGCTCCCATACGAATAAAACAACTATGGTTTTTGACGTAGGACTACGTCTTACGGCAAGTTTTCAAATAGGGTATCATTCCAAAAAATCGAAAAATGCGAGCGTCACGAAAAATGATAGGTTTTGAGCGCTAATAACTCAGCGGTTTTCCAATCGATTTTCAATATTCTTACACCAATCAATTGGAAAATCTTTTAAGAATTGACCCAAATGAAGAAAAGTGTGGATTCTTGATGTTGAACTATGGAAAAATTGAAAATAATAAACCTATGGTTTACCAGAATTCTCGCTTCGTGATTGGTTGTTGGAAATGACGTCATCAAAGTAGAAACGCGTTTTCACGCTTCGACTTATAATTAAGTCAATTTTCAATAGATGTCCAAGATATTTACACCAATTGATCCGAAAATCGATTGAAAATATTGAAAATACAAAAAAACTATTGATTTTGTTTTTGAAATTGAATTTGAAAAATTTTTGTTTTTGAATTGATTTTGGAAAATTGAATTATTTTCATATTTTTGCCTTCCCTCGTCAGTGCTTCCCTAGCACGGATGACAGAAATATATACGATATAAGCTATGGGTTAAGCTTCCTTATGATTGTATTTAATTTAGGCCTCATAGAATCCGATCGAAAATTGTTGAGCTTCAGCTTTTGCTGCTTCCCACGGATAAGGCAACGAAGACATGCAAATTCATCAAGCGAGGTGTTAGAGCTGGAGCACTCGTTTCGCTGCCGTGAAGGAATATCTGGTTGCTGAAGTTCCGGAATTGGCAGAAAATATGCTGCTCGCGACAACGAAACGATCAGAATTATCGTCACTTGCAGCTGGCCATCCGCAACAACGAAGAGTTGAACAAATTGCTGTCCCGTGTCACCACTGCTCAGAGAAGTTTCTTTCCGAACATCCAAGCTGATTTGCTGCTGCCCAATAAGATGGAAAAGAAGGCTTAAATTTCCAGCATATCACGTCGAAAAACCGTTCTTTTAAGAACGAAACATATGTTCATGAAGATTTAAGGAATGTTCACTCACTGATTTTAATTCTATTTAATTTAGATTGATCTAATTGCTCGCTTCTTATCAAATAATTTTAACCGGTCACCTTCGCGCTTTTGTTCGCTTGTTGGTGCTGGTTAAGAAGTTGGTCGTCTCGGAAGGTACCAAAGCAGCCAACAAATATTCCAGCTCCAAGTAAATGTGTTCGGTCAAGCGTCAAAATGAATGAAACCATGGGTTTAATAAAATGAAAGAGTTTTAGTACCATCTTTTGCATCTTCATATAAGAATTTGTTCGTTCTTCAAAGAACGGTTTTCGGTAATTGATGAAACCTATGAAGCTTGGAACCTAGGGCTTTTCACTCGGTTTTCTTTAGCAACACAAATTTATCCATCCATAATACGTAGCGTAATTTTTCTTTGGCAGCAAAAGGCGAACGGCTCACTGGTAACTTTGCTCGTTTGTTCAGACAGAAATTGAATTGCTCTATTTTATTTTACGTACATGATAGAATGAAGGACCATGAAAAATAGGTGTGGTCGATTCTTGTCGCTTGCTCTGGTACATAACACGAAGTAAGCCGGCGAACAGCATTATTCAAACGCTAGCTGAGCTACTGCCAACATCGTTTGCCAGGGTAAACGAAAGTCACGCTCGACTCGTGCACTTTTGCAGTGTGCGTGTAGTGTAGTGTGTGTGCAGTGCAGTGTGTTGGAACTGGAGCACTCGTTTCGCTGCCGTGATGAAATATCTGGCTGCTGAAGTTCTGGAATTGGCAGGAAATATGCTGCACGCGACAACAAAACGACCACAAGCATCCCACGTCATTTGCAGCTGGCCACTTGGAGTGGTATTTCATCGTGATTCAGGACCATACACGAACGGCTTCGTTGGTCGCATAGCTGCTGAAGCTTTCCGGCTGGTCCGTTGCAACAAGTCGTGCCTGGTTAGCGGTTATCGGTACTCCAATTTATCGAACAGAAAATTACGTTAAGTGCGTTAGTGCAAGTTTATTGCAAGCTGGAGTTATGATAATCAAACAATCCTTTCAAGGGCCACACAACGATTGAAGAGTTTATTATATTTTCTTGCCCAGTTAATACCATAATAACACAGGCAACGAGGGAAAAGTTGAATTTTTCGCCATTGCGGACGACCAAGAAATGACGGAAATCAGTTTTCTGGTCACTGGCGACATTTTCTGCAACTTCCAAAATGTCTGCAGGTTGTAAATGCTTTATCAGTGTTCTTTTGTAAGCCGCAGAAAAGTTGTGCAAAATGTGCAACTTTTTGAAAACTCGCGCGTACCGTCTACCGATTACCAGAGGAAAAGCACTATTCAACGTAGAAACATATCATAAAAATTTATTTACTGTTTGGTTTAGTTACTGACTACTGGTTTCGTTTTAATAAAATAGATTCAATCAATTCATGGATATAACTCCAAAATCGGTTGAGGATTGAATGTATACAATGTTTCTACTTTGATAAACGTTACGTAGGTAGCTTGTATATATGAAGAATTGTATTATTACATACATGGATACATCCTACTATCGCTACAAAGAGACTTACGTGGTCCTACGTCACCTATGCGGTCGTGTCTTATGCACAACCCCTCAGATTTTTATAGTAAATTAAACAGAAATGTTTGCATAATTCAAAAAGTAATCGAGCTCGAGAAATTTTAGATTCTTCCATAAAACATTAGTGAAAAACTACCAAAATCTACCTATAGCAACACTAGATGATTCAGGGCGAGACAACCGAAGGCCACGAGTGTTGCCGTCCATACTAAAATGTAGAATCAATTTGGAACAAAGCTGTTAATAATAAATCTAGATAATGAGTCAAATCAAATAAAAGTAAAGAAATATAATGCTTACTTTAAAAGCAAAATTGAAGAGAAAATACATTGTTGAAATGAAAATATAAAGAAAAAAAAATTAAGATTACTCTAAGTCTATGGTTTTTGACCAGTTTTTGAATGATTTTAAACGAACTGCACTGATATTTTATTGCGATTTTGCCAACATTACCATTTTAAGGGTTGGTAATAAAACCCAAATTGTTACGTGGGATTAAAAATTTGCGGTATGATTTAGGAATATCGTGGTTTGTCAAAAAGGAAGCTATTGGTTGCAAGATTACAACTAAGTAAATCTTCAGCATTATGCATCTACCCCCTTTTTAGAATGGCGTGGCAACGCGCGCCGGGTCCTCTAGTTGTTTATAAAAACAATCTGTTGGGCAAGAAGAAATGCTTAATGCGAAAAATGTACATTCAGGCAAACTGAAAATTCTTGATATTAGGCCAAAAATATAGACTTAGCGAAGGTGAGAGTCGAACTCACAGCTCTCAAACTCTAGTTGAGCGTGTTGTTTAACCAATTACACCACTAAGCCGTCTATACTAAGCCGTCTGTAGACCCGTAAAGTAAAAAGGAAACGTTTATATAGACTACTAGCTGACCCGACAATCTTCGTATTGCCACAAATTAACCTGTGTTGTACATAAATCATGAATCTCGGATGATCTTTGTCACTATCTCGAGTTTTGCAAGCCTCCCAGTGGGCGGCGCTTCCGCCGGCGGGTCACCGGCAACACTCGCGACCGGCTCGTCCTGAATGATCTAGTGTTACTATAGATAGTTTTTGTGGTCTTGTTATTGATTAATGTTTTATGGAAGAGTCTCGAATTTCTCGAGTTGGATTAGTTTTTGAGTTTCGCAAAAATTTCTGTTTTATTTGTATGAGAGTCCATATCCCCCTACCACAGGGGTGAGAGGTCTCTAACTATCATAAAATAAATTCAAGACTCAAAAATCTCCTACATGCTAAATTTGGTTCCATTTGCTTGATTAGTACTCAAATTATAAGGAAATTTGTATTTCATTTGTATGGGAGCCCACCCTCTTAAAAGGGAAAGGGGTCGTAATACACCACAGAAAAAAAATTCTGCCATCTAAAACTCTCACATGCCAAATTTGGTTCCATTTGCTTGATTAGTTCTAAAGTTATGAGCAAATTTGTATTTCGTTTGAATGGGAGCCCCCCCCCCCTCCTAAAAAGGTAAGAAGTCCTAATTCATAATGGGAAAAATGGTTGCCTCCAAAAACACCCACATGCCAAATATGGTTCCATTTGCTTGATTAGTTCTCGAATTATGAGGAAATTTGTATTTCATTTGTGTAGAAGCCCCCCCTCTTGAAGTGTGGAAGGATCCTAATTCACCGTAGAAAATATTTTTGCCTCCAAAAACCTCCACATGCCGAATTTGGTTCTATTTGCTTGATTAGTTCTCGAGTTATGGGGAAATTTGTATTTCATTTGTATTGGAGCCCCCCTCCTAATGTGGGAAGAGGTCCTAATTCATCACAGAAAAAATTCTTGCCTCCAAAAACACCTACACGCCAAATTTGGTTCCATTTGCTGGATTAGTTCTCGAGTTATGAGGAAATTTGTATTTCGTTTGTATAGGACCCCCCCTCCTAAAGTGGGGAGGGGTCCCAATTCATCATTGAAAAAAAAATTGTCTCCAAAAACACACATATGCCAAATTTGGTTCAATTCGCTTGATTAGTTCTCGAGTTATGAGGAAATTTGTATTTCATTTGTACAGGAGCCCCTCCTCTTAAAGTGGGGAGGGGTCCTAATTCACCATAGAAAATTTTCTTGCTCTCGAAAACCTTCACATGCCAAATTTGGTTGCATTTGCTTGATTAGTTCTCGAGTTATGAGGAAATTTGTATGGAAGCCCCCCCTCTTAAAGGGGAGAGGAGTTATAATTCCTCTTATAAAGAGGGGAGGGGTGTCAATTCACCATAGAATAAATTCTTGTCACCAAAAAAAACACCCACATGCCAAATGTTGTTCTATTTGCTTGATTAGTTCTCGAGTTAGGAGGAAATTTGTATTTCATTTGTACAGGAGCCCCCCCTCTTAGAGTGGGGAGGGGTCCTAATTCACCGTAGAAAATTTTCCTGCCCTCGAAAACCTTCACATGCCAAATTTGGTTCCATTTGCTTGATTAGTTCTCGAGTTATGAGAAAATTTCTATGGAAGCCCCCCCTCTTAAAGGGGAGAGAAGTTACAATTCCCCTTATAAAGAGGGAGGGGTCTCAATTTACCATAGAATAAATTCTTGTCACCGAAAACACCCACATGCCAAATTTGGTTCTATTTGCTTGATTAGTTCTCGAGTTATGAGGAAATTTGTATTTCATTTGTATAGGAGCCCCCCCTCCTAAAGTGGGGAGAGGTTCTTATTCATCATAGAAAAAATTCTTGCCTCCAAAAACACCTACATGCCAAATTTGGTTCCATTTGCTGGATTAGCTCTCGAGTTATAAGGAAATTTGTATTTCGTTTGTATAGGAGCCCCCCCCCCACTTGAAGTGGGGAGGGGTCCCAATTCATCATAGAAAAAAATTTTGTCTCCAAAAACACACACATGCCAAATTTGGTTCCATTTGCTTGATTAGTTCTCGAGTTATGAGGAAATTGGTATTTCATTTGTACAGGAGCCCCCCCTCTTAAAGTGAGGAGGGGTCCTAATTCAACATAGAAAATTTTCTTGCCCTCGAAAACTTTCACATGCCAAATTCGGTTCCATTTGCTTGATTAGTTCTCGAGTTATGCAGAAATTTGTGTTTCATTTGTATGGGAGCCCCCCCTCTTAGTGGGGGGAGGGGTCTCTAACCATCACTAAAACCTTTCCTGGCCCCAAAAACCTCTACATGCAAATTTTCACGCCGATTGGTTCAGTAGTTTTTGATTCTATAAGGAACACAGGACAGACAGACAGACAGACAGAAATCCTTCTTTATAGGTATAGATCTATATTCGTCAAAATTTATCCGGACCATTTCGGTAACTGAGAGAAACTGGCTTTCGCAGTGTAATCTGTATACTGCTTTATACTTTTAAATTACGTTCCGAATTGACTTTAGACCGGATTTCGGAACGGATTCTACACATATCGATATCGATCACTAATTGGGTATTTTCTTTTACGAACTACCGTTTTCGATTATGCGTAAAGTTAATTTTAAATTTCGTTATCAGCTGGAAACAATTACTTTAATGATAGCATAAAACGATAAATCGGTAGCATAGGATTAGTTGACACTCTCCGGATCTATTTCCCATCATCCTACTTTTCGAAGTCGTTACCCACGGTAATCTGCCGGATCGCGACAGACTTGATTGTACGCAATAAAATTCCGCAGAAAGCGAACCGGCCGGCCGGTCACTTCGCTAAGTAAGTACACTTCTCTAATTAGCGCGTCTGCCAGGCGCGAGACTGGATTGTGCAAAGTGGAAATTAGGCCGACCATCATGATTCGTCGTCGTCGTCGGATCATGGATACAATTGCGACCCGGTTTTTTTAACAGCTCACACGCAAACACGACGAATGCGACGACGAGAACGTTCGTCGTTCAATTTGCAGCTTCAGCGTCGCAGCGCCGTAAAGAACAGGAATGTGGATTATGCGGTCCTTCAACCGGTTTCCTGTCCCGCGTGCGCGCGCGCGCTCTCTAGGCACTAAGCGCCAAACACTGCGAGTGTTTGCACAGCTGAAGGCGGATCATAAATCAGACATTATTTGAAATCGGTGTCCCCTCGGAGGGGTGCAGATTCAGGAACACATTCGTTACCCGTATTTCGACTGACTGGATGTCGCGTAGTCAAAAGTAGCTCTGTGCTCTTTTTTTTCTGCTTGAAAGTAATCCTTTCTGTTCGCACCATTTTTACATTCCTCAAAGCCTTCGGCTTCAAGCCTAAGCGTTAATCTAATTTTAACCTTCGTGGACGCGAGTTTTTGCGCCTTTCTACATGCTTCTGTCACCGCAGGGTTCACCACCATACCACACACAGAGAAGTTCTTACTCCACCAGCATCGAGACGAGGAACGCACTCGGTGATGCAGAGTTTGATGTGAAATCATCACAAGTTTTGACGACCGCGCCGTTTGCGCAGCTTCAGTTCTTCGCATAAACGAAGGGGACACTAAGCGACAAAATAAACGATTTAAAGTATCAAATAAATTCATCATTCTGGCATCGCTTTGACCCGGCGGGCACACTCAACTGAGGGTGATTCGGCTACACTTATCTGCGGTACATCACGAGTTCGGATCGGAGCCACCCCAGCGGCCGGGCGGTCTAACGCGCAATGAGGAACCGGTCAGTGTCGAATTATTCATCCGCACATACCAACGAACGTTCCGGGAAGAACCACATTCAAAAGTTAATTGGACGGGTAATTAAGATCTATCTCGGCAAGTTGTTCCCGTTTTGTTTTATCGTGTGTTTCGCATGGGAACCTGCTGACCAAATATACAGAGTACACGGATACGGCTAGAACTCCTATGATGATGCTAGCCGAAGGTCGCCACGAACTTTTCCCCTAAAATGAAACATTACTTGTGTAGCTTTTTCTCTAACATATTGCACTTTAAAAATTGAATAGAAATCAGAGCTCAGTTCAGTGTGTCGGAAAAAGTCGAATTGCACTTCGCACGCGGGAAATTTACACCACTGACTGCTGGAACGGCATATGTTCAAAGGCTTCCCCACATTCGACCGACATACGCGGTAATAGCCGCAGTCACGACTGCACCCATCCCAGCCACAACACAACCCAAAACGGCTCTGTCTGCATGTCCGCTTTAGGTAGGTATCGACGCGTCGTCGGTTGTCGGTTTTCCGGCTTTTGCTGCCAGCTAGAGCTAATGGGATTATACTACTTGAACGGAATGTGTGACCCGGACGCATGGTGAATCCGGACGGACGGACGGACGGAAACCAAACAAACGTATACTTTGCATTTCCGATTTTGGCCTAGATTTGGTACTGCACTCAATACTTTTTAATTTTTGTTTGTTTTCCGAATGGTTTAGTCCCAATACAGGCGCTAGTAGGTGGATATTATGCGAAGGGTTTCTTCGGGTCGAGTCTTGAGTTTGCACACCTTTCTCTGAAATTGAAATTTGGGTTTTCGTTTATTTCCCGTATTCGTGAGATACACAAACAAACGATCACTGAGCTAAAATATTTCCGGTTTTGTACTTTTGAAGGATCACTCCGAATTATGATTGCGAATGAATTTGCTTATGAATTAAAAATTGTTTCTTCTGAAAATGCTCAAAGTGGAAGTGATAAGTTGTTGAATACCTTTTTGGGCGACAAATCCGGAATGGGCCAGAGAGGAATGGCAACAGAGAGATATTCAACTCAGCTCTTGCTAATACGATTTCTGTAATGCTGGAGAGGACGATTTTTCCCAAGGAAAAACACTTTTATTAAATTGAAGTTGGGTTTGGGTACTAATCTTGGACCGCTACAGACTGGTAAACAATTGAAAACTTCACTAAATTACCTTAAGAGAATATAAGTTCATTTGCTTACATCATCGATTAATATTCTGGTAATCCAGAACAAGCGCGTCACGAGTCGATTTTGCACGCTCGCAATAAAAATCTCGGATTATTCACTCGTGAGATAGCTGAACAAGTGGTCAAACCAGGGCGGGACAAGAGGAAACCGGGACGTGGCAGGTGAAAACGGAACACATAACTCGCTTCAACCTCATTTAGTTTAACAGAACCTTTCCAGAAATGAAAGATACCACTTCAACGCAAACATTTAAATTATAGATTAATTTTAATTCGCATTCCAATCAAATTAAAGTATTAATGATGTTGCGGTCGCTAACGTTCGCGAAAGTACATATTTTTCTGATAGTAGGTAAACGTAATTGGTGTATTAACAAGCTATACATGTAAAATAATTGTGCAATTTAACAATTTGCATTAAATATATGGGTCGAAATAAAGGTTACGTGTGTGTCTTGGAACGATTTGGAAAATGTCTTGCAATTAGATGATGGAACGTATTATAAGAACGGTTTTAGACAAACTCCTGTACAAGACAGCTAAAAAAGGTTGAATTTCTCGAAATACTTCCTTTTGTCGAAAGCAATCTGCAACTGTTTTGCCGAAAAGTAACGCTTTCGTAACTTCTGGAACCATGAACCATTTTTCACTGCGAACTTGGCTATCTATCACTATTAAAATTCAACCAAACGGTGGTACAACGACAATGGCGTCAACTATTATTCCCAGAGAGTGCCAATCCGGGCGATACCCCGACGGTAATGTCGAATGAGAAATAGTAATCGATTGTGAAGAGAAAACTGAGGAAGAAGGGTGGAACTTCAAGCGACGAGAAATATTTTAAGCAAAAATGGTGCAAACTATGATGGGGAAAGGATAAAACAATGATCTTACAATAAGCACAAAACCCATTAATTGAGTAATTGAGTACAAAATGTAAAATAAAAAATTAAATAGAGCAATGTTCGGAAACGAGTTGTGATTTGGATTAGAACGTCTTTTGACAGCTTAACCTACGTTAGCTTCAAAACTAGAATTTTATTAAACTAACATTAGCGAGTATCACACAAAAGTCACTTACATTTTAGTGTTTTTCTCTTCAACCTTATTTTTCGAACAATATTCTTTTAATATAGATTAGAGTCAACAATGCTGAATATTTTACATATATTTCCCTTCACTGGGTAGCGGTCTAACCTTCAATCGATATACAAATGTTAGTATAAACAACAATCACTTTTTGCCGCTAAATATTTAAAACTTGTACCTACCTTGATAAACCTACTAAGCTTTGGAATATAATTATTTACTTTATATAACTTCACGAAACTCATACAACAACCTTAAATCTGCCCAGTTGCCCAAAACTCTCAAAGTATGGTATGCATTATTACTGCGAAAGTGCAGTTTTCCTTTTTCTTGAACCTAGGAAATGCTGGAGGCAGTTGGAAACTTTGGAGTGTAGGAAGCGATGTTGAGTATCTCAATATTTTATAGGCCATGGTACAATTTCTTAAATCTAAATATTCGCTGCACTGTGGTCCGGGTGCGCGGCATTAGGCATACGAACGGCAGGCATAATGGATGTTAGGCATAATTTACAAAATTTCGCTTTTCTACGAATACGCACTTGAGTCAATCATCGCTGCGTCACAATACAATGAGAACCGGGACTGTTTATTTAACACTAGCTGACCCGACCAACTTCGTATTGCCACAGATTAACCTGTGTTGTACATAAATCATGAATCTCGGATGATCTTTGTCACTTCTCGAGTTTTGCAAGCCCCTCAGTGGGCGGCGCTTCCGACGGCGGGTCACCGGCAACACTCGCGACCGGCTCGTCCTGAATGATCTAGTGTTACTATAGATAGTTTTTGTGGTCTTGTTATTGATTAATGTTATATGGAAGAGTCTCGAATTTCTCGAGTTGGATTAGTTTTTGAGTTTCGCAAAAATTTCTGTTTTATTTGTATGAGAGTCCATATCCCCCTACCACAGGGGTGAGAGGTCTCTAACTATCATAAAATAAATTCAAGACTCAAAAATCTCCTACATGCTAAATTTGGTTCCATTTGCTTGATTAGTACTCAAATTATAAGGAAATTTGTATTTCATTTGTATGGGAGCCCACCCTCTTAAAAGGGAATGGGGTCGTAATACACCACAGAAAAATTCTGCCATCTAAAACTCTCACATGCCAAATTTGGTTCCATTTGCTTGATTAGTTCTAAAGTTATGAGCAAATTTGTATTTCGTTTGAATGGGAGCCCCCCCCTCATAAAAAGGTAAGAAGTCCTAATTCATCATGGGAAAAATGGTTGCCTCCAAAAACACCCACATGCCAAATACGGTTCCATTTGCTTGATTAGTTCTCGAATTATGAGGAAATTTGTATTTCATTTGTGTAGAAGCCCCCCCTCTTGAAGTGTGGAAGGATCCTAATTCACCGTAGAAAATATTTTTGCCTCCAAAAACCTCCACATGCCGAATTTGGTTCTATTTGCTTGATTAGTTCTCGAGTTATGGGGAAATTTGTATTTCATTTGTATTGGAGCCCCCCCTCCTAATGTGGGAAGAGGTCCTAATTCATCACAGAAAAAATTTTTGCCTCCAAAAACACCTACACGCCAAATTTGGTTCCATTTGCTGGATTAGTTCTCGAGTCATGAGGAAATTTGTATTTCGTTTGTATAGGACCCCCCCTCCTAAAGTGGGGAGGGGTCCCAATTCATCATTGAAAAAAAATTGTCTCCAAAAACACACACATGCCAAATTTGGTTCAATTCGCTTGATTAGTTCTCGAGTTATGAGGAAATTTGTGTTTCATTTGTACAGGAGCCCCTCCTCTTAAAGTGGGGAGGGATCCTAATTCACCATAGAAAATTTTTTTGCTCTCGAAAACCTTCACATGCCAAATTTGGTTGCATTTGCTTGATTAGTTCTCGAGTTATGAGGAAATTTGTATGGAAGTCCCCCCTCTTAAAGGGGAGAGGAGTTATAATTCCTCTTATAAAGAGGGGAGGGGTCTCAATTCACCATAGAATAAATTCTTGTCACCAAAAAAAAACACCCACATGCCAAATGTTGTTCTATTTGCTTGATTAGTTCTCGAGTTAGGAGGAAATTTGTATTTCATTTGTACAGGAGTCCCCCCTCTTAGGTCCTAATTCACCGTAGAAAATTTTCTTGCCCTCGAAAACCTTCACATGCCAAAGTTGGTTCCATTTGCTTGATTAGTTCTCGAGTTATGAGGAAATTTGTATGGAAGCCCCCCCTCTTAAAGGGGAGAGGAGTTACAATTCCCCTTATAAAGAGGGAGGGGTCTCAATTTACCATAGAATAAATTCTTGTCACCGAAAACACCCACATGCCAAATTTGGTTCTATTTGCTTGATTAGTTCTCGAGTTATGCAGAAATTTGTGTTTCATTTGTATGGGAGCCCTCCCTCTTAGTGGGGGGAGGGGTCTCTAACCATCACTAAAACCTTTCCTGGCCCCAAAAACCTCTACATGCAAATTTTCACGCCGATTGGTTCAGTAATTTTTGATTCTATAAGGAACACAGAACAGACAGACAGACAGACAGACAGACAGACAGAAATCCTTCTTTATAGGTATAGATAAATTCATTTGGTATAATCCTCCTTGGCATAACGTCGTTTGCCATAAAAACATCGGCATAAACATAAGGGAAAATTTGGCAGAAACACGTTTGGCATAACGAACCTTTGGTATAATTCCGTGAACAATGTTTTATGATATTTTTAATGGACGATTCTGGGCGAGACGGCCGCACGCCGCGAGGACTGCCGCTGACCCGGCGTCGGAAGTGAAAAACTCAACAAACAGCAAAGCCTTGGGTTTAAACGTCCTTACTAAAACCTGGCCTTTATTGACAGACTTCACAGCCGGCTATTAGAATACGGGACAGTTACGGGGCTAGTGCAAAAATCTTAGTGACACTATCTAGCAGCACCGCCAAGCCGAGATTCGAACATACGACGACTGACCTTTTAGAGCAGCATCGTACCTCGAAACCAAATAAAGGGTTGCCTTGCATGGACTCATTGGTACTGAATAGCTGTATAACAAATAGCCGAAATCCAAACGGTCGAATTTCAACAACTGTCTCAGAAGACCGACCCCCTATTTGGCCGGATAATAAAAGACCAAGCCCTAACTTGGCTAGATCTCGCCAAAAATTATTTTCTCGAATAATATTGCTAAAAAAATGTTTTCAACGTTCATGTTAAGCTTATTAAAATATAGTTTAATGCCTTTTTGGAAAAATATCAAATAATGAAGAAAAAAAGCATTTCGTAAAGTACTGGCATCTTAGTCTCAGAACCGTAAAACATATTACAATAAGAACAGTTAGATACACTAGACCATTCGTTATTTCGTCCAGTTGAGCTTTGTCCATTCATAATACGGACATTCGTATGTAATCTGGCTAACCCTATATGCAATGTATTTTTGCACTGAGTCGCTTGGGTCGCTTGCAAACTAACGGCAGTTTGCCTAACGTGCGTCTCGACACACACAAGTCGTGTGACCACGTGTGTGGTGAGGTTCTTGAAGAGACCGGATCTCATTGCACAGTCGTCCGGCATCCTTGCGACGTGTCCGGCCCTCCGTAGTTTCCCAACTTTCGCCAGGTGTACGATGGGAATCTCTCCAAGTAGTGCCTGTAGCTCGTTATTCATACGCCTCCGCCACTCTTCGCTTTCCATTTGTACTCCGCTAAACATAGTCCGCAACACCTTTCGTTTAAATACGACTAGTGCACGTATGCCTTCCGTAAGAATTGACACTTCTATTTCCATTGGGTGCAGAGTTATAGATCATATTCTTTGGAAGCTCCCTAAAAATGAGTTTTTTATACTTAACTTTTGTTAAATGCATTTTACAAGAATGTATTATACGAGGCAATTATCAAAGTACTCAAAACAAATGTTTTTGCAGAAGGCCGAAAATCTCTAGAAACTTATTCTTATCTTTACAAGCCAATATTGTTGGCAAGTGTTGGCAAGAGTTGGGCAAGTAGAGAGATTCAAATTATTCAAATAACACACGTTGTTAACCTTCGATCTGTATAAAAAATACTTACGTTGTCTGTACATTGGGGTCAATTTGACCCCAAAATTTAAACTGCTATATCTCACCGAAAACTTTCAGAGTTTTAAGTGTTTTAGAAAGGCAACTTAATGGACTAAATGATCAAATTAGCCTGTCAAATCTGAGAAAAATTCCGATTTTTCCGATTCATTTTTACTAAAACCCCTCCATGTAAAAGGTTTCCCCCGCCAAGTCACCATTCATAATGTTATCATTTAGTCCATTAAATGGTTTTTATTTATTTATTTTTAATGGGGCTTTCAACCAGTGCACAATGGGCAAAAACGAGCTCGTAATCCCAAGAATTAGAAGCCGCTGGTTTGGAATTTTACCAGATAACTATTTCTAAGTAAAAAAATGCAGGAAATCGATTGGTGACGGTTTCATCCTGCGCAGACTTCGGGAAGTGGTCCATTTTGCCCTATTTTTCCCAAAAATCACGCTTAAAGCTAATTAAACAGCATAAAAACTTATTTGCCGCCCGTGAAATGAACTCAAATAGCTTCCAAACATTCTCAAAACAACAGAAAACACCAATCCTATCCATTCCATACTGTGCGAAATGCAAAAATAGTCCATTTTTTTCAAATTCACCCCCATATACCTAACCTAGTTAAAGCGATTAAAACCAATTCAATGGCAAAAACTGAATTACTTGGGAGAACAGTTGAAAGCAACAAATAAATTGGATGCAAAGTTATTGTGCAGAATTGATTTTTAAGCGTACTTTTTAAGCAAATCATTATATCTCGCAACTAGTAAAAGATATTTAGTTACTATATTCAGCAAAGTTGCTTATTTTAGTGCGTTGTACAATTTTTCTGAAGAAAAAAATTTTTTTTGTGTGGATTCAAAAAAACCAAAAGTTTGCATCACCTTGATAGATGAATATAAGATCACGCTATTAGTGTAAAAAGGTGCACTGTATTTTATTGATAAACTTCTCTGAAGACACAATCATTGAAAAATTACGAAATTTTTACGCAATGGCAAATAAACGTGTTTTTGTAGATCTAAGAGAGAATCAGGCAAAACGGACCGATTGTGAATTTATCACGGTACTAAATCGATGACATTCAACTCTCCTGATGTCTTTCGAATGCACTGGTGCTATTCGAGTTTATTTGCCTGTCTTTGAATTAGATTTAATCGGTTTAATTAGGTTTTAATATGTATTTAGGGGTGAATTGGGCAAAATGGACAATTCCCGCATTTCGCACAGTATGGAATGAAAGGGATTCTGATGTTTTGACAACGTTTGGAAGCTATTTGAGTACGTTTCACTGGTGGCAAATGAGTTTTTATACTGTTTAATTAGCTCTAATCATGTTTTTTGGGGATAATAGGGCAAAATGGACTACTTCCCGAAGTCTGCGCAGGATGAAACCATCACCAATCGATTTCCTGCATTTTTTTACATAGGAATATGTATCTTGTAAGATTCCAAACCAGCGGCTGCTAATTCCTGGGATTACGAGCTCGTTTCTGCCCATTGAGCAGTGGTTGGTTCGCCCCCAAAAAAAAGTTTTTTTTGTTATTTTACCAACTACAGTCAGCCAAAACAAGATCCTCCTGTCATACTGAATTGAATTCTGCAAACGTCAAGAGTGAAGCTTCTTGTAAGGGCATGTTATAAATAACAATAGTATTGTCTCGAATTAGATAAAAAAGAAATTTCTTGTCCAGGAGTAAAATAACTACTAGATAACTAGCGGAACGTTATACAAACCTAAGAAGCGTTGCTTCAATGACCTTCCCTTACCCAATTTTCCGCTTTTTCCCCTTCGCACCTCGTCTCCCCTGAGATGCTCTCAGATACTAAACGCATTTAAAGTAACTTTGTCATTGTTTTTATTTGACCAAACGGCCAATATTCAATATGTGCGAAATATTCTCAATACGTTAATCTTTCGAAATCTATCTATACCTATAAAGAAGGATTTCTGTCTGTCTGTCTGTCTGTCCTGTGTTCCTTATAGAATCAAAAACTACTGAACCAATCGGCGTGAAAATTTGCATGTAGAGGTTTTTGGGGCCAGGAAAGGTTTTAGTGATGGTTAGAGACCCCTCCCCCCACTAAGAGGGGGGGGCTCCCATACAAATGAAACACAAATTTCTGCATAACTCGAGAACTAATCAAGCAAATAGAACCAAATTTGGCATGTGGGTGTTTTTGGTGACAAGAATTTATTCTAGGGTAATTTGAGACCCCTCCCCTCTTTATAAGGAGAATTATAACTCCTCTCCCCTTTAAGAGAGGGGGTTTCCATACAAATTTCCTCATAACTCGAGAACTAATCAAGCAAATGGAACCAAATTTGGCATGTGAAAGTTTTCGAGGGCAAGAAAATTTTCTATGTTGAATTAGGACCCCTCCTCACTTTAAGAGGGGGGGCTCCTGTACAAATGAAATACCAATTTCCTCATAACTCGAGAACTAATCAAGCAAATGGAACCAAATTTGGCATGTGTGTGTTTTTGGAGACAAATTTTTTTTCTATGATGAATTGGGACCCCTCCCCACTTTAAGTGGGGGGGGGGGCTCCTATACAAACGAAATACAAATTTCCTTATAACTCAAGAGCTAATCCAGCAAATGGAACCAAATTTGGCGTGTAGGTGTTTTTGGAGGCAAGAATTTTTTCTATAATGAATAAGAACCTCTCCCCACTTTAGGAGGGGGGGCTCCTATACAAATGAAATACAAATTTCCTCATAACTCGAGAACTAATCAAGCAAATAGAACCAAATTTGGCATGTGGGTGTTTTCGGTGACAAGAATTTATTCTATGGTAAATTGAGACCCCTCCCTCTTTATAAGGGGAATTGTAACTCCTCTCCCCTTTAAGAGGGGGGGCTTCCATACAAATTTCCTCATAACTCGAGAACTAATCAAGCAAATGGAACCAAATTTGGCATGTGAAGGTTTTCGAGAGCAAGAAAATTTTCTATGGTGAATTAGGACCCCTCCCCACTTTAAGAGGAGGGGCTCCTGTACAAATGAAATTCAAATTTCCTCATAACTCGAGAACTAATCAAGCGAATTGAACCAAATTTGGCATATGTGTGTTTTTGGAGACAATTTTTTTTTCAATGATGAATTGGGACCCCTCCCCACTTTAGGAGGGGGGTCCTATACAAACGAAATACAAATTTCCTCATAACTCGAGAACTAATCCAGCAAATGGAACCAAATTTGGCGTGTAGGTGTTTTTGGAGGCAAGAATTTTTTCTGTGATGAATTAGGACCTCTTCCCACATTAGGAGGGGGGGCTCCAATACAAATGAAATACAAATTTCCCCATAACTCGAGAACTAATCAAGCAAATAGAACCAAATTCGGCATGTGGAGGTTTTTGGAGGCAAAAATATTTTCTACGGTGAATTAGGATCCTTCCACACTTCAAGAGGGGGGGCTTCTACACAAATGAAATACAAATTTCCTCATAATTCGAGAACTAATCAAGCAAATGGAACCATATTTGGCATGTGGGTGTTTTTGGAGGCAACCATTTTTCCCATTATGAATTAGGACTTCTTACCTTTTTAGGAGGGGGGGGGGCTCCCATTCAAACGAAATACAAATTTGCTCATAACTTTAGAACTAATCAAGCAAATGGAACCAAATTTGGCATGTGAGAGTTTTAGATGGCAGAATATTTTTTCTGTGGTGTATTACGACCCCTTTCCCTTTTAAGAGGGTGGGCTCCCATACAAATGAAATACAAATTTCCTTATAATTTGAGTACTAATCAAGCAAATGGAACCAAATTTAGCATGTAGGAGATTTTTGAGTCTTGAATTTATTTTATGATAGTTAGAGACCTCTCACCCCTGTGGTAGGGGGATATGGACTCTCATACAAATAAAACAGAAATTTTTGCGAAACTCAAAAACTAATCCAACTCGAGAAATTCGAGACTCTTCCATAAAACATTAATCAATAACAAGACCACAAAAACTATCTATAGTAACACTAGATCATTCAGGACGAGCCGGTCGCGAGTGTTGCCGGTGACCCGCCGTCGGAAGCGCCGCCCACTGGGGGGCTTGCAAAACTCGAGATAGTGACAAAGATCATCCGAGATTCATGATTTATGTACAACACAGGTTAATTTGTGGCAATACGAAGTTTGTCGGGTCAGCTAGTAATCAATAAAAAATGAGCAGAAAATTAAGAGATCATTTAAGTAGGAAAGAGTAACTGGGAGTGACATTTTAATAAGTTTGAGTTGAATTACACAGGTATTATTTTCCTGACCGCATTCCAAATTTGCTAATATTCTGTGATCCAAAAACAAATTCTCTGAATTCCAGTTTCGTTTTTCGATACTCGAAATACTGAAACATCTACATCATCGAAAGTAAAAGTATTTTATCATGTTCCCTTCCACATTTGCGACTGTGCTTCCTATCAAGAGTAATCAACTAATGAATTTGTTTTCTCTTATCTTTACAGGTAAGCACTTCCAGCTCAGGTACCTGCGGTATTGTCAGTCAGCCAGTCAACCAGCCGGAATTTCGGCAGACAAACAGCGTGTCCAGTTCACGGCGACAAATTTGTCAGTATCAGATAACAACGGTAATAGGAAAAAAAAAACGGTATTTCCAAGGTGCCAACATGGTGGTTACTAATTGAAGTGAAGCGAATTCAACTGCCGTAGTTAAAACAACAACTCCGGCAAGAAATCCGGCAATTTGTTACGCACGATCATCCAAAACTGTTGCTATTCTGCAACGCGCGCGCGCAGGGATTCACTGATGTGTAACACGCAGTACTACGGTACAGACTTTTCCTTCCCCAGCCAGAGTAAGTGTCGATTGCATAATTGAAAACTCTTCTCTTCTGTGGTGGCTGTTGGCGGAAAAATTTTCTCCGGGCGATATTTTCCCCAATCTACATATTTCGAGAAGAAAAAAAAACAGACACTAAATTGGGAGTGTATGATGCAGCCATCGTTGCATGCGGGATTAGATTTGGTCGATTTCGCCCGGTTGTTTTAATGCGCCTTTCGGCATTCGGTGCTGCTGCTGCTGCTGGTCAGCCAGTCAGTCAGTCAGTTGGCAGTCAATGCTGTTTGGTTTGGTGTTCAGGCGAATTGTAGAAAGGAAAACTAAAAACAACTGCTGCCTGCTCGGTGATAATGCAAAATAACTTTCTACTTTCGTCGCTGTGTCGAACTGGGGCTGTGCAACAGTCGTCGGTCTGAGAGTTGGTCCACAAACCACGGACTACGGCGGCATCAGTACTGGCGGTGTTGACTTTACCAGAAGAAGGAGTTGACAAGTATTGGTAATCATACGTTTATAGTTTTGTAAGTAGACTCAAGATACATGCAGTTACATGATAAAGCATTGTATGCAATGACTAGGTTTCGATCACTGTATCGTGTATCGCCGAAAGTAAAGATCACGCAATCATGTTTTCGCCACTATTTGTTTCATTCGATCATTGAAGCGGAAAAATAGTTAAAAATTTTACTGAGGGCCTCTACATTGCCTCTCATTTGGTTACACGAACAGTCATAAATGCATCGCTATGCTTGTTAGCAACATGAGCGTTAGTTTAAGCTAATAAGCTGGTAGAAAGTTTCTCTACATGTTTTTGCCGGGTGAAATGAAGCGACGAACCCATCCCAAATTTGATGGTCGCACACCGGACGGAATAGCGCTAGTCGTATTGCGTTCACAGCTTCAAACTCCGTTAAGTTAACTAGGGCTTGTAATGTCACCTGGTGTTGGTGGCTTAACTGGTTCCTATAATCAGTAAGTAGCGCAAAGTCGGCCTCGGCCGACGGTAGTCTTTCGAGTGCTAGATTTTTTTTTATTCATTTTTTCGCATGCCCTCTGGTGCGAAATAGTTGCACCATGACGACATCCTCGTGCCAGTCCGAGTTTGCGTTCACGAGTTCTCCGGCCATGGGGACAACCGAGCGGCGAACGAGTGACAGGGAACTCGTCGTTGGCTGCCGGCCCGGTGTTGATTATCTCACAACCACTCAACTCTGCACCCCGGTTGTTGTTTGTTGGTGCGCTGCGGTTCTGTTTCTGCATCGCACTATAAATAAAAGCAAATGCAACGAAACTTCACACGGCTTATTCCGACGACGACGACGACGGTTTGCGGGGAAAGTCATATTGCAACGACAGCGACGGAATCGTGCGGGAATTATTAAATATGTGCCATTAATAAAATATTTACTGTTACTAGAGCTGGCCTGGCCCGTGTGGTACAGCTAGCCAGCCCCGGAATGGCTAATGCTTTGTCGAAGTGTTTTGATATTTCAGCATATTTGTGCGCTGCAATTCTAATTGGCAGCAAATGAAGTTGCCGCGTTTCGACAGGAGGCCAGGGTGCAATTTTTTTTTGCTGAATGCCGTCGGTCAATCGAATGCAGGTTGTGTGGTTGGTTCGATGGTTGATTTGTCGAACTGAGACGCTGGTTTAAGGTGTTAACTCCTGTTTTATAGTAAATTTCTGTTCCTCATGTAATCATTTTAATATTTAAAGGTATTGCAGACACACGTATTTTTACTCTTTGTTCATAGTGTAATTTTCTTCCATTTACATACATGATGAATTGATCGTAATTGACAATTTCCTCAATGGATCTTCATACAATCATCTATTTATATGTATGTACATACGTACAAGAGGCTGTCTTTCGAAACAGTGTGTATCGTCAGTCTTGCAATCTTTTTCATTTTATGGGATTGGACATGAACTGTGCGTTATTCTGAAATCAAAATAAATATGCATAACATATTTGTAGAGATAGTTATTATCTACAGTATTGTTGAATAAAGCTTTGCTGTATCTTTGGTATTTTCGATGCTATCCAGCTGTTATTCCTTTGGTAATCGTAACCAACGTTGAACGTTCACTTGGCTATCAAAGAAGCAGCAGCAAAAGATGCAGTAAAACTTCATTCACGAATAATGCAGGTAATGACTAGCCCAACCCAAGCAGCAATGTGAGTTTTATTGTACTCTTATGGCGGTTTTCATGACCAATTTTGGTCTTAAATGCCACCATAAAAGTGTGATAAAACCTAAATTGTTACTAGGAAATAAATTTCCCATATATATTTTTAAAATGTAGTCTTGGATGAGGTGGTACAGTCAAATGAATTGTGAAAGTTGAGTCATAGTGGTTGTGCTATGCCATGTAATACATAAAAAATGTAAAAGAGAGGAAAAATTACATTTCTAAAACTTCTATGGGGCGATCTATTTCATTATCAGATAGTTTCGCGTCGAAACTGTCCAGAAGTAATTTTTTCCACAAGTAGTGTTTATGAATCCTAACAATAGACAATAATAGTAGAGTCGCTTCCTAAAATAACCTCAATGCTAGTTCTACTTTATCCGCCTTGCTCCTCAATGCCAGTACTGTCTTCAATTACAGCCATCCCTGGCGAGGCTGACCAGTATATTTAACTACTAGTTGAGCCCGAATCTTACGATCCGGAAAATATAAATGTCTGTTTAGAATTCCGGAGACTGCGGATACATTCCATTGGCCAATGTTTGCGAAGATGTTTAATCTTTGTATTAGTTCTTTGAGTTCTTATATTGCATAATATAGCTCTGAGAATTTGTACCTAAAAGAGTCATAGCCGGAAGCTGGAACAAATAGTTTTTATGGTCGTATTGGATTTTATTTAACTGAATAAAAACTTCTGGCTGTTTGCAACATTTATGTAGTCTGAATAGAGTAAAATGCTGCTTAGAAAATTCTTGATCGTTTGCTATCATTAACTCATTTTTTAAAATTTTGCGACTTGGTTCGGTCTGATTTAACACCGACCATATGATATCGCGACAAGCAATCGAGTTGAGCAGGCGAGTCAAGCAACTGGGTCAAGCAGTTGGACCGAGCAGTCGAGTCGAACAGTCAAGTCCAGCAGTCAAATCGAGCAGTCAAGTTGAGCAGTTAAATCGAGCAGTTCAGTCGAGCAGTTTAATCGAGCAATTAAGTCGAGTAGTCCAGTCGAGCAGTTGAAACGAGTAGTCCAGTCGAGCACTTGAGTCGAGCAGTTGAATCGAATGGTTTAGTCAAGCGGTTAAGTTGAACAGTTGGGTCGAGCAGTTCATTCGAGCAGTCGAGTCGAGCAGTTCATTCGAGCAGTCGACTCGAGTAGTCCAGTCGAACGGTTTATTCGAGCAGTTGAGTCGAGTAGTCCAGTCGAACGGTTTATTCGAGCAGTTGAGTCGAGTAGTCGAGTTGAGTAGTCCAGTCGAGCAGTTGAGTCGAGTAGCCCAGTCGTACGGTTTATTCGAGCAGTTGAGTCGAGTAGTCGAGTTGAGTAGTCCAGTCGAGCAGTTGAGTCGAGTAGTCCAGTCGAGCAGCTATATCGAGCATTTGAATCAAGCAGTTGAATTGAGCAGTTAAGTCGAGCTGTCGAATTAAACAGAAGTCAAGCGGTTGAGTCGAGCAGTCAAATCAAGCAGTCTAGTCGAGCAGTTAAATCAAGCTGTTCAGTCAAGCAGTTCAGTCAAGCAGTTCAGCTGAGTAGTTGAGTCGAGCAGTCGAGATGGCCAGTTGAACCGAGCAGTCGAGCCGAGCAGTTTAATCGAGCAGTCCAGTCAAGCAGTTTAATCGTGCAGTCAAGTCGAGTAGTCCCGTCGAGCAGTTGAATCGAGTAGTTGCGTCGAGCAGTTGAATCGAGTAGTCTAGTCGAGCAGTTGAGTTGAGCAGTCTAGTCGAGCAGCTGGGTCAAGCGGTTCAGTCGAGCAGTTAAGTCGAACAGTTGAGTCGAGCAGTTCAGTTGAGTAGTCCAGTCAAGCAGTTGAATCGAGCAGTTAAGTCTACTAATTGAGAAAAGTTGATGAGTCAAGCAGTCGGGTTGAGTGGATAAGTCTAGTCGAGCTGTAGAATCAAGCTGTCAGTTAAGTCGAGCAATCAAATCGTGTAGTCTAGTCGAGCAGTTGAATCGAGCAATCAGGTTGTACAGTTGAGTCGAGCAGCCGATTCGAATAGTCCAACCGAGTAGTTGAGTCAGGCAGTTCATTCGAGCAGTTGAGTCGAGTAGTCCAGTCGAGCAGTGGAATCAAGCAGTTGAATTGAGTCGAGCGTCTAATCGAACAGTTGAATCGAGCAGTCTAGTCGACCAGATAAATCATGCTGTCCAGTCAAGCAATCCTGTCGAGCAGTCGAATCGAACAGTCCAGTCGAGCAGTTCAATCGTACAGTTAAGTAGAGCAGTCAACTCGAGTAGTAAGTCAAGCTTATGTGACAAGCAGTCGAATGGAGTAGTCCACTCGAGCAGTTAAATCGAGTTGTTCAGTCAAGCAGTCAAGTCGATCTGTCCAATCAAGCAGTTGAGTCGAGAAGTCGAATCGAACAGTTCAGTCGAGCAGTTCAGTTGATCAGTCCAATCGAGCAATCAAAACGAGCAGTCTAATCGACCAGTCCAGTCGAACAGTCTAGTCAACCAGTTGAGCAATCGAGCAGGCCAGCGGTCGACTGAGAATACAACCCATTGCTACGAAAGCATGACGTCCTGTCAGGGACCTGGTTTTAGTTACCGATAAGCCTCTTATGACGTCCTGTCAGAGACCTGGTTTTCGGAACAGACATAAGCCTCTAATATAAATAGAAGATTATATAAATATTGCTGTTGCAGTTGAAAACCGTAGTAATCAAGGTGCGACATTCGGTTTTATTCGTGTTCTGTATGTCGCAACTACGTCGCACGTGGTGCGCTGTGATCACACATTGATGCGCTATACAGCGCACCACGTGCGACAAAGTTGCGACACACAGTATAAGAGTAAAACCGAATGTCGCACGTAGATTATTACAGTTTTCAACTGCAACAGCAATAGATAGTTGTAACCCGCGCGCGTCGCCTCGCGTCTAATGGATCATTGTGGATAGCTTTTACTCATGCTTACCGCTAAATGGACACTGAAGCCCCACGTGGCATAGTTAGTAAACTTTAAGGCTAATACAGATTACACGTCATAATTTCTTGCCGTTCCGTTGTTGTTGACGGTTGATAACGGTTAATCTGAACCGGTCTTTTTAGGTGGACCAATCAGATTGCAAGGCAGTTTGACAGTCGGTCATAGACGTTCGTCGAGAGTGTTTGACAGAACATGTCTATGCTGGAGCCATCTGTGAAATTTTTCAGCTTTTTCAATGATCCATTGAGAACAAATAGGGGTACGCTATGTGACGCTAACGCTATGTAGCTGTATGAGGTGCAACTACATTACTTTTGCTCGTTTTGTATGTAATCTGGTATGATTGGTTTGAGTCTTTGCTTAATGAGGGCGATTATTACCACGAAAATACATATCGCGCCCCTCGTTTTGGCGACAGACATAAGCCTCTTATATAAATAGATAAGTTTGACTTTTTGCACTGTCAAGAGTGCTTTATGGGGGTCATATAAAATTCAGCACGAAGAAAGGGTAATGAGGGGTCTGAGAATAATCCCATGCTAAAGTCACTTGACATTGAATGGCCTGCTGATCCTACTAAGATTCGAACCCACGACCATTCGCTTGTCAAGGCAGATTCCGCAACCTTGCGGCTACGGAGAAGCCCCCCCCACCCGCTCCCTTGGCAGGGGTTCTTCCCTTCTTGTCAATCTCCGATCATCTCCTCATGTCAAGGAACGTATATGCCAACTTTGATTGAGAACAGTCCATGTGTTCCGGAGTTATGGCGAAACATACATATTGCCTGCCAGCCACTTGTACAACTAACTGCTCTCGGTCCATATTCATCTCCGTTTAAGGGGCCGTGCAATAATTACGTAAGGGCTTTTTACTCATTTTTGAAGCCCCCTCCTCCCTATATAAGATTTTGGAAGATTTTGACCAATCCCCCCTCCCCCCCCCCCGTAAAATCTCAGTAAGATTTTTTGGAACTGTGAAATTTTTAAATATTCTAGTTTTATTTAAAAAGTTAGACATTGAAAGAATATTGAAACAGACAACAAAGTTCAAAAAAGTTCATAAAAACCAAAGTTCAAACAAATTCATAAAAAAAAATCAATTATCTGTTGTATTTCTTCATAGCCCACTCACGAACAGAACGTGTTTGAGCATTGAGGTTATCAATAGATGTTGGCCTAGCGACTTTCATGTCAATGCTGTTCGTGAAGGACCAAAAGGGGTTGGGTGGATGTATAAGCAATGTCGCTTATATGATTCCACGAGAATATAAGACACTGATTCCAGCATATACTTCCGGTTTCTAGATACATAACTTCGCCGTGCAAACTTATCTTGCGTGATTTGTGTGCTAGAAGGGCGTGTCAAAATCCTCTCCGACCTTATATGATTTGGGCTGGTTACCACATCCCTCATCCAGTCTTCGATTCATTCGATACCCTGATCCTCCTTCCCCTTTACGATAATGATGGTATATGGCAATGTAATAAGATATGTGTTGTATGAATATACATTATATGAAGATATATGGACAAAAATAGAACAATCTCACCAGCAGTCCTTCGAATGGAATAGAGTTGCATCACTTGAATTTGCGTGTGTGTGGATATTATTACTACGACCAGCATTTTGATCTATTGTGCTTTTATCCAGGTGTTGTTCCGCACTTCGTTGTTATTGCAGTGTCGCTATAGAGTGAGCGAACTGCTTATTATCCGTGCTTTTCGGTGTGTTTTCACCCCTTTTTCCCTCTACGCTTCTTACTACTTTTCAACCAATCTAGCTCTAGAGCCGGGAAGTGCGGAGACTAGTTATAATTTGTCCTTGGACAAGAGGCTTCATTCGCACCTCGAGCAAGTATCATTCTTATCACCAGCCCCGGCTAAAGGTTTCATGGTCGGTAAAGCAGAGTTCAGCACAGAGTGAGGGTGTGTTTTGTGTGTATGTATGTGTTCCTTACTACTACTTATTATGCATTACCAATCTCGTTCCTAGAACCAGGAAGTGGAACAAGCTATAATTTGCCCTTGAACAAGAGGCTTTATTCGCACCTCAAGCAAGTACCACTCTTATAACTTGCCCTGGCAAGAGGCTTTCATTGTTAGTTAATGCAGAATGCAGTAGGAAGGATGTGGAGGGGCCTGAGAATAAACCCATGCTAAAGTCACTTGACAGCGAATGGCCTGATTCTACTAAGATTCGAACCCACGACCACTCGCTTGTCAAGGCCACTTGGATCATTTGAGTTTACATGAGTGCTTCCATTATTAATTTAAATTTTCTTCTGGTATCCATGAGCATTATTTAAACTTTCTTCGACCCGAGTTTTCACTGTACAGTAGGAGGTGCTTACTCCATGAGCTAAAACGAAACAAATAATTAAAATAGCATATGTTAAGCTTACCTACTAACAAGGTCGTGTGGCTCAGCAGTTTTGAGATCAGACAGCCGAGAAGCACCCATCATCGCACCTCCTAGCTTGGCTACTCAATAGAGCATTGCCGGGTAAAACCACGTGGAGGCGCTAGGTAGGGGCTCAGGATGGCTGGAGCTATGTTGGACGCTTCCTCATTTGCCTTCCCCATTTCATACCCATCAATAGATGTTGGTTTATGCTCAGAAACTCACTAGCGTTTACATAATTTGCATTGATCCACTCTACATCCTCTGAACACGTGTCCTTGTCAAATAGCATACAAAGAACTTCTTTGCCTCTTCTAGATGACACGCGAAATGCTCTTAACTTGGTATTGGGACTGCGTTGCGTCTAATGTACAGATCTGTAATGACCATCCACGGTTTTCTTTGAAGCAAAACACTGACCCCACTCTGATCACAGGTGGGAGGCAAGATCTTAGGGAACAGAAGAACAGGACATCTCAAGAAATATTTTTGTTGTATAGTAGCTTATCAAGCGCTTGTTCCATTACAGCTAAACATTAGTTGAATAAGCTACTTTTAAACAAAAACATTTCTCGTGATATCATAAGGGATTATGCGGCTGGCTGGTGGGATTGGGATAGATAATTGCAATGAAATATGTTGGAATAATAGCATAAACCGATGATATCAAATGGCTCTGGAACAAGTAGGCCGACTGCTGTTTCCCTGAGTGGGCAAGGTTAAACTACTCAGCAGGTTGCTACGCATTTACTTGTAGCTTGAAGGATGTTGACACTTCACAACTTAACTCATCAATTTAAAATTTTTTGTAACAAGTAACATGACTTGCTATTAAAAAATGTGAAGTTTTCGTAACTTTTTTTGTGTATGAAAATCTTACGTAAGTAATGATTAAGCCCCCCTCCCCCCCAAATAAGAATTTGTAAGATTTTACGAAACCCCCCCTCCCCTCATTATGCCTTGCGTAAGTAGAGCACGGCCCCTACTTATTTCGACCTCCAAGGGAGTTAGAGACTTTTCTTCTTTTGTCAACCCTCCAGCGCTGAGTTCCTTATGCTCAGAAACATATGTGCCAAGTTTGGTGGAGAACGGTCTAGGCGTTCCGGAGTTATGGTTGAGCATACATAAATGTTCACGTTCATTGCCATATATACACTGAAGTCGCCTTTTACGCGGTTTTTTTACGCGAATTTTGGAATTCACGCAGTTTTTACGCGATTTTCGGAACCATATTTACGTCCATATTTACGCGTAGTTTTGCAATTCACGAGTTTTTTTATGCGAATTTCGGAATTTTTACGCGATTTGGATTTATGCGGGACGTATCCTTCGCGTAAAAAGCGACTTGAGTTATATAGGTTAGAAAGAATAGAATAGATTATACCGATTTAGTATCAATTTACTCCTAATATTGTATTAATGTTATTTTAATTCAATCGTATATTTACCTGCTCAATTTTGTCCAAATTTTACTCCGATTTCGTCTCGATTTTATGTGATATTCGCCCAATTTTGTCTGAATTTGTTCCTATTTTTGGTTTTGATTTCGTCCTAATTTTTTCCCAATTTCGTTCTAATTCCATTCTATCCTAAGAACGAAAAGTACGCATGGCCAACGGTTCATTGAATCCAAACGTCGTGCGGTGGCACATGAGCTGCAGCAAAGCAGTAGATCAGAGACGGTCTATCATATATAAGTGTGCGGCCGTTAGTTTAATTGCAAAAACACTTGGTTTCCAACCGAGAGAATGTGGGTTGGAATGCCACCTGCCACGGAACGACCCAATGTATACCCAATATAATCGAAACATACATAAATACTCACGTTCCCCCTAACCACTGTCCCCCCTTCCGTCCTGGCCTTGTTCCGTAGCCACATATGCATCTTTGCAGTGCATGGAAAAGTTATGAAGGGAGTGCAAAAGATATGAAGGCCCAAAAACATACAAAGAACGGTGTTTATTTCGTATTGTAATTTATTTCGCTGCTTTTAAATTCAAGTTTGCATAGATAGTGTTTTACTCGCTACAGATCAAGTAGTATCGAATTTTGTGCTATGTGATAATTATCTGGGTCCTAAATATTTAATAGGGGAACTTTCCGCTTTGTCCATAATGGTGACTGTCTTGTCGCCTCTGTAGGCTCGTACCGTCTTCCTGCACAACCCACTCACGAGGCAAGCCAATGCCAACAATGCGTGAGCGCGAGTGGCACACTAGGAAATGTGGATACAAATGTTGCTTTACTTCTTTTTTGCCTTTCTACTATAAATATAGAGTTTTGTTTTTTGGGTTTCCATTCAAATCTATACCTATAAAAATGGCTTTCTGTCTGTCTGCCCGTACGTTCCTTATAGAATCGAAAACTACTGAACCGATCGGCGTGAAAATTTGCATATAGGGATTTTTGGGGCCAGGGAAGGTTCTTATTATGATTAGAGACCCCTCTAAGAGGGGGGGGGGGCTCCTATACAAATGCAACAAAAATTTCTGTATAACTCGAGAACTAATCAAGCAAATGGAACAAAATTTTACATGTGGGTGTTTTTGGAGACAAGAATTTTTTCTATGGTGAATTGAGACCCCTCCCCATTTTAGGAGGGGGGACTCCTATACAAATGGAATACAAATTTCCTCATAACTCGAGAACTAATTAATCAAATGGAACCTTATTTGGCATGTGGGTGTTTTTGGAGGCATGATTTTTTCTATGATGAATTATGACCCCTTACCTTTTTAGGAGGGGGGCTTCCATACAAATGAAATATAAAGGGTCTAGCCGGTTTTCCATACAAAAAATGCCCCCGAACCTAATTAAATTATGCAATGATTCAAACAAAGTACTTGACCTGAGGAGCATTTTGGCAAATTTTCGATTTCGTAATCTATTGATGAAAAAATCTGGGGCGCCATGTTTGAAACACTGAAAGAAATGTTCATTAATATTTTTGTAATTCTTTCAATTTTTTTTACTGTGAAATTGTAAAAATTACATGAAATTTCAAATACAAACACAATTCTTATTTCAAAAGCACTGCCAGCCATCAGAAATTACCAGTAGTGTAAGCAGTGTATTGGTTTAGTAACCTATTGACGTATTCCTGAGCTACATATAAGAGCAATTTTAATATTGAACTTTTCAAAAGAAAATTTGACCGCCATCCACATTTTCTAAAAATCTAAAAAAAAGCCTTTTATTTATACATTTGGTTGAACAATTTTTTGATAGAAAAAAATAAGCGGCGCCATCTTTGGAACAATGAAAAAAATGCTCTTGAAAACTTTTTCGATTTTTTTTACTGTGACATTCGCATCGGAAAATTTCCAAAAAACAATGGAAATGTGTCCTGTAGTGAGTATAACATCTGTGTTTTTTTTCAAATTTTTATAATAATTGGTTTCGGAGTAAACTGCGAAAAATGAAATTCACTCTAGCCGCCATTACTAATTCAAGATGGCGTCTAATGATTTGAAAATTTGCCAAAATGCTCCTCAGGTCAAGTATTTTGTTTGAATCATTGCATAATTTCATTAGGTTCGGGGGCATTTTTTGTATGGAAAACCGGCTAGACACTTTCCTCCTAACTCCAGAACTAATCAAGCAAATGGAACCAAATTTAGCATGTGGGGGGTTTTGGAGGCAGGAATTTTTTTAATGATGGTTTGAGACCCCTCACTCCTGTGGTAGGGGGATAAGGACTTTCACACAAATAAAACAGGAATTTTTGCGTAACTCAAAAACTAATAGAAGTCGAGAAATTTTAGACTCTTTCATAAAACATTAATCAATAACAAGACCACCAAAAACTATCAATAGTAACATTAGATAATTCAGCCGAAATGGTTTGTAATGATGGCGAATATTTAAATGCTATCCGCTTTATTTTATCAGGCTAATCAATGGGAGGAGTTGTTTTCTACTTTACTGTGAGGAAAATTTGTATATTAAAACACCCATGAACTCCCCAGGAACTTGCAAAACTCAATATTGTGACAAAGATCATCCGAGATTAATGATTTATGAACAACACGTTTTAATTTGTGGTAATACGAAGTTTGTCGGGTCAGCTAGTTACTGATAAAAACGAACGTTTTCTTCTAATTCCGACGTTTCGATTTATATTAAATCTTTTTCAAGGATTAGAAAAATATCGCTCAGCAGGCCAAATGTCAGGTACGATACGACTCAGTTTTTCTTCTTTCTATCTTTCTATCTTACGTTCTCGCTTGCACACACGAGTAAGATTGCAGACCATCGCGAGCGATGTGCTGTCGTTAGCTGTGTTGTGGGGAAAATAGGAGACGAAGTCCAAAAGAGAGTGTTCATGCAACTGTGTTTGTTAGAACGAGAATGCACGTGTGAGCAAATAAGACCTTCAAAGACTATAGACAGAGACGAAAAGATACTCACCGTTTGAGGCAGTTGAATTATAGTTTTGCACCAATTTCATCCTAATTATGCTCCAGCTTTGCGCTAATTTAACTCTATTTTTGCATATTTTGTTCCAATTTTTGATTTTACACTACTTCGACTTTTTCTCAATTCTGCTTTGTTGTAATTTTACTTATATGTTAATGTAATTCAACTTATTGTTTTCTGTACATTCCGCACATATTTTGTAATTTTCCCTACACTGGGACTTCATATAGTTTCTATGTGTCTAACACATAGATTTTTGCGATTAGCCCAATAAATAAAGATTATGTGTCAAACAGATAACTTTTATGTGTACATTCTAGTACGTTGCCTTAATTTTCCCTATTTAATCCTATTTTTTTCTGATTTTGTTCTTATTTTTCTGTAATTTGGTTACAGTGTGTTCCAATTTTGTACTAATCTGGTCTTTTGTGTATCTCCTAATTATATCACAATTGAGACCTATACTATCTAAATCTTGTACTAATTTTATCCCAGTTTTATCTAATTTTCCAATTTTATTCTAAGAAATTTCCACTTCCAATTCTCTCCTTATTTTAATACACAACATTTGAGCAAAAAGGTCGCCAGAAAATACCTAATGGCAGTGGCACAATTAGCACAATTTCGTGTTTTTTTAGAAAGTAACCGAACAAAATAAGATTGTAGCAATTACTAAACTACTTGATTGAAGCAAGCCAATTGTGCAATTGAAAGTTGATTTTTGACTCACGAATTTAAAATAAAGAATTCCGTCGATTCAAATTACAGTGAAATTATTTTGTCGCTATTATTTCTTTTACTGTCAATTTTCTGAATCGCACCGCCGGGCATTTCAACTCCTTGAAAAAAAGTTTTTAGAAAGCTAATCAACTAATAAAAGCGTTAATTATCGTCTGAATTGGTTTGCCAACATGGCAATTAACCAAGGCAACAATGACGGTTTGAAGCCGTATAATTAGACGTTATACTATTAATTTAACAGTTTAATTTCTTTACTGTAACAACACAAAAATAGTTAGAGTTAGAGGATGTTATATTTTATTTATATTATTGTTCATAAAAAAACAAGTACCAATTACTAGCAATCACCTGCTGTCTAGGAGAAAGTGTCAAAACATAAACAAAGCTACAGTAGCCTTCAGCGAAAATACCTCGCATTCCGAAAACAAAGAAACGTCGAACTGCATTTCGGAGTAAAAAACAGCAAGTGGTTTTACGTCAAAGTATAAATAACATGCAATATATCTCTATTTTGAATCCACAGCTTCGTACTTTAGCTGCTTTGTTAGAAAGTGACATAAGTATAACACAAAAAGTAAGTTCTTTTTTTGGCTTTGACGTATGACAGGGAGACACAAAATTTCTGTTTTGCAACAGATTTGAGATTGCCTATATAGTACTGGCAGTCAAGTGTTTTAGAATTTGTGGGTGCTCTAATATGTTGCATAAAATTTTCTCATTGTTTGAGCGTCTCAAGAAAACCATGAAGTCATACCTAGTTGATAAATAGGTTTGACAAACACAGCAAAAAGAGACAAAAAGAGGCCATCACTGTGTTTAAAAAAGCAGAATCGTTTACCAATATGCAAAAATTTTTATATTTTTTCATTGTTGGAAAGCATTAGAAAACTAATACAGTCATAAATTGCTGTGATCTAAATAATCATTTAGATAATGTCTAATGCGTTGTACCCCACTTTCTACAAGCCACATTAATACATTTCGAACAGTAAATTTATTCAATTCCGCTCGCTCATTGTAACCGTTTAAGATCGATTGTAACAATTTGCCACAGTTTATGATTACGGGCCCAATCGATATGAGCAATTCCTGAAAACGCCAGTGTCGAACGGCCCTGCTCGGACGAGCGAGCGATGATCGCAGCGGCAGCAGGAGGGAAACTGGATATTCGAGCAGATCGTGAAAGGTCAAACCGCGTTGTCGCGGTCGTCGTCGTCGTCGTCGTCGTCGGTGGCTAGTTTGATTCCATTCCGCCGGAATAAAAATCATTGCAATCGATGCCGCTAATACCGCCGCCATAAGCATTTGTCACGTCGAACAACAAGCTCAAGATTTTGATTGATTAATTGTCAATCACTGTTGGGTGCTTTGAAATCTATCACACACAATCTGGCTAGCTGGTGCTGGCGCTATCAGTTTCGCCGCGGCATGCAGCGGCATGGCGAATGGGAGAAAGATCTCTGTTTCCCGATAGGGACAGGCAGAAACCGGGCCACAGGGATTCCGGTTACCCGGTTGCAGCGAGCGAGCGAGCGAGCGGGCCGAAAGAAATGTGGTGCACGCGTCATCCGGGGACAGCCTTACACTTTCGCAGAGCGCGCAACAGGTTCCTGTTGCTGGTGCTGCGACCGGACCGGAAAGGTGATGTTGCGATTGTGTCTACTTATAGCAAGTGGGTCATCACCGATACACGATGGGCGCTGGGTGTACGTACGTCTGTATGTGACAGAGGAAACAGAGAAAAACGGCACCGGTTGCGGTAGCCCAGCGTTACCCAGATTGTAGCAGCCTTAATTGATTTATCGATTGCTGTCATTCGAACAGTTGCGGTAAACTCAATTAGTTGAATCATAAATGACATACATTTATGAGCATTTTTATATGCTTGCTTCAGTCGATTAATTTAGTATATTGCCTATTTTAATTTATTTTTATCAGCATGAAACTGCACACATTGATAAGCGTCATTTTAATTTGTTTTAGCCACTTTAGTTCGGTGTATTTTGATAGTATCAATAAATCGACACTGTCTCGATCAACTAATGATTTCCGTTAAAAGTACTTCGATGTCCCTTATTGCATCTATTTGTTTTATTGTTTTTTGTCTTTTGGCATAGAATTGCTTAGAAATCACATACATTAACGAGCACCACCACGAGTAACAACACGGGTTTTACTGCACTCTTATAAAAGAAAATAGAACCAAAGTTACAGGGTACTTCCAGGATCATTCGGGTTACGAGTGCCATTAAACTTAAATTGTTGCTTCGGTTTTATATGTATGCACTTGGTTCGAATAGTTTGTTTTGTTCGCCATGGGGAGTATTATTACCACAGATTAAAAACCTTGAAAACAAATTTACGATCCCGACTGTAATCCAGTTTTTTTTCTAGGTTAGGATAGACTTTCAGTCGAACTTTGCACTCCAAAACAAGTTTCTTTTCCTTCTTTCACTTAATGTTTCGACCTTAGTTTTAATACGTTTTCAAGGGGTTAAAGTTTTCTGTTCAGAATAGCTCAAAACTAGGATGAAATACTTTGGGACAAAATAGGTGCAAAATTGGGACAATATTAGCACAATATTAGAACAGAAATGGGACAAAATCAGAATAAAAAAATTAAAATTATGATTAAATTAGAATCAATTAAATCGGTTTTGGATTGGTTTGGATTGGATCGAGAGATGTGTTTCGTGTGCAACTCGGGAACACTCTCGAATCCATTCCAAACGCGGCGAGGGTTGAAACCAGGTGACGGATTATCCTGCCTGCATGCTGTTCAACATTGCTCTTGAGGGGGTGATCCAACGCCATCTACGCCAGACTGAAAGCGGAGTCTACGAGGATTGAGCTAAAAATAAATGTGTCGAAGACCAAATACATGAAAGGAAGAGGCTCAAAGGAAACAAGCACGTGCCTTCCACGGACGGAAACCGTGAACGTCGACAAACTTGAAGTGGGATCGCTGGTGACCGCAGATAACAACACTAGTAAGGCGATCTAGCGGCGCATTCAAACGGAAAATCGGCTGGGGGCTCCGTAGCCGCAAGGTTATCGAGTCTGCTTTGACAATCAAGTGGTCGTGGGTTCGAATCTTAGTAGAATCAAGCCATTCGATGTCAAGTGACTTTAGCATGGGTTTATTCTCAGGCCCTTCCATTTACCCTTTCTTCATGCTGAATTCTATATTTACCCTCTGAAGCCTCTTGACAGTGCAAATGGCCCTGCTATAGTTAAGTGTACTGGTCAGAGGTACGAATGAGTCCTCGCCAGGGACGGCTATAATATGGGATAGTGCTGGCAGCGAGGAATAAGTGGGTAAAGTAGAACAAGCTTTGAAGGAAGGGTAAACCCCAATACACAAAAGCACGCATAAATTTAATAAGCATATCGCTCACTCAATATCGATTATAATGGCAAAAAGAAATGCAGTGCAGGTCATACAGCAAACACCCGGACGATATTACAGTAGATCAACTATACTGCTCGCAGTGATGAGTCCACACATGAAGAAAAAACGGGAAATCGGGCCTCCCAGCTAGCATTTCCATATGTGTAAAAACCCCATTTAATCCACCAAGTGCTGAAAAGAACCTTTGTTATATCATCTTATTTGTCATTTTATATGGGCATTTCAAGGTCAAATATTATTTTTTGATTGAAATGAAGTTTTGCTAATATGTTGGATACCACATAAGGATTCATTTTCCATTAAACAAAATTTCTTCGCCAAGAATTACTTTCAATAGGACGTGTTTTGAAATAAGATTATTTTTTAAAACTGTATTTTAAAACTGCTTATTTGATCAAAATGGTGTCAAAGGAAAAGTTTTGGGAAATTATGTGTATTTTCAGAAAAACATTCACTGAAAGAAAAAACTTCGCAAAATCATGATAAAAATCATGAAATATGTGCCTCGACGACGGTAGGCACCAGCCTGTTAGCTTCTACAACAAAGCAGTCGGTAACAGTCTATCTTCTCGTGGTAGAAGCAAAGGGCAGTCATATTATAAATAATAACCGTCACCGGGGGAGCGTATGTGTGTGAAAGATCGAATGCTTGAACTAGTAGGGACAAAACTATATCTGAGACTAATTAATACATGGGTGTGGTACAGTTTAAATGCGTAAAGCACTCGAGAAATTGTGGGTTGGAGTCCCACTGCCACAAACTAAACCCAATATATTTTTAGCCGCAGATCGAAACTTGCCCAGTATTCAGTCTAACATTTTTCGCACTAAACGCTCCTCTGCTTTAATCAAAATAGACAAATTTTGTCAAATTGTTCATTTCAGTTCAGAAAGCAATAATCTTAAATTTGGTGCCGATTGATACTCTCCACGATTGGTGATACCTTGTTAAAAGAAAAGACCCGTTTAAGTTTTGTCAAAACTTTTTAGTTTCATTTTACTTATAGAGAAACATGTAAATATTACGTTTAGAAACTATTTTCACATTTTCACATTCCAATTCCAATCGAAAATAGTCGAGTAAAAAATGGATTTTTTTGCGTTTTGAACTGGAAATGATCAAATAGAAATCGACACGTCCGCGGAACCTCCTAGGTGTCATTTTCTACTTGCGTCAATGATCATTATTATCATTAGATTAAGGTGAAATTAGCAGTCATCGATTCTGTCAATTTTAAAAGCAGTTTTTTTGTTTGAAACCAAAATTCTGTTCATGAAAATATATTCGCTGTGTTCAGATTGACAAGAAGAAAGCAGTATTTACATTTTTACAAACAGATCCCCACGTTTGGGCCCAAAAACTGCTTCCGAAATTGGGCTCTCCGACGAAAAGTTAATGACTGCTAATTTCCCGTTAATATTAATAAAATTCGTGTACTCGAGAGCTCTAGAGAGCAACAGTTACAATTACAATAAAATTGGACCACATTCGACGTTTACATAAAGTTTTGATTATAAATAATAGTAAAAATCAAATCAGAAAGATTGTGTTCCAGACATGACCGCATGGTTGGCGTAGAACTAAAAATAAATTAAAAATTAAAAACCTGAAATTAAATTAAAAAGAAGAAAACTATTCCAATTAAATTCTACTATTTATATTTATTCGCGACAGATACGTATTTCGCCTACGACTTGCAGGCTTCATCAGTATCTGTTTTCGAACCCTATCGCTTGTTTGCAGTGTTAGAAAAACAAAAAGTCTGAGCCTTTCAGATGGCCTCAAGTACGGCATTGGCCTAATAAGCTAGACGTCGCACGTTCGAATTCCGATTGAAAGAGGCTGTAAGAGTCTTGAAGCAGCAGCAGCCACAAGCTGGGTGTGTGTAATGGTCCGAGCGTTGGAAGCAAGATTATCATACGAAAAATGTAAGGAAAACTTTTAGCTTTAAAGTTTTGGTTAAATTCACCATTTAGCGATTGGAAAATATTCATTTCAAGAAAGCCATACAACTGCTGCATCTTTTATGATCATAATCCGTTTTAAACTGGAAGAGCTGTTAGCATTCAAAATCTTCCATTCTTTCGAGACGCTGACTTGACTCCAAATTTTGGATTGACACCCTGCGTAAAACGTAGTTCTATGTCAAAAGATTTCAATAATCCTACCGTCAGTAATTAGCATTAGCATTAGCATATGAGGCTGCACACATCGTAGGTGGCTATATAATCGCATTATATACCTGGCTTCGTCCGAACAACCGCAGGGGAAGTGGGTAGGAATGTTAGTGTAGCATCTACATGTGAAAGTGCAAGGAACCACCCTACCTTCATAGATGTTACAAGAAAACAGAGCATATCGTGTTAGTAGGGCAAGGCAAATAATAAGGATCATGAGGATGCTTTATTCAATAATAAACTGTATATAGTACATATTGAGTATATATGGACAAAAATAGAACAATCTCACCAGCAATCCGTTGCGTGGAATTCAATTACGTCATTTGAATTTCCATCAGTGCATCTAATATCCAAATATTATTTTAATTTTTTCTTCTGATATCCATGTATATTATTAAAACTTGTTACGGTTACAAAGTTTTAATTGCACAGTAGGGGGTGCTTGATGAGCTAAAACGAAACAAATAATTAAAATAACATATTAGGCTTACCTGCTACCAAGGCCGGGTGGCTCAGCCGTTCGCGCAAAATCTCAGTTTTGAGGTCTGACATCTGGGAACCACGCAGCATCGCAACCCCTAGCTTAGCTACTCAACAGAGTATTACCGGGTTTGGCCGCGTGGAGGCGCTAGGTAGGAGCTTGGGCTGGCAAAAGCTATATTGGTCGCTTTCTCGTTTGCCTTCCCCATTCCATACCCCATCAGCGTAGGCGTCAGCAATTGACCATAAAATTTTGCGAATCGTGGGAAATGATTTCAAGACAAGCACGAGACAAATTGCGGCACAGTCCCTTGTCACCATGGAGGTGTGGTGGAACCTATTGTACCGGGTAAAAAGCATCCTTTCCACACTGCAGGTTCAAGAGCTGCTGCTAGCGAATAAACCTAAGCGGCCTGAGCGGTTTTGCAGGATAATGCAAGCAAAAGTGGCGGCGAACCCTCAATTTATGAAAAACATTGTTGTTGTTTTTCATACGTGTCAGAATGTGTTCATCGCACGCGGTAATCTAGTGTGATATGCGTGATGTATGAATTCTTGCAGTTTTCAGATACTAATTCAACACCCAAAACCATACGTTTAAAATGAAATTGCAACGAAACTAAAAGAGATATAAGTCTTACGTCAAGGAACAAATTGTAGAACGGTACTAGAGCTTCTAATTGGTGAATAACAGCAATCAATTTTATCACACATTTCTAGGAGAAATTCGTTAAAAATCTTTTGAGAAACACTCTTTTCAAAGCTTTTTGCTTCTAAAAAGTTACTGAATCTAATGAAGTAGGAGGTATAAGACCAATTTTCACTACAAAATTTACTCAGTTTCCGAATGAAAGTAACAGAAATGAGCTAGCTAGCATAGTTTTTGTACCAGATTGTAACGATTTAGATTTAGCCAAATGCGTAGAAGGATTTTTTTCGTCAAAAATCCTTTATTACCCCCAGAAATATTTGCACTAAGCTAGCTAACACCCTGTATATGCTTGTATCTACTTGCTATCACAGAATAACGAAGAAGGTACACTGAAGTCGCTTTTTACGCGACTATTTTTACGTGAATTTCGGAATTTACTCGGTTTTTTAACGCGAATTTCGGAATTTACGCGGTTTTTTACGCGAATTTCGGAATTTACGCGGTTTTTTTACGCGATTTTCGGAATTTACGCGAATGTGCTCAAAACGTCTATTTTATCGCGTAGTGTTGAAATCCACAGTTTTTTTACGCGAAATTTTGTTTTTTTTTCGCGAATTTCGGATTTCACGCGGTTTTTTTTCGCGAATTTCGGATATACGCGGCTTTTCGACGCGAATTTCGGAATTTACGCGATTTTCGGAATTTACGCGGTTTTTTACGCGAATTTTGGAATTTACGCGATTTTCGGAATTTACACGGTTTTGATTTACGCGGGACGTAACCTTCGCGTAAAAAGCGACTTGAGTGTAATATGTTTCCACGCTGCTATAATCTTAGCAAATTTGACGGTGCGCTTAGCACATCGACTAAGAAAATACATTTTGATAGCGTTTACTGCCTGTCGAATTTAATTTATTTTGAAGTGCATGGTGCGCCTAACGCAGTCATTTTTCAACAACTGATTCATAAATACATAGTACAATAACTGAGCATGCTCATTTACTACAGATTTTGGCTCAATTTTCTAAAAATTGACCATTTAGATCAAGTGATCGGAATTAGGAGCTGATCGCAATTACGTGCGGTCACGGTACTAGGCAATAATACCTTTCAAATGAGACTAATAGCGAATTAATCGGTTCAGTCATATCCGAGAAACAGGCGATAGAAAATGAGCTGCACACACACATACAGACATTGCTCAGTTCGTCGAGCTCTATCGATTGGTATATGTGACTCGGCCCTCCGGGCCTCGGATCCACTTCGTATCTTTCGACCAATTTCTAAACCTTTGTTACAGTATCCCCCCGCTAATCCGACACCCAATAATCCGACGACTCAATAGTCCGGATCTCGCTACTCCGAAAAATTCCGAATTAAAACGTATTGTACTTGACTTCTTTCAATCGAACACTACCTTCGTTTGGCGTCTCCGTTAAAGTCAGAATGGCACTCTTTCTAACTAAATGGAAATGGCACATGGTGCTGCTTCTAACCACAGAGAACAGATTAACAGGCTCGAAGGAAGTAATCGATTTTTTGTGTGTAAAATCTGTCGGTAGCGCCCTCCAGAAATAGTTTACCAAACGCATCAAAAAATATCCATGTACCTTTATCAATATTTCTTTGTGCTGGAGTTACATAGCAGCGACGGCAGTGCCATCAAGATTTAGTTTGCCACTTACTGCTCGAGGGGTGCTCTATTGAAGGATTTCTCGTAGTTTACATAAAAACCTTTTACACACTTTTTGTCAATTACCTGGTAGTCTGTTCTCTGTGTTCTAACTACGTTCACTTTTGCCATGGCTATAATATTTTCATTGCTACTCTCAATAGATTGATGTGCTTGCGCTTATTTCGACACTAACTAAGAATTTCAAAGTATTTTGTTGACGAAATTGAGCATTACCGAGTATAAAACATAGTTATTGCGTACTTTCGACAGATATTTTCAAAAATTTCCGGAGTTGTTTACGTATGGATGTAAACAAAACCACATTTCAAACTCACACTGACGTCAGTTTGACTGTCGGATTATCGAGTCAAAATTCGCTAATCCGGCTATAAATTTGTCGGATTAGCGGGGCGGTACTGTATATAGTATAACAAAGGTAAAAAGATAAAAATCAACATTACGTTCATATATACATGCTAGTAAATCGTATTTGATGCGCAAATTTGGCATATCCGTATTCTTTTGGAGGCGATATACGTGATTAGAAATAATTTTAAACGTTACGACTAAATAAGCATTTATATACGATAATATCCGATCAAGCGCGACTCACTTTGTCCGCTATACAATTTTGTGCTGAAAATCGTATGTATGTCAGTTATTACCATTATATACGATAGAAAATCAACTTGGTCCCACTTTATCAAGCTTTAGCTACGATTTCGAATTTGTTAATCGTAAATATATACGATAATTTTCGTACATTGATATACAAGTTGGTGCTAGCTGGGCTGCTTTGCTCTTCGCGAAACGCTACGATCTTTATGAACTTAGCCGTGATGCTGCTCACGGAACTTGCCGTGCTCGAGCGGAAGGTATTGCAGACGATATTTGGCGGAGTACAAACTGAAAGCGGAGAATGACATAGGCGTATAAACGACGAGCTACGGGCCCTGCTTGGAGAGATTCCTATCGTACATCTGGTGAAAGTCTGTAGGCTACGGCGGGCCAGACACGCCGAAAGGATGCTAGACGACAGTATGACGAAAACAGTTTTCTTCAAGAACCCCACTGGCACCTAACACTGGCCTAACGTGCAAGATGGCTCGACCAGGTCGAAAGCGATTTGCGACTTCTGAGACGACTAGGATATTGGCGACGAGTGGCTCAAGGACGAGTTGAATGGAGACGACTGCTTGAAACAGTACGAGCCACCCCAGTTCTATGCTGCTGACGACGCTCAATTTAATTGTCTATGTAAGCTTTTGAAGCGTTTGAATTCATAAATTCCATGTAATAAAATCCTGCTATGTATCTTCACATTTGAATAATTATCGTCCTTGTTTGTAGGATTAGCATAAGCATAAGCATAGGATACCGCCCGTGTGCTGCTACTCCGTTATTGACCAGGACCGATGAAAATTGCAAAATGATGGTTGGAAAAAGCATACTTGGGACAGCAGGCTATTTTTCATTGTGCAACATTATCAGGTCCCTGCAACGCTGATCAATACCGACGCCGGCCACGTCCGAATGCGGGTCCTGGTGGGATGGAAAGGAATGTTAGTCCAATACTTGTTGCTACTAAAGACCAGGGAATCCTCTGCATCTTCACAAGTATTTCGGGAAAGGAATTGTTATTAGTAGATGGGCGGGGCTAGATGGATAATGTAAGTATGTAAGCATCAGTCATATGAGACTAACCTGGATATTCGAAAATTTTCTTGTAAAGCCAGTAACTACGAAAATTAAGATATAAAAAATACCTTTTTAACAGATTTAATATAATGCCAATGGCGCTCATATACAACCATAATTTAATTTATATCGAAAAATACTATGTACATGCGAGAGTTACGGCTCAAAAACCACGTAACAGCTTGAACTTATCTACGATCAGCGAAATCAGGGATAATGAAACGAGCCAATATAGTCCCTAAGTTGATAAGCATTTCCTCTTACCAACGCTAATATGCAGAGCTATAGCGCCCTACACGCTTATTATCGTTCTTGTAGATTTAGTAAGTTAAGTTTGACCAGATCTGATCTCTAATTTAGTGGATTTTAAAGTCATAAACAGATACCATCAGCCATCAATTTAAAGGGCCAATCTGGCACAGTAAAATAATTAATTTAGCAAAAATGGTCTCAAATCACTACCTTGCGGCGCACAAGATTTTTTTGTCAATGGAAACGGATCAATGTAATGATTGATTTGGTCCACTTTCAAGTCGGTATAGCTACATAACGTTCACTTGCATCGTACGCAGATGATGTTCTTTAACGCCTCAAGACGCGAAGTCTACAAGATTTATTGTCGCATAGCGGACGGTTAGTTACAGGTCAACACAATAATTTACACGTGGAATGAACAAAAAGTAGAACATTTAGAAATTGTGCCATAGCACCACTGCCAATTATTTTTAAAGTTTTTAACTTTAAAGTTTGGGGGACAAAAAAATTTTGGCCGTGATTCACAAAAATTTATAAAATATATCTGAAAAGCAGGAATAGATTCGGTTTTCACGATTAAAGTTAACATGAAAACGTTTTAAGAGTTTTATGCTTTTTAAAAAACTTTATAAGCTATTTGTAATGGCCTAATTGTGTTGCCACAAAAATGTCAACATGAAAGTTTTATAAATTTAAATCCTAGGGGTACGTTGTGAGTCAGATAAATAGTAAACACTATTTCACAGGATAGTGCGGCTACTGCAAGCGTTGAACAAAGACTATATGACAAAAACAAAGGTTAATTACGAATTCAATTCACTCCAGTGTGACCTTTCGAAGCGTGATATAACTGACGATATTCTCTCAACCTCATCGTCCGTCGTCATAACACGATATACAGGCAATGAATAATCTGTTTTACCCGTTAATGTCCTGAATGACTAACGCCGAAGTTATTTACTTTATCCTAAGAAGGCTGTCATTGGCACTAATCTGAAGCATTGTTTGTTTTTATTAGACGATCAGTTTCAGCTTCTCGTCGAATGTCAAATTTCAAAATTTGCTCAATCAAATGATGAAATCGTTTCTTCGAAATTCCTCGCATATTAGTAGCAGCAGCAGCATTAGCAGCACAACAACATCAACAACCAACCCGCACCCGGCACCCGGGTGACCGAGCCCGCGACCTTTTTCCGTCGTTTTTCATTCGATGAGGTTACAAAACAGCAGCGTGCCGTCTCGCTTCCGCTCGCTCGCGCTGATTGATTCTACTTGACCAACCCAACCCCGGCTGTGACGGCGATGACCTTGAACGGATTGTTTCCTTCCAGCCCGGTTCGGTTCACTGAATTTAGTTGCGTTTTCTTTTGCGTTCCTCACTTGCCGCGGGAAAGGTTTTGGTTTCGTTCCAAAAAAAAACGATCTTTTTGGTTGAAATTATTTAAATATTTTTCCGATCAACAACAGTTCAGCCGATTTGAATGCTCCTAATTACACTTTAAAATTATATGTACATATATGGATTATATGAATTAATCCGTCTTAAATATCTTTCCGTTTTATGTTTATTTTTCAATCCTTAAGACCATAACTTTGTCATCTTATTTATAGTAGAAACCATACAGTTACGTAGCTAAACTGTTAGGTGAATTTAGGATTTTCGTTTCTGGTGTTTTCCTTTACATCCCTCTTTCGGAGGAGCGCGGTATCATTCGGCATTCTTTTCTTCCATCTTCTGGCCGGTCTCGCAAGATCGAGCAGTTCGACAGTTTTGGTTTAACCATTTATCCGCTGCGTTCGGTGGTTCGAAAGGCAAACCGCAATCTCCGTGGCTGTGGCTGTGGGTTCCCCTCATGGCAATCACTTCAAAACCGGCAAAAACCGGCTTTGCAGCAGTATTTTTGTTGCGTATTTTTTTTCGGATTTTCGAAGTTAACCACGAGAAAGCCGTACACACTAGAGCTTCCACCATGACGCCATCCACACTATTTGTGCCTTCTGAAGCGTCTGTTTAACTGCCCTTACGTGTGAAAAACCTTCCAACAAAGTTTTAATAATAGATTCTACGTTTCAGAAAAAAATTCCTATCCAACATGATGAAAATAATAATCTTGATCCTCTTACAAACGTCGTATGAGTCAACAGATTGAGTGATGTCGTTGAAGTCATTCTAAATTAAATGCAATCATTAACGTATGAAACTCGAGTCAAGTTTATGACGATGCTCACATCGAGCGAACTGCCACTAAAAGCCACTAATCTTAAGAAATCACAATTTCCAACGGTTTCGAATGCCTGAGACTGAGACTAAACAGATCTACGATCAGAGATCGTATCCCTTAATGGTGTACGATAGTACGAAGCAATTGTCACGTATTTAGTTAGAACCTTTCCCATCGCTCCGGCGCGGCGCTGCACGGCGTTGGCTTCGGCCGTCTTGAAAAGCTGTGTATAGTAATTCCTTATGCACGACCAACACTTGCGCGGTGGCCAGATTGGCTGCGAGAATAAAGGAATTCCATCAAGACTCCGCAGAAACAGGTCAGCGATGTGAGCCGGTTTTGCTCCACCCTTCTTCCTTGCTTCTCCGCGCTCGGACCACCACCGTCGTCGTCGTCGTCGTCGCATCGGAAGGAACTGGTATAGTGCGATGATAGCTGTGTGTAGTAGCAGTAGTAGCCGTTTTAGTTAGTTACCGTTGAATCTGTTGCGGTAATAATAAAATGGTTAAGCCTAGCTGGGGCGTTGTTTTACGAGAATGTCCAATCCGGGATTATTTTGTTCGCTGAAAGTTGATTAGTGAGCTGATTAGAGCATCGAATTTCCACTCCAGTAAAGAATTTTAGGAGGTTCTTTTAAGAGCCTGACTAAGGGAACAACACCATCATGAAAATTTTAACGATTTCGTAAACAAAGCCATACTGATTCTCGATCAAACAAGTATCCCGGTTCTTAACTACTTTCACGAATCGATTACTTGAACGGTAATTCGATACAACGTTTCTGGAGTAGGAACAATCGCCTCGGGTTGTTTGTTGGTACGAGAAAGGGATTTCAAACAAGTTTTTTCTTACAACAATTGTATCCATACGCATGGCATAAAACTAATTATTATTCGAGATATAATTAATGTATTAAATCACGCTTAAACGAATCGTTTTCGTGTAAATTTATATGCAAAATAAATGCAAAACAAGGTCATTACGTAAAAACAATACCGTCTAAACCCGGAACTCAAAAAATTGCAGGTTGAATTTTTACCACTTTCGATAACAAACAACACCAACATACATAAAAATACGGAAATTATCTTCTCTATTCGGCATTGTGCTGCTACAAAGAGAACTTGGCACGGCGACACTGGTCGGCCCACCGTAGTCTCCCAACTCTCGTCAGCTGTACGATAGGAATCTCTTCAAGTAGTGCCTGCAATTTGTGGTTCATACGGCTAAGTCACTCTCCGCTTGTATTCCGCCAAAAATAGTGCATTATCTGCCATAGCTGTTCGCGCTCGACTGTATTGTATGCTGCCCCGAAGTCCACGAAAACATGATGCATGGGCACGTTGTACTCCGGAAATTTCTAGAGAATTTTTCGGAGAGTAAAAACTAGATCCGTAGTAGCACGGGCCCCCAAAAAGCCCGCCTGATTGACGTCGGTTGAGATTAAGCTATGTCATTTTCTAGCTTTTCTAGTCATTCTAGCATTGGTTGCCTTACGTATTGGTATTGACATTGTCTACTGATTTTTGCAGTCGATCTCTTCTTCGCCCTTTACGATCGGCCTTTAGCTCCTTAGAGTATTGGGGGGGTTTACAAGAAAAAAATCTGATATAGCCTCACCGTAAGGAGTTTATTCAGGAAATGCGGAATTATTTTCAATTGAAAACTATTTTGGTTCAAATTGAGTGTTCTTCGTCAGACAAAAAAATCAAATTGAAATAATAGAGCTAAAATTTTGGCCTCGCAGCCAGCATTGAGGTACGTTGTTTGAATCTCAGCTGGGAGAAGCTGTTAATGTCCATAGAGTCTCGGCGAGGGTGCTGCAGAACAACTTATCCTGTATGATTCTAAACATCGCTTTTAAAGTGATCCAAGGATCAGATATCGAAACAAGAGGTTTGATTCTCAGTGGTAGCAAAGTTCTTGACTAAGCAGGTGACTTTGCCAGGTGGCTGAGCAGATGACTTGGAGCCAGAAACTTTGTCACGACGAAGGTCATCTGTGCTAGACTGAAAGCGGAGCCTGGATTGGGCTTAAAACCAATGCGTCAAAGACCAAATACATGAATGATAGAGGCTCAAACGGACCGAGCCGTCTGACTTAACAGCGAGTGTTTGAGCCTCTAAGCCTCTAAGTAACAAAATTCTTATTTTGAGAAAAACGTGTTCAAAGTTTGCTGCTCTGTATGGTTTATAGCTATCAATTGTTCGAAATCATCACATAACTGGTTGTTTGCAACATTTAGGAATTCTGATTAAAGTAAAATGTAGCTTAGAAAATTCGTGTTCGTTTGCTGTCATTCTTCTCATTCAACTCATTTTTTTAAATTTTGTGACTTGGTCCGGTCTGATTTAACACCTACCAAATGAGACGAACGTAGCTTTTTCGCAGACGGTAATTGTTGACGGCGACGAACCAGACGTGGACGTGGTAGACGAGCTCGTGTATGTGAGATCGCGGGTAGCCGCAGACAACAACACAAATAAGGAGCGGCATATTCAAGCAGGACAACGGACCTACTTTGGCCTTCGCCAAACACTGCGATTAAGAGGCATAAGCCACTTCACGAACCTGAAAATGTTCAAACTCCCTAATAGACCGACAGACCATGCTCATTGAGGACTTTGCGGACGACATTTGACGGAGTACAAACTGAAAGCGAAGAGTAGCGGAGGTGCATGAATCAAAAGCAACTAACACTGCTTGGGAAGATTAACAACGTACATTTGGCGGAAGTCGGCAACACTGAACCGGTCACGTCGTAAAGAAAACGGATCTAGGAACGGTAAGGAAACGGTACAACAACCCCACCGCCATAGAGCGACTCAACGTGCGAGATAGCTCGTCCAGGTCTAAACCGACATTTTTTATCTTTTATGCAAAAAACTGCGACTTCAGAGATGTCTTGGAAATGGGCGACGAGTAATCCAAGGTCGAAATGAATGGAGCTTAAAACAGCACGAAACACCCCGGCTCTAAGTTGATGACGCCGACGGGGGTCATACAATCAGCCCCGTACATTTTCCTATGCTCTAAACAACAGCTGGCTGTGAAATTTCAAACTTGAAAGTGTATAACAAATTTTCTCCTGGGAGGGGGGGCGATTGAACCCCCAATCCCCCCCCCCCGCCCGTCGCTACGCCCATGACTGCAACGCATCCCTCTCTCTATAAGCTTACTATAAACGTGGCGTAGTAATACAATATGACACACCAATCAAAGTTGATCTTATTGCGGTTGTTGTCAAACTGCAATAAAAACGCTAGTTTTATGTTGCTATTAATGTGGTAACACTTTGGCTAAACAAATTTATTACTGCTATTATGAAGAATATCATAGTTCAACCCCGAAAACATTTCTTTATGCGTTATGCGTTGTTTATTTTTTTTTTTTTTTTTGACGCCAAACAATAATTCATCAAAGCAGAGTTGTATAAAGGACGCGCTTATTAAGCGGTTTTTATGTCAAAATATGCACGATAAAATTTAATGCGCATATGCTGCACAAGTAGGCAAACTGCTGAAAATTTTTTATATATATTTTCGGGTGTTTTTTTCAGGCTTCATTCTCGGTTTTTTGCTCAGTAGATGCTCATTTGACTGCAGCGCCTTAACGAAACAGAATACGAAAAAGTAGTGTAAAGGGCAATTGTAGAGCTAATTATTATCTACATTATTGTTGGAATGTATAGTTCTATCTTTTGTATTTACGGCGCTATGTGATTGCTACCCCGTTGGTAGCAAAAAGAGCGCTCATTTGGCTACCAACGGGGTAGCAATCGCATAGCGTCGTAATTACAAAAGATAGAACTTTAGTTTCTTCAACAATAATATAGACAATAATTAGCTCTACAATTGCCCTTTACACTACTTTTTCGAGTTCTGTTTCGTTGAGGCGCTGCAGTCGAATGAGCATTTACTGAGCAAAAAACCGAAAATGAAGCCTGGTTTTATTGAGAACTTAAGGCCTGACTGTTCAAGTGGTTATAAAAACCTTCTGAAAAGCGGATCGTTATGGTTCGGTGGAAAGAGGCGCATTACTTAAGACCCTCTTGGTCGACAGGAAGTTTTGGCGGTCATCAAAAGGTTCTAGTGGAACTCATAGTTTTAATGGCGATTTTATGAAATTGATCATAAAAACCACTAGAGGAACGAAAAAAAACTGAAATTGCTTGGGATCACAAAGATAAAAACAACCGATTTTACGCGGTAATTTTGGCCTGATTTGGTTTATATATGCACTCTCGGACGACAATTTCATACTCCAAGTAATTTTATTGAATGTGTCTTGTCTGGCATTTATCAATTCGAAAGGTTAAAATTATTGATACTCAAGCACAAGTAAAATAAAAAATGCGCGATAAAAATAATTGAAAATTTAAAAATTTGAGAACTCTAACAGAAATCTGTCAGTTTCATAATTGTTAAATATATTAGAATCTCATTTTACGTCCATTCATTTCACGTGATTTCTCTCTACGTCCACTTTTTTATGTGCGAAATTTGAATTAACGTCCTTTCGTTTTACGTCCAAAATTTGAATTAACAATTGTTCTGCACTCTAACAGCTGGCTGCGAAGTCTGTCGTATAAGAACAGAGGGTCAAGTTTCGATAGCGAAATGTAGCACCTAGGCTTTGCTTTTTTATGTAACGTTGTTTATTTTACGGCTAGAAGTCGAATTGTAGTCCTTTCTTTTTACGCTCAAAATTTGAATTACGTTTTACTTTTAACGTCCAAAATTTGAATTAACGTCCTCTCGTTTTACGTCCAAAACTTGTACCGTGTACCCCCGTTGGTATGACCTTCTTTAATCTGAACATTTTTAATCTGTACCCCGGTGGTATGAATGCGTTCACATTAAAAACCGATGAAGCGTCACACACAATTGACGTTAAAGTGGACCGTAAAAAAAAGCAAAAAATCTTAATGCGTTTCCTCTTGCTCTGGAGCTTTGGCAATATAACTCATATGCAACTTATCTCTCTCCAGCACTCAAAATAGACCATTTTAGTCGAAACTGCCGAGCCAATTTCGTATTATACAAACCAAACCTTTAGAATTCGCACATGTTTGAGATGTTTTCAAAACGTTTGTTTTCGTCAAATCAAAACAACAAGTTCATAGGGAGCGCGTCTTGCGCGTGTGAAAATGAATAGAGTTACCAAATATTCAGATTAAAAATGAACTCGCCCAATCTGAACGAGCTGTTTTTCACATTAGCGGGGGTTGAGTGTATTAACGTTCTCTTTTTAACGTCCGATTTTTTTACGTCCCGTCAATAGCGGAGTGTATTATGATCATCAGTGCTCGAAAAAATTGACAGCCCTGCATGAAGACGAATATAAAACGCATTCAGCGCATACAGTTCTACCCCTAATAGTATTCTTTTATCTTTCAGCCCATGGTCCTGACTACTGAACTGCTGATTGTGTTTATCTCTCTGTTTTCTGCCCTTCAAAACAATTCACTCATGAATTGCAGTGCTGAATGAATGCTCGACTAACCTGTCAGTCAATGTTCTTGCTCTTGACTGAGCTTTTAGATCTCAAAGTTTATTTTTTAAAATCAACCAAAACCTGGCTGAAGGAAATTAGTTAAAATTTCGAAGCAATGTTTACGTTAATTGTAATTTCGGCAGTTCAAAATGAATGAATGATTCGCATTTGATTTCATTCCTTATTATCAAGAATGAATGAATGTAGAGAACGACAAGAACATGAACGCAAGTAATTCGCTCGAATCGTTGTTTTCAAGTTGGCAATGCTGTGTTATTTCATCTGTATGTGCAGTACATTGTATTAATTCAGGCGTATTGCTTAAATTGAATATGAGATTTCTAAGGCCTGGTGATCATAGGTCACTTGATGCCGAAGTTACTTCGGTGTTTCTTGAGAGACCACAATACAACTTTTTGAGATAATTTCGTTAAACTTGCGAAGTTTGTTTGAAACGTGTTTATTTGAAACAAACAAATCGTTGACTGTGTTGCGAAGCCCTCATTCGCGTGATCTAATTTTCTCACATACACATACTCGTTCTGTCGAACACGCCAACATAAGCATCCCTTTCGGTCTTTCGCTCTTATTTATTTATTTGTGTTTTTGTGAGTGTATATTTAGCTAATAGGCGCGGTCATCGCTCTCGCTCTTAATTGCAGCCCGAGCAGCTGATACCGATTACTCCCGAGGGCTGAAACTCCCATCCGCGTGTAAACTTTGGATTGTAGAATGTAGAAGAAAAGAAAACGTAATGCAAAACCTGTCTCCCATTGTGCCGCTAGCTCTCACGGGGCAGCTGGGTGCTTACGAACTGTTTGCCTCATGAGCGGGTTATACTGAAAGACGGTACGAGGCTATGCGTTCGCGAGTGCGTAGGTAGCAGAATGTCTGCACATAGCAACGGGGGCTGTTGGTCGTACGCTTACGTCAGTGGCGTATGAGTTGGATGCTACGCTCTTACTTGCTCGCGTGGGAGTAGGCATCGCTTGCTTCTCGCTTAGACATCGCCTATAGAGTAACAAAATTTTCATGAGAATAGAAGCAAATTTTCTCAGCAATCCAGAAAAAATATCTGTGAAAAGTTTTTCACAAAATTTTCCACGCCACTCCAAAAATAAGTCGGAAAAACTATGGTGTATCTCATAGGAAATTTTCAAAATATTATTTTCTTGTTTGTCAATTCGTAGTCTTTTAGTGATAAAAATTTTACGATATTCACGATATTACGAAATTCATATCCCAAGTAGAAGTAGAAGAGCAAAAAGTGAAACTTTTTTTCCAATCGTCTTTTGCTTTTATTTTAGTAACTAGCTGACCCGAAAAACTTCGTATTTCCACAAATTAAACTGTGTTGTACATAAATCGTAAACCTCGGATGACATATTCTCGAGTTTTGCAAGTTTCTGAGGAGCTCAACCTTAGATGATTCATTTTGGCAGTTACGTAACTATGAAAGCAAGGGTAGTTTAATATGCAAATTTGCAATTTTTCCTCACAGTAAAGTAGAACCCCTCCCCCTTGCTTAGCCAGATAAAATAAAGTGTATAGCACTTAAATATTGGCCGTGATTGTATAATATTTCGCCAAATACCAAATACCGAAAAACCTTACGCTGAATGTACCATTTCACGGAAAACTTTTTCGTGGAAAGTACCATTTCGCAGAGGTGGTCGCTGTCGCTTATTCGGACCCAACTAAAGGAAAGTAATAGAGGTCTAGGGAAACAAATAAATAACCCACTACCACAAGGGAGAGGGGTTTCATTTCTATGGGAGCCCCCCTCCTAAACAGGGGAGGGGCTAATTCATTAAAAAAAAATTCTTGCCTCCAAAAGCTCCTCATGTCAAATTGGGTTCCATTTGCTTGATTAGTTCCCGAGATAAGAGGAAATTTATATTTCATTTGTATGGGAGCACCCTCTCTTAAAGGGGGGAGGGGTCATAATCCCCCTCCTAAAGAGGGGACGGGACTCAATTCACCATAGAAAAAATGCATGCCTCCGAAAACACCCACATGCCAAATTTGGTTCCATTTGCTTGATTGTATGGGAACCCCCCCCCCTTTTAGCGGAGGGAGGGCTCTCTTACTATCATGAGAACCTTTCCTGGCCCCAAAAACTTCTGCATGCAAATTTTCACGCCGATAGGTTCATAGTTTCCGAGTCTATAAGGAACATTCCGACAGACAGACAGACAAACAGGCAGACACAAATCCATTTTTATAGGTATAGATTTAGCGTGTTCAGGGGTTTTGTTTTTATAAATACCTCCTATAATCTGAAAGTGTTAAAACCTAGTCAAAGCTTACTATGATAAAAACCAAAAATATAGCTTTTTGTGTTGCGATAAAAAGACAAAATTACTTGGGCAAACTTGCAGCAAACCTATTATAAACCGACAACTTTGGAACTCGTTTTTCCGTCGAATGCGGAGTTATAGAGCATTTTCAGCTATTTAAAAATTGTTTTTTCATACATAATTTTTGATAGTTGATAGTTTTGATAGATTAGCTTACCCTTCTGATCAACTAGCCCCGTTCCACCTTACTACCAACTTGTATAGGTGCTTGTATAGGTGTTCCCAATCCACCCATATTAGAGTAAGGCAAACATATTTTTTGTGTGTTTTGCGAGAAGGTAAGCTTAGTGGACGCACTGTGTTAAACCTTAATCAAGTGGTTTGCAAAAAAGAACAAGTTATTTTATAGTTTCCATGAACTGATCCCATGTCTCCACTTGCGCCTTTTTACCCTATAAGTTTATGAAGTCAAGGTAAATAGATACTTAAATATGCGATAACTTTGCAAGCAAAGTCCGTAGAGATTTGCGGTTTTCTGCATAAACCTGTGTTTTGAGTGCTTCGATAATTGTCTAGAACAATATGTTCTTGTAAAATGCAACTAAAGAAAGTTAAATGTGAAAAACTAATTTTTAGGGAGCTTTTAAAGAAAATGATCAATAACTCTGCACACGATAGAGATAGAAATGCTATTTCTTCAACAAAGTTGCTTGTGTTTACATTTTCAGCAACTTTGCCGAACTAACGATCTACACAAAAAGTTAGTTTTTTGATTTTTATTCATACGAACAAAAGTTTCGGACACAAAGCTTTTGGACCACAGTGCAAATATAATTGTAGAGCAAATATTTTTGTAAAAAAGTAAATTTAAAAGTAATCAGGATAAAATATACTCTGCAAAAAGTGTTTCACGATTGTTTTTCTCAATGGTAGAAATTATAACTTTCCTGTTTTTGATGAATGAAATTGAAATTTTTTTATAAATTTTTTTGTGTTCACTGATTTTTGTTCACCTAACATTGAAAATTTAACGATAGCGTTTAATTTCATGATCTTAAAAGATTTTTAGATTGACCCGGCTTCGATTCGGCTTTGGATCGCCTTGTTTTGTACTGACATCTCACGCATTTTCCTCGCATACCTATAACAACTATCACGTCATGACTAACGTTCATTATGTTCACCATTTGCTGCACCTAGGCATAGTCCGTTCTTGTTGAGTAATAACGTGGGTTTTACTGCCAGGCGGCTTTGACGAGGCAAAAATTGAAACCGCACAATAAGAGTGGTGCAATGAAACTCAAATTGCTACACACTTTGACGGTGTCCTATGTGTCCTAAAAATGAAGCCAATTTAGGAAAATGGTTATATTTTTAACTGAAAAGTTGACTGTCAAATGAGAAACCGTTATTTCGAAATGCAATCGTATTTGAGAACCATTTTTTCAAATGTACAAATTGTGCTTGTTTTATCAGATTTAGTTAGATAAAAAGGAACCACTCAAAGCATGAGAAAATAATTCATGAAATTACCCCTTTTTTATCTGACGTATAGCGAAAGAAGCACATCTGGTTTTGTAAAACTGGAAGCAGCAGAACACACATTAGATATACGCCGAAAAGGAACTTGATCAGGTGGGGGCCTATTCACGTAGGTAAATGTGAATAGTGGTCAAGAAAAGTTTTAAGTACGACGCCCAAACGTCCAGCGACCGACTGCTGCTGCTGCTGTTGCATTTAAAATAGTGTCATCAGTTGTTGTTGTTTTTTACATCTCATCAGACGATGAGATCAGTCACCTTGCTCCGGGTGCTTCGTCAACGTGTGTCATCGGACGGAGGAGCACCCACATTGATTGCTGACCAAGATTGCTGGTTTAGAGCAGTTCATTCAGGAAGCTATTCCGGAAACACATTAGCTGCTGAAATGGCCAATTAATTTTGCCTTCATTCAGGTTTTTAGCTTCATTGCGTAGTAGGATTGTTTGTACCTAACAGAAACTGTTGCTGGAGCTGCTTATTGCAGTTTAAACTGCATTCATCTTTTCAAATCATTTTTTTTGTTTTCAATTTACACTCATCGCCGTTTATCGTTACCCTAAAGGCCTATCTGGCTGGACTGGAGTTGTATTTCAAGATGTTTTGTAAATGTTTTCAAACAGTAGATTGTAATCGCGCTCGAATGAACATATTTGGACCATGTGTGTTGGAAACGTTTTTTCCTTGTCTGCTTCTCGGCAGCACTCTTCAACGGCAGATGCTTTCCAGCTTCCGGGGGGTACTTGAAAAGGGCTGCCTGTTTACAGTGTTCGCGTACACGCCAGTCGAGGCTTGTTTTTAGTTCGACCCACCAAAAGAACCTGAATGTTTACTCATTAAATCATTCCGGGGAGTTAACTTTCGTTCGAAGGCGCAGGCAAATCTGCTTCCCTGCGAAGCTCTCCGGCGGCACCACGGCGCGCACACATGTGTAGAGCAAATTGTTTTCGCTGCTTCAGCGTTCCGTTGTTTCCTCTTCTTCCGATCGTCGACGAGTGGTCGAACTTCACTGCGCATCGAAAAAGAACAACACTGACGAGTCGACCGACCGTTGATTTACATAACAAAAGCAGCTCGAGTGGTAAATGAGCTCAAATTTAGCCAAGACATTGAAAACCATAACCTTCACTTAGAAAACCAACACCAGCGGGTAAGAGGCAATTGGATTAGTAGAGGAAGCCGTAAAGATTATCCCCTTGGGGAACCGTATTTGGACAATGGGAACTCACTCACACCCTCAAGGTCTTCCCCGGAAAGGTCAACATTCAACCGTCACCATGGAGGCCACAGATTCTATCGAACGAAAGCAAAAGTACTAGAACAACTCGTTTCAGCTGGACTATAAATAAACTCCCTACCGGCTGGAGACGCGTGCCAAACATATTCTTCCGGCCGTCTACGGGGCAACTCGCCTATGTAGAACTCTGTCACGCCGACACTGAAGAAATGTGATGCCCTGTAGCATGGTCTACAGCTGTGGAACATCGTGTCGCTGAAGCGAGAGGGCAGTAAATAATTACAGGAGTCACGGCTTCGCGAGCAGAACGCACTTCATCGCCACATCCCGTTCTCGGTTTTCCTTCTAGCGTGGAATTGGCTAATGCTCTCCGAACGCCCTCCTCTCGCTTTCCCGACTTCCCCCAGGGCAGAGCGGCCGGTTTTTGCATCGGTTTCTAATGGATGCAACGCGGGCAAAATTAATGACTTGTTGTACACATCGAGCTCCGCCAGTTACATGTGTTGTGTAGAACAAGGGAGATTCAATTTTCTTTGTGCCCTCAAACTGCTGGCCCTTTTCTGACTCGTATTTCTTGTTGTCCGCTGGTTTTTTTCCCCGCTCGCTTTTTTGTGTGCAATTGCCCCACGACGTCCAGCCAGAGTGTGTGGGGTCACGTGCCAACGGCGCTGACGGTCGCTTATTTGCTAATGGCCACACCCGCCGCGCCTCGATCGTGCACATATGTGGTACCCACCTCGGCTAATTCACCTAATTATCTATGTTGCGGGGGGAATTTACGATGCCATATCATTTAATGAGATCGACTACATGCGATTTTACAAGGAAACGAATGTTTTCAATACGTGATTGCAAGATTGCCACAGCACCACCTATAACCATGGGATGCCCAACGACGTTCGATGTAAATCTCGGCGGAGGTGTTTTACGGCGAAACATGATTGTTAATTTTCCGAACATAAGTTCCTGCAATTATTGGTAAATTAAGATCCGGCGATTCTCGGGAGATCACTGAACGGGACACCAGAACGACTTTGCCATAACATACATTCCGACAAAGGACCAGTTTATGCATCGTTCTTGATCAAATTAAAAAATACACACACACAAACTCTACGGTATTATTTTATTAGTTCGCTTCGGAGAAGCGAGTCGTTTCAGAAGACCTCTGAACGATTGCACCAATGACGTGGCGTTCGACCGTGAAGGACGCTGCCGTATCACAATTTGTCAAACTCCCTGCTACCACACCACACAAGACACAATCACAATCGCGCGCAATTACTCTAACCCGCACCGTCATCGCGAGACCAAATTTAGCACGCTGATGTCATTCGTCATTTACTGTAGCTTACCACAGCTATATGCACAACTAAGCACAAAATTATCTCCCATCCGATGGATGATGTGGTCTGAGGCTACTGACCGCACACAGCGTTTCTGACTTCTGTGAAGCGTTATACAGTCAGTCGGACTCGGAATGTGTGTGAGGCTAAACAAATGTGTTACAAATCGCAGATGCGGTGACGCGAGCGGCATTCCACTATCGCGCACTGGCCGGCGTTTTGTCAGTCTGAAACGGACAGCTGACTGCAGTACAACTGCGATGCGATAGTAAACTTTACAATTTTCAAGGGAGTAAATGCTCTTTACTGCACTAATGGATACATTTCCGCGGTATGCACAATGTTTAAAAACGCACGCACCAATTGTGCCTACATATTGCACTTATTTCTAGTATTCTGTTTTTTTTTTCAATAGAGTAAGGAGGGGTAAAAGTGCGATGCGGGTAAAAGTGCGATCAATGATTTACTGGTGCAGATTTCGAGTAAATTAACTACATTGGCATGGATGGGTGACTACCTTGACAGCTTGAATCCAACATAAACTTTGGTTGCTTACGAAGCATAGTTGCTGAGTTATGTGCAAATGTTATTTTAGGGCGGTTTTGATGTAATTTTTCGTTATACGGCAAATGCGATATCAACAGGAGGATATTACTTGTTGAAAATTTGTAGAAGCGTTTTACATCACTGACATATCTGTTTTGAAAATACGGTGAAAAGAATTTACAAAATATATTTCGCTTTTCCATAATTTAATCTAACCCCGTCAAGCGCCTAGCGGGGTAAAAGTGCGATTCACGGACGAGGCAAAAGTGCGCTTCATGGACGAGTCAAAAATGTATTGCTAATTATATACAGCTTTAGGCACTATATTACAGATACTAGAGATGGAAGATCTGTAGAAAACTGTGTGCTCTGCAGATGTTGGCCGAAGGAAAACAATGTGTTTCTGCTGATAAAACGAAAAACAAACGTTAGGAACAGTTTCGACCTAACGAAGGCTGCAATACACCAGCGCAAAATAGGAAAGGTGCAAATTGAGAATATTCCTTACCGAAACATAACGCAGATTGAAGATAATATGGTTTTGTTAGCTACTGTTGTGCTAATTTCACGGATTCGAGCTTTGCACTTTTGCCCCGCTGTATTCGTACGTTTGCCCCGCTAGTGGGGTAAAAGTGCGAATCGCCACTGGATCAGAAGAAAGATGAATTTATTTTGCAAAATATTATTACCGCAGATGATTTAAAGTTGAATGTGAAGACATTGAGTTACTGCATCACTATAAAATATATTATGTTGTTGTCCTTCTTTATATCTCACAAAAATTGATGACAACTTCAAACATCGCACTTATGCCCCGCCCTACTCTCTATGCATATGAATAGTATGTGCAAATTTTAAATGTAAATTTTAAAAACACATAAATGGTAACTGTTTGGCACATAAAGTTCATTTACTGGGCACATGGAAAAAATCTATCTGTGAAACACATAGAAACTATACGAAAAGTTTTCTCAGTGTAGTACTGTTATAAGACCGAATATAAATAGACGCTGCTGTTTGACGCGCCTGACTGTACGTGTATCCAGATTAATCAGCTGACAACGGTCTATGTAACTGGGAAAATTAACTGGATCATTGCACTGGATCAGTGTAAGAGCTGACGCAAGGCGAATCGCAAAAAGGTTTGCTGCATTCACTCAATCGCAAGGATCTGCATTACGTGGGAAGAAGCCCAAACCGGGGAAGCATACTCTAAGATGCTGCAATACAGCGTCTTAAGGTAATAAACGTCAGTGAATCCAGAAACATGACGTCGCATGAAGCCAAGCACGGAGTTTGCTTTAGCAGTGACTATACTAGACGCCTAGATCAAGAATAGAGCTAACACGTTCCAACAGATCCGATCCCACACAGTATTGATGATGATTATATTTCGGACTTTTTACTGTTAACACACGGCATGCCCTTTTAAAACGTCGGCAATCGAAAGTTTCATTGATGAAAGCAGGTCAACCAGGTCATTAACGTAAATTACAAAGACGAGAGGGCCAAGCACACTGCCTTGAGGTACACCAAACGATATGTCGAATATTCTGAAGCGTATGGAGTTTACCGCAACGAAAGCTTTGCGGTCGGATGAGTATGAGTAAAGCCATTCGGTAAACCATGAGAGAAATCTGATGTGGTTCAGTTTTTCAATAATGAAATTGTGTGTACCATACCACTGTCAAAAGCTTTCGTTAAATAAAAATGGATCGAATCCACTTCGAATCGCTTAGCTCCTAGCTCACGTGATATCGTTGTGTTGCTTCATAAATCCATGCTGGTTGTTAGAGATGATCGGTACAACAGATACTGCAGGTAGACTGTCTGTTCTGGGTCCATTCGTTGAAGAGATATCTTCAAGGGTTTTCCAAAACTTCGTCTATTGAAAACTGCACAAGTGGAAGATTAATATCATGGAGCAGTATATACTCGATGCAGTTCTGCCGCTGGACGGGCGCGACGCTTTACCAAAAGCCATAGCGAAGAGATTGGCAGATTTTGAGCTCGAGTGAGGAGTGGTTTCCTCGAAGTTGACCTACGGAAGACCCAGTTTTACGTTTCGTAACAAAGTTTCAGAAACTCGAAAGATCCTGTTTAACGGCTGACTGAATCCTTCGCAAATAGTTGTCATATGTCGCGGTAAGAGTCGTTTTACACTATATCTTATCTCACAATCTTGAAGCATAGCTCTATCAGATTCACTTTTAGTAAAAAATATTGGTTGCGTATTTAACGAAGATTGTTACGAAGGTTTCGAAGTTGAGGGGTTCATCACGGTTGCTTGATACTGGAGACCAAGACTTGCCTTTTTTTAGACACTTGTCGAGTTAGTAACACCCAAAAGTGAATCATAGATAGCAAGTATCATCTGGTGAACTGAGTTGATATTAGAAAATCGATTGTTCCTCTCCATGTCTACACAAATAGAGTTCAACATATCATAGGCACATGCAGAGTAATTCAGTTTAATCTGTTCAACTTAGTCGTCAGATATTAACACCGAGAGGCTCATGCTGCATTAAAAATTCCCTTCACTGAATTATACTCGATCTTGGGATACTCGTCGCAGATCGTTGAGCGTCTCGACAACCGCTAGCCGGCTTAATTCTGGAGCCATTTAGCACTTTGGGCCCCTCTAATCCTGGTGTCGATGCGGTTCTTGATGAGAACTGGTTTCGCTGCACAGTCGTTCGGCATCCTCACGACGTGGCCGGCCCATCGTAATCTCCCGACTTTTGCCAGGAGTACGATGGGCTTCTCTCCAAGTATATAGTGCTTGCAGCTGTTGTTTTATACGCCCGCACCACTCTCCGCTTTTCGTTTGTACACAGCCAAACATAATTCGCAGCACTGAAATACGGAAAATGCACGTAAATCTTCCATCGGCAAATAAGGTTTGCTCAATGCAATGGCATGATTAAGGGACATGGAAGCCATTTTTTATTTTTGTAAACTTAAACAGTGTAAATTTACATGTAAGATTTTTTGAATGAGGCGAGTATTTTTGCGCTATTTATATATATATTTATATTTTATATTTTCTGGGAAGGGGAAAAGCCAAGGTGCAAACACTATATGCAGTTTAGTCATATTTCCATCCAGGCATAATAACCCCTTAATCACATTCATTACAATCATATCCCTAGCCTAATTTACAATATTTAGCATTTTTCGTATTTCCCCTAATCACATTCATTTATGCAGGTACAACAGACCTCCGGTAGTCACAAGGACTGTTATTGAGGTGTTTCAATCATGTTATTTTGCATTCAAGTTAATAATAAAAATTTAAACTAAATATTTAGAACATACGGTTTTGAACCTACAAAGTGGAACAATATTCGAAATATTTCGAAATATATTTGCTGGTTAATTTGCGTCGCATAGTGGGCAAAACCGCTCGAAAAAACGGAACTTTTTGTTGCCGCTGTTTTTAAGTTATAAAAAGTGACTTTTATTATGTAAAAAATCACGAGACATCGACGACATCTCATCGCGCGGAAATGACGGAAAGTAACCCATTTTGCCCCATTCACCCTTATTTTTTAATACTTTTGAAAAAAATCATGTACAAACTCTCTCTAATTTGAGATTCTATGGTAAGGAAAGAAGAAGAAAAGAGTAAAAAGGTATATGAACAATTTTACTTTAATACAAATATGATGATTTTGGTAGCAACCCTAACTCAAAAAGGAGTACCCTAAGCGTCCTATAAAAAATATGGGCTTAAAATGTTTCGACTAGGAACAAACACACCAAATTTGAACAAAATCGGAGTACTTTCTCAGTTGTTCGTTTTCTTATTAATACTTTCTCAGATTTCAATACAAGTTGTAGGGCAAAACAAGGCAAAACATTCCCTTACACGAAATTTTTGATAAAACCTTGATCGTCGTTCGATCTTTTGGCTTTTTCAACCTTCCCAACAGGCATGCCTTCTTTGGTAAAAGTATCGAATTGGCATTTTGCTTACAAAAAACTTGAGTAAAATGAGGCTAAACAGAATTCTAGTCTATGTTGTATTTATTGAATAATTTCAACCGACTCATTGATCTAAATGAATAGATTATGTTGCATTAAAGTAAAATTGTTCATATACCTTTTACCTAACATTCTCCTTCCTTCCTTACCATAGAATCTCAAATTACAGAGAGTTTGTGCATGTTTATTTTTCAAAACTATTAGAAAATAGGCTTTGGTTCAGTAGAGTAGTTAACGAAGTGGAACTTTTCTAACTTTACTGAGCGATATTTATATTTTAAAGTTCTCGGGTATGGGTAGTATTGCTGTGCTAGTTTTGCTCATTGTCGACAGAAGCGCGGTGAAGGGAGTTGTTTTCTACTTTCCTTTGTCACAAAAATGCAAATTTCATGTAATCAATCAAACACTTATTCAATGTGAATCCGTCAACCGGCGAGTAAAGAAATATGGAATTTCAATATCACGTTTTAAATTCTCACGTATTTTTAAATCTATACCTATAAAAACGGAAATCTGTCTGTCTGTCTCTATGTTCCTTTTAGAATCGAAAACTACTAAACCGATCGGCGTGAAAATTTGCATGAGTTTTTGGGTCCAGGGAAGGTTTTTATGATGGTTAGAGATCCCTCCCCCACTAAGAGAGGGGCTCTCACACAAATGAAACACTAATCAAGCAAATGGAACAAAATTTGACATGTGGGTGTTGATGATGAATTGAGACCCTTCTCCACTTTAGGAGGGGGGCTCCTATACAAATGAAATAGAAATTTCCTCATAACTCGAGAAGTAATCAAGCAAATGGAACCAAATTTGGCATGTGGGGGGTTTTGGAGGCAGGAATTTTTTTAATATGGTTTGAGACCCCTCACCCCTGTCTCCCCCTACGGACTCTCATACAAATAAAACCGAAATTTTTGCGTAACTCAAAAACTAATCGAACTCGAGACTCTTTCATAAAACATTAATCAATAACAAGACCACCAAAAACTATCAATAGTAACATTAGATAATTCAGCGCGAGACGGCCACAGGCCGCGTCGGCCACTGCGGGGAGCAGCCCCGCGTAGAGATCACCTCTATCTAGGTTTATTTATTTTCCTAGATCTACTGACCTCTATTACTTTCCTTCAGTTGGGTCACCCCTGCGAAATGGTACTTTCTACGAAAAGATTTTACGTGAAATGGTACATCCCGCGTAAGATTTTTCGCGAAATGGTATTCTGCGAAACTTTATATTCCGCGTTATGGTCAACCCAAAATTGGTGTTCCGCAAAATGGTATTCGGCGAAATGTTTTGTAATGATGGCGAATATTTAAATGCTATCCGCTTTATTTTATCAGGCTAAGCAAGGGGGAGTTGTTTTCTACTTTACTGTGAGGGAAATTTGTATATTAAAACATCCATGAACTCCCCAGAAACTTGCAAAACTCGAGATTGTGACAAAGGTCATCCGAGATTTACGATTTATGTACAACACAGTTTAATTTGTGTCAATACGGAGTTTGTCGGGTCAGTTAGTATATATATATATATATATATATATATATATATATATATATATATATATATATATATATATATATATATATATATATATATATATATATATATATATATATATATATATATATATAAGTTAACGTGAGTATCTGTGTATGCTCTACCATACCTCCGGAGCGCCTGGATCGTTCCCCATCAAATCTGGCTTACATGTTTCGTGATATATGAAGGCCTTGACTGCAAACATCTTCAAGATTTGATCCTTCTTTATCGATGGACTTCGTAGCCGTTTATTAGAGTACAGGACAATTACGGGGCTAGCGCAACAATCCTTTGGACCATAGAAGCAGCGCCTAGTCGAGATTCGAACATACGACAACTGGCTTGTTAGACCTGCATGTAACTCGAAACTGACCAGTTAGGTTATTATGACGGTTTCGGGGTTGAGAAAAGGGTAGCTCGTCTCTTACAAGGGAAAGGAAAGGTCCAAATACATAAAATGGGGTGCATTACTCTTGCATTTTGACTGAGAGTAGAGATCTAAGTGGCTGGAAGACAACCCAAGTAACAATTCAGTTTAATAAAGTTTTATAATGTTTCGCTACTGGTTTTCATGACCAATTTAATTAATCCTCTGACAAAACTATTAGCTCCACCAGAGCAAGTGGTCCATTATTCAGAAGGCTGTTATAATCTCTAAGTTACGTCATGACCGCGTATAGTCAAATACAAGTAAATGAAAAAGAAAAATACATTCCATGGCGGTTTTAATCAAGAGACTTGCCGCAGCGACAGTCGGCACTGCACTGCTTCTATCATACTAACCGAGTGAATAACAGTTTATCTTCTCGGCGATAGAAACAAAGAGCAGTCATACGAAAATTAGACTACCTAATATAACGGACGGCAGTAGTTTAGTGAGTAAAACACTCGGGTACCAACCGAACCCCACCTACCATTGCACAACGTGATGTATTTTTGGTCTATATCGAAATTTTCCAGTTCATTCAATTAATCATCCTACGCATCAGCTTGTCTGCATTTAATTTCAACTGGGGCCAGTAATATTTTCTGAGTCAAAACAAATGTTTAAATAAGATAGTAAAGGCTGTGGCGACAACGGACTCGGATGAATGGTTGCCTCCTTGTTAGGTGAAAAATAATATTATTTATATCAACAGACAACAATTTACAACAAAGTTTTTTGTCACATTTTATTTTTTAAAAACGTGCTAAAAATAAGAATGCTAACTCAAGAAATTTTCTCATATAGTAATATAAAATACTATTGATCTTAGCTATGATTATTAAATTTCCACTTTTTTCTCTTTTTTCAGGTAGGAAAAACCATGGTTCAGTTTACTGTCAATCCGTACCTATATAATTAATTGAATGTTTGCAGAGAATCAATATTTTGCTTCAAGTAAGTATTTCTGCATTATTTTTTCAAACAGCTCATCTCATAAACAATCTATCGTGGGACGTCGAACATTTGATTCGAAGCTCAACTTTGATGTAAAATAATTGGCACTGACATTTTACATTACACTCTGCCGTGGTTCGAACGTTTGGCTCATTTTCCCATTCCTCGAGGAGCGGCGAAATCCGACCGTACCAACCGAAACCCACATAACGGGTGGGTGTATCCCTCAACATTGTCTGTCTCGTGTAATAAATTGCTGCTGTAATCATCTTAAAGTCGATGCACTGGCTCGAGATGTGCGAGCAAATCATCCCCGGGTGCGCGCCCGTCCCTTTGCGCGCCAAACCGGTTCCAGGCCGGCGTGTACAATGCGGCTTCGGCCGCGCACGTAAATCTCATTTGACCACGATGATGGTCCCGCAAACCAGCCGCCGCCGCCAACCGGGACTTGGTTCCAGCGCCGCCGCAGCCGACGATGATCGCAATTAATTTGTTAATCCAGCTCATCAGTGGTTTTCCCATTATACTGCTACGCAGCTAATTGGTTTCGATTTCGTGACAGATCAATTCACGACATTTGAATCGAAAGTCGTCCCTACGCCCGTACGCCAATGCCAATGCGGCCGGCGGAGTAAATCGTGGTTATAGGCTCTTCTCGCAGATCTTTAATTTCCGCTTTCCTTTTCATCGGTTTTCGATTGGCTAAGTGCTACCACGCTTCTCGAATTCCACAAAGTCACCGAATCGAATCTGCGCACCGTTCGATCATCTTCGGTGCTTTTTCTTCTGTGTGCCGGTATATCCTTTCCGAGGGAAATGGTGGACCGTTTTCTTTCAGTGAAGTGACCAAAACACTTTTCGAATTTTCTTGATCAGATTTCTAGATTCAGTGTCCGGCTTTGAACTGAGGTACTACCATTTAATTAAAAAATGTTTGAGAATTAAATCAGTACCATTAGATTTCGATTTCACTTCATTAATCTCATCTCGAACTCACTGGGCTCGAACCGTCGTAGGGAGGAAACCTTTTTTGGAATCGCGTGTTCTTCATGTATAGTGTTAATTTTCCTCACTCGCTAGAGCGGCCGCCAGGCGCGGGAGCCTGCAGTGCCAGATGCGATGGTTGAAACAGTTGCTTTCAGTTCCAATGTGGAGCGCGATTTCAGTCAACCGACCGCTTTTTTCTCATTCACCCGTGTGCCGTTTCGTCGTCGAAAAAGCTATGGAACCCAGCTGCCTCGTCCCTAGCCTATGCCTAATGGCGTTTGCCGCAGCAGCCGAGAAAGAGAAATTGCCGCAGCCAGCAGCACTGTGCCTCGACATTCGAAGCCGGCAGAACAAGCGGCCTGGGAAATTGAAATCTAAATTAGACGGTTTCTTTATAGTTTAAACAACAATTAAGTGCAACTGTTTATGCTGCGAGCAGCGGGTGGATTGGATGGAGTGAAACGAGCTAGCGGACATTTAGTTCGGTTCGGTTTTGCTGAATTAAGACCATCTTTTAGGACGCTTGCTTTGGAAAGTTGGATTTTGTTTGTTCAGTTCACCAATGCAAGCTCCAACGGTAATCAGTTGATGCGTTTTCGTGAGACTTAAATTTTTGTTTATCAGTAATTAACTGAAACGAACAGTTTTATTGCTTTGCTTTACTTTAAGTTGAAAATTATGACTTTATTAATGGAAAAAAAATTAAAAACATTTATCAGTGAAAAAAAGTTTCTTGAACCTGTTTATCTGGAAGCTATCGGATAAACATGAGATAGGTACGATCGTAAAATCCACTTTAGTACAAGTCTCTGCTCTGCATTTTTCTTCAATGTATGGTGACGATGGCGTTTTAATTGATTTCTCACGTGCAGCTGATTTGTTGATTACAGCGTATCGCAAATTAAGCTCAAATAACAGTAATCAATGAGCTCATATGCAACGAATTACGACAAACATTGCGTGGATATTGGTTATCGGCTTTGGCAATGTCCACGTGAAGTGACTATTGACACTTCTTGCGTCATAAGGCTGGAGCCTACCTGATTGGCTTGGGGGTTGCCGTAATCTACCGCCATCCGGTCGCAATTTGTAATCCAATGAGCTAGAAATAACGGTAAAATCAACAACATCGCATGTGTATCATTCCGATAAGCTGATTGCATTTCATGACATCGTAATCGGACCTGTAATTGGTGGGTTTCCTGGAAGAGATTCTCACGTGTAACGTGTTGTCGTTGCGTCAGTACCTATATATTGAGCTTAGCTAATGTTTTATATGTAGGACACGGCAGGGTATTTTCAGCCCATTAAGCGATGGCATCTATTTTTTCGGCCTAGTTCTAGTGGAAGAACAGGTGTGTTTGACGTTCTTTGAATAAAAATAGTAGATTACTTACAGTCTTGAGAAAATAGTTATAACATATGCCGGCAAAGTATTTTTATTGACGAAAAAAAAGGCAAATTGGCTGAATTTAGAAACCCTGTAAATGCCCTTCCTTACCCTATCAAATCAGTGAGTTGCACTATTTAACGTTGCAGGTATGTCTGATGAATAAAACTTACAATTCCATAGAAAACAATAGAATTTAATTAATTCAATCATTATTATCAATATCGTATAGTTAGACTTTTTTGTGCGATGCTGTGGAAAATCAATGTCCCACAAGGTAGCAACATGGAACCTCTGTTATTCACACTACTTTTTAACGAAATTACATTATATATATATATATAGTTCATCTGACCTAGAATTTGTCTACATGGAATTTTTAATCAAGTTAAATGAAATTCTAACTTCGTAATTAGTGCGCAAGCAAGTGCGTTGATTCACCGAAATTGAACAGTTCCTCTACCTTCGAAAATGTCTTTATGCATTCTGTGATTGGCTCATTGTAACCCAATGCAGTCCGTGTTTGCAGTAATCCTGGTACCGCGGAAGATGTCGCGAAGCAAGTCGGATGAATCTCCTTTGCACGCGTACAATCCGTCAATTTTAAGTTAGCTGTTTAGGGAACCACACCAAACTACGATTCCCCAACAGTGGGCAAACTTTGGAGAAATACAGTGATTTTAGACAGTGGATATCCTCAAAATTTCGTCCAATCTTAAAGATGAATCCAAGATGAATTCACCACCGAGTGGAATAAATCGATTTCTTTAAATCTGTGCTTTTTAATGTTACCAGATCAGTTTTGCGCTATATATTCCAAGTGACAATTCTAAAGCCACTTGGTATTACTTGAGTTTTACAAATATTTTTTTTTTTGCATTATTAATCATTACCTCCGATTTTATTATGATACTAGCTGAGTGCCCGACCTTACTCGGGGCGCCTTAGTCTTACAGCCACTTGTACATCAGTTATTGTAACCGAAATGCTTATAATGCAAAAATATAACGCTTGTTCCTCTTTTGGACGCTCCTCCCCATTTGTCAGCTCCCACTCTTTTGTTTACCCTGTCACTTACACTTCTGTTTTCTTAACTGAAATCCCTATAAAACCCTATAAAGAAAGAGAAACAAAGACATTTGTCCTATTTGCACCTTCCGCTAACAATGGACCCACCATAGGTGATGAATAGTTTTGTTATTGTACTTTTTAAAAAAAGTAGAAGGTGCAACAGTGTTTCTTCCATGGATACAAAAAACCTGTCATTCCTTTCATCTCACTTTAAGACCAAACTTGTTTGTAAACCACCAAGTTTTCACCACCAGGAGCAAGTATGCACAAATTATTGGCCAACCCACTTTGGAACATGCCACATAAAGTTGACCATGGGAAAAACATGGTGTTCTCAGATCAACTCCACACTGTTTGAATGATTGCCCCTGTGTCTCAAATAGAGTCGGCCAGCAACACTTAGCACTAATGGTCGAACACTTTTTATACGGGTCACTTTGATTCGGCGCATAATTACACTTGACAAATCTACGGCTGCGAGCATTGCCGTTTAGTGTTTCGTATTTTAATTTTTTTTTTCTGTTATACGAATAAATTGTAACAGTCACGTGGGCGTTACTCCCCCCTTCCTGTCAGCAACCTCCTGTCATCAGCTCTTTTGTCCCACCGTAACTTAAGGAAGAACCGTCCAAACATTTCGGAGTCTTCTCCCTGTTACCCCTTCTTTTGTCAACCCCTTCAGTTCTGCCCCAAATTTGAAATAGAACGGTCAAGGCGTTTTAGAGTTAGGCCTTCCTTCTATTAGGGGCCCTCTCCCTATCAGGGAACCTCCCTCGCTGATTCTCTTATGCTAAGGAACAATTGTGCCAAGTTTGATGAATAACCGTCCAGGCATTTCGGAGTTATGGCCTCCCCCTGGTATGAACCCCCCTCCCTTTTATTTCGGAGTTATGCCCCCCCCCCCCCCTATTAGTTCCCCTCCCCCGTTTGTCAACCCCCGTGCTAATTCCCTGATGTCAAGGAACATGTGTGCCAAGTTTGATAAAGAAAGGTCAAGGCGTTCGGAGTTATGGCCCCCATCCTATTAGGGACCCTCCCCTACTATCAGGGTACCTCCCTCCCTCGTTTTTGTTAACCCCCCAGTGCTGATTCTCTTATGCCAAGGAACAATTGTGCCAAGTTTGATGAATAACCGTCCAGCTATTTCGGAGTTATGGCCCCCTCCCCCTGTTACGAACCCCGCCCCCCTTTTGTCAACCCCCCAGTGCTGATTCTCTTATATTAAGGGACATGTGTGCCAAGTTTGTATTTTTCATCAAGCACTCAGAGCACTCTTTTCAGCTTCTAATTGTATAAACTGATGCAATGGAAGTATACAGAGTAAAGCATCCAATGCCTTCGATGGTGTACTTCTCATTGCCCCTGTTACTGAGAGAGTGGCTAACCCTTGAAGTCTTTCCATCTTTTTTTGGTTAGCTTTCTCTTTCGTTTTCGGCCACCAGACCAATGAAGCATAAATAATCCTGGGTCTGACAATAGCCGAATAGATCCAATGGATCATCTTCGGTTTCAGTCCCCATTGCTTACCAAAAGTTCTTTTACATATCCAAGGAGCATTTGTAGCTTTGTTTACTGCTTGCTCTAGATGTGTGTTCCAATTGAGTTTTCTGTCAGGAAATACTCCATGATATTTGACAGTGTTTGAAAGTTTAAAAAGTGTTCCTTTCAATCTGATGTTGTTTAATGTAATTTTTTTCCTTCTCGTAAATGGTATGATAGTAGTTTTATTGGCATTTATGCTGACGCCCTGCCTATCACGCCATGATGAAATCAAATTTAAAGCCATTTGCATTCGGTGTGCGATAATAGAATCAAATTTTTCTCGAACAATTATGACATCACATTATGCATCTGCGAAGCCAATTATTTCAAAGCCTGGCGCTGTCAACTTTTGAAGAAGATCATCAACTATTGAAGACCACAATAGAGGTGATATTACGCCTCTTTGTGGGCACCCTTTTACTGCTCTAATGCTTATAGATGAGCTTCCAAGGTTTGCTGATATCTCCCTGTTTGATAACATTTCGCTAATCCAGTGGATAATGGATATATCGAAACCACGTTTCGTCATAACCGTAATCATTCAATTATGAGATGAATTATCAAATGCGCCTTCTGTGTCTAGGAAGGCAGCTAGTGAAATTTCTTTCGCTTCAAAAGACTTTTCTAGTTTTTTTACACCAGTTTGCACTGCTGTTATTGAAGACTTGCCTTCTTGATATGCGAATTGACATTTGCTCATAGGATCTTGGGCTAAATATGATAGCTTTATATGCTCATCAATTACACGGTGTTACACGGAAAAATACTTCTCAAATGACCTAGTGTACGTTGTTAGGCATACCTAGTACATCATAAAAATACATTTGAAATCTTCCTAACACCCCCAAAATTTCAAGTTATTGCAAAAAAAAAAAACGTTTTTTGGCTAGGTGTACACATACTATCATGAATTACTCAATAATTTTCCAAGCAATTTTAAGTTTTTTATACATTTTTGGGAAGCTTAGAGGATAAGCTTTTAGGATATATATACATTCACTATGGTCCTACAAAAGTTAGACGAGATTTTCTCAATTAAATATGAAATTTAACTAAAAAATCCCATAAATTTCAGCCATATCGGTCAACATTTGCAAATTTGAGACCATTTTTAAGAGTTGTAGAATTTGTTGCTTCTCATATATCACCCGCCTAATCTTACATTGTGTACAAGATGCTCAGTTGTAAGTTTAGGCGGGTGATATATGGGAAGCAATCAATTCTACAACTCTTAAAAATGGTCTCAAATTTGCAAATGTTGACCGATTTGGCTGAAATTTCTAACCCCCCCCCCAGACGATAATTTGTTCTACACTTTTACACTTTGAAGCTTGAAATTTCTGCTACCAATTACTTAGAGCACAAAACGTCGTCAGTAGCATAGACCTCGTGCTGTTTCAACTAGTCGACTGCATGCAACTCAATCTTGGGTTACTCGACGCCGATTTTCTAGGCATTTCAGAAGGCGCAAATCGCAAAACAAAGTTGAGCCATCTCGCACGTAGAGCCCCTCTGTTCTGAGTGCCCGTGGGGTTGTTAAATAGAAACGTTTTTCTTATGACTGTCCGGTCCACCGCAGTTTACCGTTTGCTTCATCAGATGTCCGATGGTAATTTCCCCAAGTTGTGTCTGCTGCTCGTAATTCATAAACACGCAAATTTCGTTTTACATCTACTATTATGGGACGTAAGAAAAATCGGTCGAAAAAAGGATGGACGTTAATTCAAATCTTAGACGTAAAACGAGACGACATTAATTCAAATTCCGGATGTAAAAATATTGACGCAAAAGGAAATCACGTAAAATAAATGGACGTTAAAAGAGATTCTAGTGTACCTCCGCCGCTCTTCGCTTGCCAACTTTTGCTCCGTGAAATATCGTCCGCAAGTGCGGGCTGCCCTCCCTGAGTATCGTCAAACCCATAAAAACTACCGGTCTAATAAGGGCTATGTACTTTGTCAGCATCGTACGGTGGCTATCGTTTGCTAGCGGATGGAAGCACTTTGCGAAGGGCAATGTAGGCTCGATTATCTTCTAAAATGCGCCGCAAGATCTCCTTATTTGTGTTAACCACCAGCGGCCACCAGCGATCCCAACGATAATCCTCCACGAAAAGTGCACGTTCGTCTTGTTTAGCCTCACCCAATCATGTATTTGGTCTGCGACGCCTTTACTTTTAGCCCAATCCTGCTAGTCTCCGCTACTAGTCTCAGTCTGTCGCAGATGGCCTCCGCCGTTGCGAAGTTTCGGCCTACAATATCAAAGTCATCTGCATAGCCAAGAAGTTTGATACTTTCACTGAAAATTGAGTCTCTCGTTTCGATTTTGCTCGCCGGATCATCTTCTCAAGGACGATGTTGAAAAGCATGCAGGTTAAGCTGTCAACTTGTCTCGACTTTTGTCGCGCTTGAAAGGGTACTTGTACCTTTGAACCATACCCGAGTAAATGATTATAACAAAAAGATGACAAAAAAATATCTCAATTAGATAGAAATAACAGAATTTGTTATATTTTTGATCAGACAAAATAATGAGACAAACAGAATTATTACAAGTTTTGTTATTATATCAAAATTTGTTATAATATTGTTATAGAGCAATTCCAGCTCAACTACTAAAATGGTTTATCTCGACCATTTTAAATTTCGAAATTTTGCTAATACATTGAACCACGCACGGATTCATTTTCCATGAAACATGTTTTTTCGTCAAGAGTAACTTTTAAAAGGGCGTATTTAGAAATAAGAATATATTTTTGGAAAAATCCTATCTCGAAAACTACTTCTTTTATGAAAATGACGTCAAAGTAAAAGTCGTAGTAAAGTTGATGTATTTTCAGACAAAAATACACTGAAAGAAAAAGCTTTGTAAACAGGTTGCTGGATGGTTTCATCTACTTTCACGACATAGGCGTGAAAAACAAGCAATACAACTTTGAGGTGAATTACATTCAAACTAATATGTACTTTGCATCAATATTTATGTATTGTCCCTTAGTAATCGACAAAAGATAATGAAAGAAAACCACTATTTTTACCATTTTCTTCAAAAATAAAAGTCCTCTTGGTTTTACTCTCCGTTTTGAATATGACGAAGAGCATCAACAGCACATCAGCAGATTACTCGGAGTAAAAACATCGATATCTAAGCTCTGATTCAAACTACTTGCATTATTTTGGTGCCAGTTGAATAGCTCATGCACACGGCATAACGAATACACTGTGAACAGTGCTTGGAGGAAATCCAAGCTTTTTCGCAAGTTTTCTTAACGAGAGATCCGGATTTTTATTGCGCACACAATTGCTTTTCGCACATGCGCTTCTTTCGACGCCATTTTACGCTGAGCGCTTGTAATATAAACAAGTGTTATATTTTCAGAAAGAACAGGCATACGTCTACCACTCTGCAAAATATTTCATCATCATTCAAATCTAAAATGGAATTTTAACACTAATATTCTCGGTTTATGTTTTGTTTACAAAGTCACATAGTTACTGAGAAATAGTTTCTTTTACGCATCATTTGAATAATTAAGTTCGTAGTTGTTTTTAATCTTCTCTTTGGTCGGGTCCTGCTAAAATGAGCAGAAAAGTCTATAGACACGAAAGCTGAAATATACGCGTAAGGCTCATTGCAAAAAAAACTTGACGGCCTTATTTTCTTATGTATTTGATGGCGCATTGTACAACATTCTTAAAAAGGTGCAACACAGATTGAGGGGGCATAGTACCTTTTGCACCATATTTTTTGCCTCATTTCAAATTTTTTTTTCTCGATAACGCGCGAGACGATTCGATTCGCCTTTTTTGCATTCTAAACATTGCACTTTAGACAATTATTAACAATTTTGTTTTTATACGGAAACCTCTTCCTCCCTCCCCTACGGCTCCTTGAAAAACGTCATTCAGAAAAAACATGAATTGCGGTACCATGAATTGGCGCTCGAGAGCTTATCCCAAATGAAAAATTCCAAAACGACATGAAAGTGTATTAAATTATCTCGTGTTTGACTCATCCTTTTTTTAAAATTCGAATGCATAACAAAATGACGCACATTAAAGTCAGGTCAGGTCAGGTTTAGTCGAAAAAATTGACTTTAAACATTTCTAAAAAATATATAAATTGCAGTATCCAAAAAAGGATGGGTCAAACACTAGATAATGTTGTCATCTTTGAAACAAAAAACGAAGCAAGAGAATTGCTCGAGCCGTTCTTGAGATATTTATGGTACCGTCAAACGGGGTAACTTGCAACAGCGGGGTAACATGCAACAACGCTATATCGATCCAATTTAGTGTACCTTTTGATCTGTTACTTCAATTTTTAATCTATATCAGTCTCTGAATCTTGTTGTTAATAGTTCAAAGAAGCCATAGATACTGTTATGTTGATTTTCTGCTGTTTTGGTGATTTTTAAAAAATTCCACAAGATGGTGTCAAATTCATCGTCAATTTTTCGTCAGTAAAACGTTTATGTCGCCCACAGGCACTTCAAATAAAAGAAGCCTAACATACATTTTTTATAGCATAATGAACAATAACGAAACAAAATAATCGATTTATGATGACTAGTTTTGTTTAACTTACTTGTTACCACATTATTCGTAAAACAAGTACATAAACGGGGTAACTTGCAACAGCTGGTAGATATAAAAAGCTGTGTTCCGTTAGCTTCAAGAGGAAAGTTATTATTTAATTTTGCATCAAACAATACTAAAGCACACCTGAAGAGTGTAAGATACTTTCGGTAATTTGGAAATATGCCGGTTTCTCTGGATATACTGAAGATGGCCATAGAAGAGGCCAAAAAGAAAATAACCTCACTGAGAAAATTGACCAGCAATATGACTGTGTCTAATTACGACCACTCGTAACGTAATGAACATTCATATATTACGTAACCAAGATATCGATGATGTTCAACTCTCCTGCTCCAATTCATGACGCGATTTTGCATAGTGGATATACGGCATGTAATGCGTTATTACACAACTCCCGCTTCCCTAAGTGCGTTACGTAATATGTTAATGGTCCTAAAAGAAGGCAGCTTTAAAGGATCCAGACAAGGAATATCAACTGCATGAATAATATAAAAAGTTATTTCTGTAATTTCCGTTATATTCATGTTATATTCGTGTATATTCATAGCAAAAGCATTCAAAATCGCAAGTCGGATTATCATTTGCATATGCAAGTCAAAAGAAACTCATACAAATCTTTAAATTCGTTCAATTTCCAAAAAATATTGCTTGTTGCAAGTTACCCCGTTTAAGGGGTTACCAGTAACAAATTAGTTAAAAAGTTCTACAACAGCCAATATTGATCGCATATTTTTTCTCAATATGTGAAATTGTTCTATGCTAGACCTAATAACTTTGTATTAATTAAATGTTCTCAAATGTACTACAGATAAGTTTTTACTTGCACTCATAGTTGAGAACTGTTGCAAGTTACCCCGTTTGACGGTACAAATTTGAAAACCTGGTTTCGAGAAAAACGACATTGAAGTTTTTATTCACTGTGCAATCGTTCCAGACATGCGCAGTACAAATAGGTATAACTTATTCAATTTTCGAAATTCATCCAAACGACTTCTACCACATATACTCAAAATGTTAATCTTTCGAATTAATTAATAAAAAAAATCGATTTTCTGGTATTGAAAAAGTACTAGTACGGAAAGTACGGATTCGATTTCTTCTTCTTGATCACGGATTTGGACCGAACACCGAACGCTTTTTATCTATTTATAGCCAGCTTGAATCAAAAACTGACAACCCCGAATAATCTATCGGCCAAATCATATAAGTCTTTAATCTTCCTTCATTCAAGAGTAGTTCTGGCATAGGGGATAAGACGGTTCTGGCATAGGAGATAAGACGGTATATGTCATGAGTTCAATCCCGGCTGAAGGATGAACAATTTTTGAAAATGTATGAAAGTTTTTTTCTGTGCTATTTGTGAATGTTGTCGAAAGTAGTTGTCTATTTTTGACAATTTCGTCGAAATAAAATGTCGATATAGCAGATAAAGGCAAAGAAGTTTTTGCTATATTTTAACAAAATTATAACAAAACCTGTTAGATATATTACAACAAATTTTGATATAATTTTGTTCTAAACATAACAAATTTTGTTTTGTTTTGCTACAACTGCATATAAGTTCTGATAGAATTTTTGATATTTTAACTACTAACGAGACCAAAATTATAACAAATCATGTTAGAAAAACCGTCGTAACAGAATATCATGATTTGTTATAATTTTGTTACGTTTGTCTGATCGGGTAGAGGCGCTGGTCAAAAGGAGACTGCAAAATCCACTTATCAAGATAGCGACGCGTTTGGTTGGGTTATCGACACATTCTGTGCCTCTTCCTACATCTATTGCAGATTACCAGCGAACCACATGCCCTAGCGGGTGTTGTGGGTTCGAATCCGGTTATAATCTCAGATTATAACTTGGTTCGACTCATGCACCTTCCAGTATTGGACAAAAGGTAGGAGTCAAAATGACTACTTGTCAAGCGTAGCTACCAATTTCCCCCCCTCCTTTCCATTTGTTTCTTGCAGTAAGAACCCAAATTTACAACTTCTGATGGAGGCACTTCACCCACGTCTCCTGGACAATATGCCGATGCTACGCAAATTTCAGTCTTTCGTGGGTCGTTGGAAGCTCAATCATTATTGCTGTGAGATCTTTTGTAATCAATACTGTAATTGGAAAACTTTTAATGGTTTCACTTACCAAAATGGCAGCTCTTGGCGAGAGCTCACCTTCGGCATAAATCAATTTACATGACTTTGTAGGAATTCCTTGTATCCTACCTTTATAGGTCCACGGCTCCTGGATCAGTGCTACAGTCAATCCACAATCATGGGTCACACACAATTGTGGGTCTTTTTAGCTTTAGCTGCTAATTTCCATTTGAATATCAGCTAATAATTGATCAAATTGTTAAACTTATGAGTAACAATTTCATCGATCAATTTTAGTATAGTATTCACGCATCAATCGGCAGAAAAAGCTAAAATGACCCATAATTGTGTGTGACCCATGGTTGTAGACTGACTGTACATCCAGGTTGCTTTCTGTGAATCTTCTACAAAGTACAGAAATTGCTCCCTTTGCATGGTGAAGATTCCCCTGGACGAATTTAATATTTCTCCTATGTGGTTTTATATGTGGTACAACCGGGCTGTTTTGAGTTTAGTCCTGCACCGTTGACACCACTGGGTCCTGTGTGTGATTTGACTGATTGTATCAGCATCGCCAGTTTCCTCTTGGGTCTTATCGATGTCACAGGCTCTCCTGAGCGCTGTTCCCCCACTTGATTTGTTATTTATATTTAAATTAAAAAAGTTATTAACTGTTTTCATCTCGATGGTCTTAATTTGCTGGGAGAAAGAAGCAACTGTCCTTTACCAGCTTAGAACAGAGGGAGCAAACTACTGCACGGGGTGCCCTGGTACCATGCAGGCTCCGTTCGACCTTGTGAGATTTAATTAGACCCCCCCCCCTCCTGAAGCATTCATCCTTAGGCACGGGTCGCGTTACACCGAGGATTGGGGTCCTCTTCCGCAATTTACTCAGAATGCAGCATGCTCCAATGTTGTTTGCTACATTGTGAGCAAAAGTTTTTTTTTACAAAATTTGCCGCGCGGAAGAGACTCGGGGTGCAGATCTAGATGGATCCATCACATGTTTGCCATGGAACCACCCAGCGCTGCACACTGAAAAACAAATCTCAACACTCCTCCTTTATCCTGGCTTGTGACAGACTGTTCGGATACCGATCCAATTTCCCCATCACCCGTTCACTCTTTTTGTGGAGCCACACGTGTTAGTTCATCGGTAAAGGTCCCTCACTGGCGAAGTTACCGACCAGTTAGCTTCGAGGTACGATGCTGGTCTAACAAGCCAGTCGTCGTATGTTCGAATCTCGGCTAGGCGGTGCTTGCTAGACAGAGTCAGAAGGATCGTTGCACTGGCCCCGTAACTTTCCTGTACTCTAACAGCCGGCTGCGATGTCTGTCGATAAAGAAGGGTAATGTCTAAAGACGGTATAATAATCCCAAGGCTTTTCTTTTTGTGAAATTTTAATGTTATTTTGTCTTTATTTTTTCCATGACAGAATTCTTAAAATTCGTAGATTGAGAAAGTTGAAAGTTTTACTTCTTAATCTGCTATTCATTATTGCTACAGATACGTATAGTTGTGTCCGACTTGCTTCATCCCATTACTAACAAGTATTGATTTTTAGGAAAATGCCAGTACAATAAAAAAAAACCCGATTTAATCTACCTAGTGAAAGGTGAAAGGAACCTTTGTTATACGGTCTTACTTGCTGTTTGAGATAGAAATCGACACGTTTTCGGAACATAATTCATCTATTGGTTGACGTTGCGTAATGCGTTGGTTTACATAAAATTTTTGAAAATTGAATACGTTTACAAAATTTGAACAAAATAGGAACACTTTTAAATTTTGATAGATCCTTTTCTCACGAAAATGCTGAGTAAGGATAAGTAAGTTGTTATTAATCTGAGAAGTGAAAATAAAAGTAAGTTGTAAGAGGAAATCTTATTCTTTAACATATACATTGCCTTGTAAAGGTCTACTGTATAGGTTTTTGAACTATAAATAATTTCCTGTAATACCATTCTATTTGATTCACATCAATAGAGTTTTCTTGAATAATTTTCATCAATTTTTATTAACCTTCGGTTACTCACGCTGTTGTATTTTGTACAACACGTGTAGGTTTTCCAACGCCATATTGCTATAAGATTACAAATCGTTGTTTAACTAACGTATATTGTTCAATAAACTTATTCTGAGCAAAATATCATAATTATTCAATGCATTAATAATTTAAATTGTTGGGAAAATAGATCAGCATAAACCGACATCACAGAATCGAAGCAGAATCAGCATGCGAGGTGTACCGCAATTGACCCCAACTGGAATTTTCTCTCGTTTCTTCATACGGAAAAATGGTGTCTGTATGCAGCAAAACTAGCCAATGTAAAATGTTTAAAATGTATCCGTCTGTCCGTCGAGTAATTCGTAGTCAAAATTAAGGTATTTTTTATAATCAAAGTTCTACAGTTCCTAAACAAGCAAACATAGAGGTATACTATATTCAGCAAAGTTGTTTATTTTTATCATTTGTACAACTTTGTAATACATGAAAAAGTCATACAACAATTACAAAAAGAGCAAAAATATAAAAACTGATTTTACATATTCATATACAATAAATAAGATTTTTCTATCTTCACTGCAGTGATAGAAGGTTACAGTCTTTAGTAAAATTTCTTGTAATAATATGCTCTATAACTTTGCAGAACACATCAATGTGTTATATTGACAGTGAAGAAAAATAAATTTATTTATTTCACTTTTAGGGGGATTAATCAAGATTTAGATTCCACCAGACGATAGAGCTTTTAATTTCAAGAAACTCTTCTAAAGGTTGGATAAACCAAAAACCAAGTTTTCCCAGTCAAAACTCTAGTACGCACGTTTTCTTTGGTTTGAGGCTATTGTGCGCGCGAGTAACTGTGTTACAAAAGTTGGCGCGAGTGTTCGAGGGTTAATATCTTTTGACCGGTACCACCAATTCTTATGAAATTTTGCATATATATTTGTAGTGTCAAAACCTCTCGTTTGATATTAAAATAATTGAAATTAGGTAAATTATCTTGGTTAAAATCATTATAAATTATTGTTAATTTTGGTGTGGTGTATACGGTTGCTCATAACTTTCAAATTAAACGTCCAATCAAAAAATCATTCAATAGTGATCTATTAGGATATATTATCTTTCAAATGAGACTAATAGCGCATAAATCGGTTTAGCCATCTCTGAGAAACAGGCGATAATTATTACCTTGTCAAAACAGATTTTTGACGTAGGACTACGTCTTACGGCAAGTTTTGAGATAGGGTGTCATTCCAAAAAATCGAAAAATGCGAGCGTCACGAAAAATGAAAGGTTTTGAGCGCCAATAGCTCAGCAGTTTTCCGATCGATTTTCAATATTCTTACACCAATCGATCGGAAAATCTTCTAAGAATTGACCCAAATGAAGAAAAGTATGGATTCTTGATGTTGAACTATTGAAAAATTGAAAATAATGAACCTATGTTTTACCAGAATTCTCGCTTCGTGATTGGTTGGAAGATTCTATACGATGATCTAAACCTATACCAATTTGATATCTGTGCTTGGGAAGTAAGCCAAACCAAGTGACCAAGTTTCCTCATTTTAACAAGATTTCTTAACACCGCGGTTAAACCTAGACCATTTTGATGTCCTTGCTTGGGAAGTACGCCAGAAAGAGTGACAGAGCCCCCTCGTGCCAACAGATTTCTTACGAACGCGATTAAACCTAGTCCAATTTGATGTCTGTGTTAGGAAAGTGTGCCAGAAAAAATGACACAAGTTCATTGCCCCAAGAGATCGCAAATTCTTTACTGCGAGACGATTAAACCTCGACGAATTTGATATCTGTGTTGGAAAAATGTGCTACAACTGTAGTGTTCGGTAATAATACGACTCTGTATGAAGGTGAAATTAGTCATCATCGATTCTGCCAATTTCAAAAGCAGTTTTTTGGTTTGAAACAAAAATTCGGTTTATGAAAATATATTCGCTGTGTTCAGATTGGCAAGAAGAATGCAGTATATACATTTTTATAAACACAATCCCGCTTTTGGGTAGAAAAGCTGCTTCCGAAATTGGGCTTTCCGACGAAAAGTCAATGACTGCTAGTTTCCCGTGAATACGCATTCTAACCGTTTCATTAGAAGTGTATTGAAAAGATTTGCTGTTGATAAAATAGGATTGAATTGGTAAAATCCCTTGAATGTGGGGAACCATGGGTAATAAAAACAATCTTTAATTTCAGTAAGGTAGCAGGAAAGCAATAGTTTGTGTTCTTGATTTTGTTAAATTGTTTTCAAATGCACATTCTTTTGAGAATGTATGCAATGTTACTACTTTGATAAATGTTATATACAACGCATGTAGCATGTATATATGTTACATATAGCATGTATACATGAAGAATTGAATGATTACAAGCATGAATACATGCTACTATCACTACAAAGAGACTTACGTAGTCCTGCGTCACCTATATATGCGGTCGTGTCTTGTACACAACCCCTCTGATTTTTAAGCATAACTTTTAAACTACTTGTTTGTTTTCAATTAAAAAATCCTGAATAATTGAGCTTTAATAGGGGCTTTCATTTGATGCTAAGATCGTTGTAATCGGTCGTGTAGTTCTGGAGAAACCCGTGTCTCGTATTTTTCACATTTTTGTCTATAACTTTTAAACGAAACGTCGTGTCACGAAACAACTCAATAGTGATCTACTAGACAATAATACCTTTCAAACAAAAGTAATAGCGAACGATTCGGTTCAGCCATCTCTGAGAAACAGGCGATAGAAAAAATCATTACATACATACACACAAACACACACACACACAGACATTGCTCAAATCGTCGAACCCTATCGATTGGTATATGTGACTTGGCCCTCCGGGCCTCGGATCCATTTCGTGTTTTTCGACCAATTTTTAAACCTTTGTTATAGTATAACAAAGGTAAAACACTTACACATTCGCCTAAAGGTGTTTAATTTTTACGAGGTTTATTCATTCAAATTTAATAAGTCATTGAAGATTTTGTTATAGATTTGTACCCATTTCGGGAGATATTTCAATAAATTACATTTTTCGAAACGGCTCAAGCAGCGTTGTGTACAAGATGGCTTTCTATCATCAGCAGCATGATTACGGATTTGAAAAATATTCTACTGGTTCCTATCACATTAATCTATTTTCAATTAAAAATTCCAGACGTAAGTAAAAAAGTAAACCAAACTGCACACATTCCCCGAATCACATCCAATTCCCATTGAGGCGCTTATCGCGGCCTTCGCTCACTTTCAATTAAGTTTTGTAAATCCTTTTCCTGCTGCAGCAAACGACGACTGTCATTTGTTTGCACAAGTGCTTCTACGTGACACATGTGTTATGTGTATCATATTCCGATATTGCGTAGAACAGTCAGTACGGTTGGACTGGACTGACTGTGGATGGCTGGACGGGATGGGTTATTACTACATTGCCAATTGAGTGCTGCCCGCCACACACAGCCAATGTAGACAGACAACAGCAGCACCAGCTGCCAATCATTTTCGTATCAACAATAAACACAGTCCAGCGCAGCAACGCAGCGCAGCGGTGCGGTAAGTGTTGTCAGCGCCATAAACATACAATTGCATGATGACTTGGTACAACCCAACCGGAGACCAGTTCTTGATAATAACTTGGACGATTCAGTGCTAGTTAGTGCTTGCAGCCGTGATTAGGTCCTAGGTAGAGCACGATTTCGGTACGCCGCCGCTCGTTTCTTGTTGTTGACACAGTCGAGCTGTCTCCATTGAGGTGGAATTTTGTGACAGTGTATTTCGACTAAAGTTAATGCCTTTTAAAGCATGTTATAAAATGTGACGAACGTGGAACGGCTATTGATACTATCGGTAGTGTGGTGAAATTGCTTTGAAGTTTGAGTTGACGTTCCTGGGTTTACTTTAGTGATTTGGGGGGAAATATTCACAAAATTTATCGAACAACATAATCTGAAACAAGGAAGTGAATGTTTATTTTGCTGGTGTAAAGAGAGTCTACTAAAGTTACTTAAAACTGGGTAAGTTACAAATAATAAATGCCAGTGGTTTTGTTTACCCGATACAGCATGTATACAAAGCAATTGTCATGACGGACTCAACTACGGCTGCGTGTACTTACAATAATAGATAAGGCATGGAGTGGTGCATTAGGGAAGGAAAAAAACATAGTTTCCATTTCAATTGTTCGATCGATTGTCGAGCCGGAAGAAAGACACTCGAAGAAAACTAAAGGTACACTTGCAGGATTTCCTCTTTTAAAAGTACAATGAATGGTACGTTGACAGTGCAACATTATAAAAGTTATGAGTTTTTCACAGTACATGTAAATTATTTCCGAAAAAAAACCTCAATGCCTTAATTGTTGTCCATTCCATTGTTTTTTTGTGTAACTGTAAAAACATCTGAAGTCACGAAATTATTAATTTCCGTGTTTGTCGCAGTTAAAGTTTGCTAATGTATAATTTAACATTCATGAGAATCGAAAAAAAACCCGAGTGCATAAGATTGCACATTTGCCACCGTGGTTGTACTTTCACCTAAACTACTCGCCTTTTGATCATTTAACTTGCTGCTACTTGGGCTAAGTCACAGTCACTCGGAAATAGGCTGGACAAAGTTAATCAAAGACATGAACTTTATTGCAAGTGGCAATAAATTCGCCTGGCTTTCCACTGGTACGCTGTTGAGTTCACTTGTGATTCGTAAGCTATTGCAATCGTGCCCAGCGACGTTGAAAGAAGTTCAGAAATCTTTATTTTTTATCACTGGCAGGTACGTAATGTGGTGTGTTGCAATATTTTACTGCACAGTTAAATCTTTACTGCACAAACGTTGATGTGCATAATTTTAATCTCGCAGTTTGAACCGCTTTCAACAAGCGAGCAGAGATTTATTTCTTTCGTTTAAAGTATGCATAATAGAAAAATTGCAGCATAAACAGCATGCGTAAAATTTATTTTCGTGAAAAACACACATTGGAATTGTTATGAAACCCTTTGATAATTCAATAGAGCCGAAAGAGTAAATTGTTTAAACAAGTGTCACTGAGGCCAAATCATTTCGTTCGTTTTGGGGGCAGCACAAGCGTTCTCCTCTGTATCCCTGGCTTAACTGAAAGGAAATGAATTGGTGCTGTCGATTGTTATCTTGAAGATTGGAAGTAAACATATACACCCACAACAAACACACACATTGGGGATTACCGTCAAACGGGGTAACTTGCAACATCGGTTTTTGATTTGTTAGTTCACTTTTTAATCTATTTCATCTTCTGTATTTTGTTGATAAGAAATCAAAGAAGTCCTGTTATGTTGATTTTTTATTGTATTTTAAAAAATAGTACAAATCCCTGGTGTTAAATTTATTGTCGTTTATTCATCTGTAAAACTCTGTCTGTTTGTCTGTCGGAAATATGTGGTTTTTGTCGAGATATACTGAAAATGGCCATAGATGAGGCAAAAAGAACGGCAACTACTGAAACCAAGGTACAGGTATACCTCGATAGTACGTACCCTCCATAATACGTACATTTTGCCTCGATAGTACATATCCTCACTAAAATTGTGATTCGATAGTACGTACATTTCGCCCAAGCAGCACACATTTTGCACTTTTAGTTGCAGCAACTTATTTATAACTGAAACTAGTCACATATCGGTTGCCACAACTAGTTTGTAACAACTGTGTTACTAGGTATATAACTTCGATAATAACTTCGAGGTAATTAAATGCCCTTAAATGTGCTGTAGATAAGCTTTTACTTGCACTCATAAATTGAGAACTGTTGCACGTTACCCCGTTTGACGGTACCTATCTAGTGTGGACATCAATAATCATCCACCTGCGTGCACAGAGCGGGGTACGTACCGTCCATAGCCTCTTGACGTAATTTAAACTGTTGTGTTATTTACTTTTAATTGTTTTAAGTGTGCTGCAGTTTTATTGTCCCGCACTGTAAAAAATTTGAATGCTCATTGTCAATTACTAAATCCTTCGAGATATTTTTCTAGCAAGACAATCATATTAGCATTTTTTTCTATACCTGGTAGAAAAGTGTTACCTGCTGTGTAAAATTTATAGTTTCAAAATAATGTTTGTTTTTATTTGAAATAGAATGGTACGAGAATGATGATTCTGAAGTAACTAACTAATGCGATATTCAAAAATATTAAATACCTCTTTTCTTTTTTCTTCTTGCAGGTGAGTGAATCGAAATATCGTTTGCCGTTTTCAGAGAGTTGAACAGTTCTAACAGTGTACAAGCTATATCTCGATATGAATACAAAACCTAGGATGTGCTTCTTAAACCTTCATACATTATTTTACCCGTAAGTGTTGAATTGTCATCTTGTGGAATTATTTTCGTTCTCGATTATCCAGTCTTCAAAAGCGTTTTTTTTACATTGGATTGGTAGGATTATGGTTGTTTATTATTTTTTCCAGAATGTTCCATCGATTCGAAGTCTAATTTCTAATAATTTTTTTTGGACAATAGTCCAATTATCTGAAAATCGATAAGTCTAAGAGCCCTGAAATCCAAGAGTCTCGAAAGTATTCAAGCATTTCAAAGTCCAGAAAACTAAAAATCCAAAAATCAAAAAATCCCATAATTTAAAAATTTTACAGTCCAAAAGTCTTAAGGGTCTATAATAAAAACAAAAAAGAAAGGTCCAAAAGTTTACAAGTCTAAATTTTAAAAATATAAAAGTTCAAAAATCCAAAAATCAAATAGTGAAGAGTCTATATTTAAATCTATTTATTTTAAGGGGCATAAATAGTACCTTTTACACCATATTTTTGCCTCATTTCAAATATTTTTCTGACGATACGTGATGATTTTTTTTTGCATTCTAAGCATTGCACTTTAGACTATTGCAAAACGACATCCAAGCAGCAATTTAAGTTTCATTACGTTCCTCATAGTGGTTTTCCTGGCCACTTCCATAAAACCGCCAATAAAGCTATTAGCTCCGCTAGAATCTTCTGGTGACCGCTATAAAACTTCCTTCCGACCAAGAGGCCGACTCTTCAGATGGTTTTTATAACCTCTTGAACAGTCACGCCTTAAGCTCAAGTAGATATATTACGCTCTGCTGAATTATACTTTTCGCTGCTTGACGGCAATCGCCTTGATCTAATGAAGCTTTTCGCTGCGTTCGACAAATCTATAAAGCATAAAGCTTCATGTGTAAAAAGCTAAATCGCCCAGGCAGTTTTATTAACTCGTCCTGATCATTCTGATCAATTTGGTTTACAGCGACCATAATAAAATCTAGAATATATAATAAATTTTCAGCAGTTTCCGTAGTTGTACAGCATATGCGCATTAAATTTTATCGCTAATATTGGAGTGATAAGTGGCTAATATTAACGCGTCGTCATAATAATGCAATTTTCGAAAATCAGTTAGGCTTATACAAATTTGGAAAAAAGTTTATGTCCTGGTCTCGAAATATTTTTCAAGGGGGGACAAGAAAAAAATAACATTGAACCTTCAATAACTAAACAAAGGAGAAGAAACCAGTGTTTATTTTTCCATATTAATACAAATTTAATACAAAAATTTTGTACAGTACTTAAATTTGAGTTCAAACCGAACCAACCTTCAAAATTTTTCAATTTAAGCACATATAGTAAGCATTGTGGTTGAGATGAATCAGCTTGATAATAATGGAATGCTACAGCATCACCTTAAAGAGCCGAACGCGTGTAATTTGACCTACATTTGAATTTTGCTTTGAACTTGTGTGTCACTCGGTTAGTTACCTTGTATTTTAGAATAATACAAAACCATGTCACTTACTAGTTCAGAACTCGGTAACTACGTAATAGTATCGGGATCTTTACCTTGGAATTACCTTGTAAAAATGACAAATTTAATTCCCTACAACTTCTTTTATTTGGAACCAATGTGCTGTGCTTGCGAAGTAGGTCGATAAAGAAAGGTCAAATTCTTAAGGAGGTTTATACCCATAGCCTTGCTTTTTTGCATGTGCTGTGCTACTGACATTTTTTGAGAAAAAAAGCTCTGACACTATTCACGTTTGAAACCGCTTGTTTCTTGATCAAGCTCTTAGTCAAATGACCATTTCTGCTGGTTCTCAACAATAACGTGTTTATCTTTGTATATTACAGATGCAAACGCCACATTATCAGAAGCGATTGTCATTGCTGCACTTCGGATGCGGTGATGCACTTCGGATGAAGTTGTTCTCCAAAAATCAGGGGTTCCAACAGCCCTCTGTCGAAGAATCTTGATCTTTAATTAAAAATTGCCAGACATCGGCTTAACAGGTGTCTCGAGTCTTTTTTTTTATGCTTCGGATGAAAGCGGTTCGGACAATGTCCTGTTATAAGACCAGTATAAATGATTAGATCTTTCTTCGAATGCTCCAGGATTTTGCGAATCATTGAAATGTTTGGAGAGATAAACCGTTACGACTGCCCAGCAATGAAAATATTATTACAATTTAATTCCAGTTTCGCACATTTCCATAATCCATACTAAAACTCCATTTTTAAAGCAGAAGAAGATAAAACTCAGTAAAAAAGCAATATAGCCTAACATGATTTGATCAAATATGGGTCAGACAACAATATTCCCAGCTAGCATTTTCATATGTATAAAAAAGGTAAAAATCAGCATTACGTACAGATATACATGCTAAATAAATCGTATTTCATGCGCAAAATTGGCATATCCGTACTATTTTGGAGGCGATATACGTGATTACGAATAATTTTGAGCGTTACGACTATATAAGCATTTATTTACGATAATATCCGATTAAGCGCGAGTCGCTCCGTACTACTGTACGATTTTGTGCTGAAAATCGTATGTATGTCAGTCATTATCATTATATACGACAAAAAATCAACTTGATCCCACTTTATCCAGCTTTAGTTACGATTTTGAGTTTGTTAGGAGATATTAACGATAGTTTTCGTCCATTGATATACGAGTTGGTGCTAGCTGGGTTTCTTATCAATAGACGTAGTTGTAATATGGCTTTACAGGAGAGGAAAAAAAAGACATGATTTGATGTTATGGTCTGGGCCACCACTGGTCCCAATGATAATCACAACATGACAATAGTCAGAAAAGTTTCGAACAATTCATTGACATCCTTTCTGCATGCATCCAATGCATGGTAAAATATTCTATTTGTAAGGCAAAATTGTAAGTTTTACGTCCCTAATATCCAAAATTAGTTCTTGGACACTGCGGAATAAAACGAACACTTGGAGCCCCGAAAGCACTGAAAGCTGGTATTCCTAAATGTCTAATTTGTTGTATTTCTATTTTGATCTATCTACTACCTATGGTAGCCAAAAATAACCCCACTGCAATTCGGAATATCTCCGTCAAAAGCGGTGCCAAATGTCACTAATATATTGTTTAGTTTATTGATGCCTCAATTCAGATTGATTCGGTTCTTTTAAAACAAGTTGAATTAGAATGGAATAAAATTTAAAGAATCAGAAAGCTTAGTTGGTGAAGGAAAGTTGATCGAGACTAACCGGATAATTTCTTTAACTTTGCGCATAGTGGGTAATTAAGAGATGTAAACTCGTTGAACTGTAAAAAGTCTACTTATCACTAAAGAATGCAACTAAAGAACTAAAGAATAATAATATTGCACTTTATTTCTTTGCCCCTTCAAATTTCGAAAATTTTTAAAGGGGGGGGGGGCGACAAACTTTTTTTCAAATTTGTATAAGCCCTATTTAAACAAAATAAATATATTCGATATTTGATTTTTCGATATTGCAATTTTTGTATTTTTTAGAAATGTTTAAAGTCAATTTTTTCGACTAAAAACGTTACTTTTATGTTTGAATGTCCGCCATTTTGTTATGCGTCCGAATTTTACAAAAAGGATGGGCCAAGCATGAAATAATTTAATATACCTTCTTCAAGTCGTTTTGAAATTTTTCAATTCGGATAGGCCCCCCAGTGCCAATCCATGGTACCGCAATTCATGTTTTTTTGGATGACTATGTTCAAGGAGCCGTAGGGGAAAGGGGAAGAGGTTCCCATATGAAAACAATATTATAAATATTAGTATGAAATGCAATGTTTTAAATGCAAAAAAACCCGATTCGATTGGTTTTTCGTGTTATAGAGAAAAAAATATTTAAAATAAGGTAAAAACTATGGTGTAAAAGGTACTATGCCTCCTTAATCTAATGAAGCATTTCGCTGCGTTGGACAAAGCTATAAAGCATAAAGCTTCATGTATAAAATGCTAAATCGCCCAGGCAGCTTTATTAACATAAAAACATATAACCGTGAGCAGACAAGATAAAGTTTGCTGTAAGATCTTCCTGATCGATTTGGTCGACAGGACCGTAATAAAATCTGCAAGAATCTTCTATACCTATAAAAATGAATGCTGTCTGTCTGTCTATCTATCTGTCTGTCTGCCCGTATGTTCCTTATAGACTCCGAAACTACTGAACCGATCGTCGTGAAAATTTGCATGCAGGGGATTTGGGGCCAGCGAAGATTCTTATGATAGTTAGAGATCCCTCCCCCTAAGAGGGGAATTATGACTCATCCCCGCTTTAATATGGGGGGCTCCCATACAAATGAATTACAAATTTCCTCATAACTCGTGAACTAATCAATCAAATGGAACCATATTTGGCATGTGGGGGTTTTCGGAGGCAAGAATTTTTTATATCATGAATCAGGACCCCTCCCCTGTTTAGGAGGGGTCCCTTGTTTACCACAATAGATCAAAATAATGGTCGCAGTGGTCAAATATTCCGACAAAAAAGATGGGGGGCTCCCATACAAATGAAATAAAAATTTCCTCATGTCTTGAGAACTAATCAAGCAAATGGAACCAAATTTGGCATGTGGGGGTTTCGGAGGCAAGAATTTTTTCAGTGATGAATTAGGACCCCTCCCCTGTTTAAGAGGGGGGGCTCCCATACAAATGAAACACAAACCAACGAAAAGAAAGAAAAAATGGCGAGTTTTGCGAATTGTATTGTTTGAATTTCCATTTCTGTCTGGTGTTAGACGTGTTAACATGAGTGTACGGAGTCATTTTTCGAGTTCTTTAGACAGTACCCACAGGGGAGCCCACAGACAATTGATTTTATTAAAAAAAATTCGGCTTACATCCCACAAATTATTTTTAGTCCTCCGAACTTTGAAGCCAATTTCAAAAGCTTTAAAAATAATTTGCCGGCTTTCGCTCCGCTTTATCACCCGCTTTCTGGCTAAGCAATGGGAGGAGTTGTTTTCTACTTTACTGTGAGGAAAAATTGCAAATTTGTATATTAAACTACCCATGCGTAATAGTTCCTTAACTGCCTAAACGAATCATCAGGTTGAACTCCTCTCAGAAACTTACAAAACTTGAACTTGTAACAAATATCATCCGAGATTCATGATTTATGTACAACATAGTTTAATTTGTGGCAATATGAAATTTGTCGGGTCAGCTAGTATATAATAGACTTTCAGCAAAAATTCTGTTCACGGAAATATATTCTCTGTGTTCAGTTTGGCAAGAAGAATGCAGTAAATACATTCGTACAAACAGAGTCTCTGTTTTGGGCCCAAAAACTGCTTCCGAAATTGGACTTTCCGACGAAAAGTTAATGATTGCGCATTTCCCGTTAAACAACTATTTTCTAGAAATTGTAAAATTTCGTTAGCACGCCGATAATGCCAATATGCCACTATTAAATTTAATGTGCATATGCTGCACAACTACGGAAATTGAAATGTTATTATTTATTCTATTGGATATTTTATTATGAATTATACATAATAGGTTTTATTGCTTCTAGCAGACTAAATTGCCTCACTAGCACAGTTGTTATAAATCAGTTGTGGCAACTGATTTAGAACCAATATCAGTCGTAAACAAGCTTCTTCAACTAAAAGTGCCAATAATGTGCTGCTTGGGCGTGCGTCTAGTATTTTATTAAAAAACATAATGAAAACCCTAGGTCAAATTTATGTAAAGGGTGTCCCATATCAAATTGCATCACGGAAAAAACGCTGTAGAAAATTACCTAGTTGACCAATCCTTTTCAACCTTAAGTTAAAAAGAAAACTTTCCAATTAAATTCTACTATGTATATGTATATTCATAGTAGAATTTAATTGGAAAGTTTTCTTTTTAATGTAATTTCAGGTTGCGTATTCTACTACACACCTAAAACTTCAGTTAAAGCTTTTCAAACTTTTAGACAATAAAATATAACCCATTAGCAGGGATGGCACAATCACTTTGACTCAGTTCATGTTCATTTAACAGTACCGTCTCAGTCATGCAGAATTTGAAAAAGTTATATATCGGACGAAGGAAGAACTAGTTATCTACAATTTTTTTAAATAAAGTATTGTTGTATCTTTTGTATTTACGGTGCTACAATGCTAGTACCTCTTTTGTGACTAAGGGAACGTTCATTTAGTCATTAACAAGCTACTAGCATTATAGCGCCGTAACTACAAAAGATACAGCAAAACTTTATGCAGTAAAATTGTAGATAATAATTAATTCTACAAATGTCCCAGATAAAACTTTGTCGAATTTTGCTTGGCTGAGACGGTACTGTCAAATGAATTTGAATTGAGTCAAAGTGATCGTGCCATCCCTGCCTATTAGTAAGCTTTTGGTATATTTATGTCATTCAACTTATTGAATACCATAACAGTATGCTCACACCTCCACTCAAAAGGTTCTATACAACATCTAGCTGCAGCTTCTTCTGTACGGAAGACCACTTTTTCTTCATGTCTTCCTCAGATTTGAACTCCATGGGATGCTTCCGTAGCGCTTGATTCATAATAGCCCTATATTTTTTGATGGACCGTAGTTCCGGTGCGTTGTGGGGGCTCATATCCTTGGGCACGAAAGTGATTCCGTTGGCTTCGTACTATTCCAGGGCATCCTTTGAATAGAGGCACGAAGCTAGATCCGGCCGGAAGATCATAGGGCCCTCGTTTTGCTTCAATAGAGGAAGCAGACGCTCCTGTTGACACTCCTTAAAATAGATCTACCCGTTTACAGTCCCGGTAGTCTCGAACGGCGCACTCCGTTTGCTACATGAGTAAATCGCTTGCCAAAACATGTATATCTTGGCAAACTTTGGAAGTTTCTACTTCCTTACTTGCTCCGGAACATCAAACTACTGCTGGACGGTGAAGAACAGTAGCCCCGGAAGTTGCCGAAAGTCCACCTTTACGTATGTCTCATTGTCGTATCTCATGTCGTATCTCTCATTTAGACCAATTAGCTTGTCATCCATATTCCTGAAAGTAATGGAAAAACTAATTGATGAATATGTTAAAGGTGTGATACTCTGCAAAAACCCTCTGAGTAAAAATCAATTCGCGTATCGAAGTGGCATGTCAACAGTTACTGCTCTCCATTCTATCGTAAATAAAATAGAAAAAACTTTTGAAGCCAAAGAAGTCTCACTAGCGGCATTTCTGGATATAGAAGGAGCATTTGATAATGCTAACTATATCGCAATAGAAAATGCAATGAAAATGGTTGTCCACAAGGGGGAGTTCTATCTCCACTGCTTTGGTCGTTGGTGGTAGATGACCTTTTGAAAAACCTGGAATTGCTAGGCTTCGAAGTGATTGGTTTTGCGGACGACGTCGTCATTATAGTCCGTGGCAAATTTGATACAACAGTCTCAGAACGAATGCAAACAGCATTAAGTTTCACCCTTTCATGGTGCAAAAAAGAAGGACTCAATATAAATCCTAGTAAGACCACAATTGTACCATTTACAAAAAGAAATAAAACTAATTTCATAACTTTGCACTTAGATCAAACTTCTCTACCGTTTTCTACAGAAACTAAGTGTCTTGGAATTACTCTAGATAAAAAACTTAACTGGAATACACATATCGAACAAGTGATCAACAAAGCTACTAGTGCTTTTTGGGCATGTAAAAGAATGTTCGGTAAAAAATGGAGTCTAAGGCCAAAAATGATACATTGGATTTACTCGGTTATAGTGAAACCTAGAATCACATACGCAGCATTAGTTTGGTGGCCGAAAACGAAACAACAAAAAACGATTCAAATTAAACTTGAAAAGCTGCAAAGGCTCGCTACTATCGCTATAACAGGAGCAATGGGTACTACTCCGTCTAAAGCCCTAGATGCTCTATTAAATCTGCTGCCATTATCTCAGGTCATTCAACTAGATGCCGTTAAAAACGCGATAAGACTCAGACGAACCAAAAATCTTTTCAGTGGTGATCTAAAAGGCCACCTAAGTATCCTAAAGGAATTTGAAATTAATCCTCTTATTTTTCAAGCTGAAGATCTAATGGAAAAAAAATCGATTTTGACCATTTATTTAGCATCCATGAACCAGATCGTAGTGAACGGGAACGAGGGGGCCCCTATGTCAAAGATGGTTCAATAACTTTTTACACGGATGGTTCGAAATTGGCAGACCGAGTGGGGGCTGGCATTACTGGTCCTGGACTGAATAGGTCAGTGGCAATGGGCAAATGGCCAACGGTCTTTCAAGCCGAAATATATGCTATTCTAGAATGTACTTCGATCTGCTTGAAGAGAAAATATAGGTATGCAAATATTTGTATTTTCTCAGACAGTCAAGCAGCTCTGAGAGCTCTAAAATATGTTGCTTGCATTTCCAAATTAGTCTGGGACTGTGTAAAACTGCTTCAACAGCTGTCTACACACAACAGGGTAAACCTCTTTTGGGTTCCCGGGCACTGTGGTATAGAAGGTAATGAAAGAGCAGACGAGTTAGGCAGATCTGGATCTGCAATGGAATTTATAGGTCCCGAACCTTTCTGTGGGGTATCCAATAGTACGTGCAAGATGGAACTGAAAAAATGGGAAGAGAATCAGGTCAAATTGAACTGGAATAATACTCTATCAGCTCGTCATGCAAAACGGTTTATTAAGCCAAATGCCTCAATCACGCAAAAGCTATTGAATCTTTCAAAAAAAGATTTGAGTACTTTTAGCGGAGTGGTTACTGGTCATTGTCCAAGCAAATATCATCTGAAGATAGGAAAGCTTAATGATGATAGATGTCGTGTCTGCAATCTAGAGTGTGAAAGTGCTCATCATATACTGTGCGAATGCACAGCATTATTCAATAAAAGGCGCAAATTTCTTGATAAAGGACTGTTGGAGCCTTCGGAAATATGGGCTAGTTCTCCTCAGAAAGTAATACAATTTATTCTCAACATATTACCGTGTTGGGATGATGCCTTCAATTAAAATAACAATTACTAAACAACATAGTAGCTGTTCATAAGTAAAGGCATACAGCAAAAGAGGACACACCACAATAGATCAAAGAACTGGTCGCAGTGGTCCAAGGTCCCCAACAAGGAAAAAAAAGTCTCATTATCCTCGTTTTAATTGGCTGTCAGTCTATTGATAGTAGAACAGATTTTGTAATCTTTCCAACGTTTCAACTGTTTATTTCAGTCTTCTTCATTTTAATTGGCTGTCAGTCTATTGATAGTAGAAGAGATTTTGTAATCTTTCCAACGTTTCAACTGTTTATTTCAGTCTTCTTCAGGGATTGAATACTGTCTGCTCTTTGTCAAGTATCTGTGTCTCGTAGAAATTACTTGTCGTTAAAATTGTTTTTGTCGCACATCTGTTATTTTGTCTAATTAACTGGATCATTGCACCTGTTTTTCCTGTATGTACACTGACGGTCTTACGTCTCATTATCCATGATGGGATAATGAGGCTTGAGGCTGGGTGTTCAGTTTGCGTTCGTCATAATTTAGAGTCTTCTGCATTTTATACGTATGCAGTCCCTCCCGGTCCTTGGCTCTCTGAAAGAAAATCTTGGACACATTCAACTTTTTGGCCACATCCCTGACGAAAGCATTGGGATTCTGCTTAAATGCTTACGCGACACGCCTGTGGTCCTGATCACTAAGTGAACATCCATTTTGATCGCATTTCTCTTTCCGGTCGATGCTCAGAATCCCGTAGTAACGTTTAATCATACTTAACTGTTACTCACCGTTGACTGCACGATTCCGAGTTGTTTTCCGATGTCCCGATGAGAGAGTTGAGAATTTTCCAGGTGCTTGCGCAAAATCAATTCGCGACGTTGTTTTTCGGGTGACGCCATTTTTTCCAATTTTCGAAAAACCGACAGAGATAAAAATACAGTGTAAACAAAACACTCTAAAGTACTTCTACTCAATTTTTTAAGAGAAAATACACATTGGGCAATTTTCTACACCGTTTTTTTTTCCGTGATGTAATTTGAAGTAAGACTCCCTTCAAATTGAACTTAGTATATGTATAAAACTGCTCTACAATTCAACGTGTTTTTCATCTGTGTAAATTTATTTCAAGTAAATTTACTGTGTTGCAATAATTTCGTGTTCGTCCTTTTAAAAATAGAAGCAATAAAAATTAAACAAAGGTTTTTTATATCACTTGGAAGACACGGGTCTCCATAGTGCGTTAAAGATCTGGCAAGATAAGTATCTTGCCAGATAATGTGATCTAAATACAACGAAAACTGTTGACTGATATAGATTACACACTAGCAATAGCAAGTACGATCTCACGTCAACAAGGCGAACTAAACTCTATTCTTTTTATTGCGAAAGGCAAAAAGTCCCTCCTTAACCGGTGTATTACGCAGAACAATGAAATTTTCTTTATCAAAAATAAAGTCTCGTTTAATTAAAAATATCCAAGGTCGGGTATTTAACGATGAGCTGAGCGTCAGCAATTTCAAGATAGTAGGAGTTTTGTTTTGGATTCATTCAGATGAGAATGGTTATTTCAGACCGTTTTCGTCTAGTTATCACACTTTGTGCTTTCCGTGCATGTGTCATTCGTCGGCAGCTATCAGCTAATGGTTTCAGTAGAATAGTGGTCGCCAAATTACAGGCCGTGGACAAATGTGATAAATAGGTTACACCTGGATAGGTTACACTTAGGAAAAATGCAACTGTTTGTGTCTATTTCTGATGTCTGTGTTCGGCGAGTTGGAGAAAATTATAGCGAAATTATACGGCTAATTTTTAGGTTCTGTATTGACAAAATGTTTACAATCTACATCTCTCTGTCTATTACCGTTTGATATATTAATTTTTCTCGGGGTGAATTATACTTCTGTTTCACCAGTGTTCCACTAAATTTAGTAAACAAAGACGTAATCCTATGTAGAAAAAAAGTACCGCGGCTCCTTTTTGACTGTGCCACATGTAGACGCAAATGAATTCGAAAATGAAAACCGGCCGGAGTTGAAGCACTTGTCGCTTGCATTTCAATACTAATATCAAGAGTCTTTCGATACATTAATGTTAGGTATTTACGCTCAAATCCTGTAGATTAAAGTATCCGCCAGTTTTGTCCAAGCTCAGATATGTTCCCTCCCACCGTGACCCGGTAACAAGGGATTCGTATCTTTCATACGTTACTGATAAGGCTTCGTCTTCTAGATAACTCGATTACCGTACTTTTATTCGTACCAGTCAGTAGCGGGTTTATTTTTTTCATAAAAAGTACAGAGCCATCGACAGTCAACATTGGTCTTCCAGAATGTTAAAATCTGCTCAATAATCCAACTTGTAGAGTCCGAACTGCAAAACAATTTGTAATTAGCTAATTCGGTCCCATACGGTTGTCCCATTAGCATAAATTTTATCATCCAACTCGACTGTTTGCCGTTCTTCACGTCTATAGATAAAAACACCGTTGCACAAAACAAACCGTAGATAACGATAGGATAGTCGCAACGGGCAAGCAAACTCGATATCATCCGAGATTCGCCAACCTGAACGGTTGGTCGGTCGGTCGGTTTGTGGAATTGCGGAGCGTAACATCAGCATCGGTTCAGTTGCGATCCGGACTCGAACGAAGCCACCCCACCTGCGGCTGCGTACTGCTTCCAGAGGCAATATCAAATGTCCATCCAAACCGACTCCAATCCAACTATTATTTAGCGGTTTCCACGCCAGTCCGATCAGTGTGTGCTACTACTGCTGGCGATTTTCTATGGAAAACTGGTAAAGTGGACAAAAAGTGTCATCGGTCAGCACTGATGCGTGAATTGGTGTCTAGCAATCTCGTCCGTCAGCAGCGATATCGGTCTAGCGAGCGAGCGGCCGGCCGGGGCCGGGGGCAGGCTAGCTAGTGGACGTGTGAACTCAGTTGTAGTGCTTCGTTTACCGGACGAACAGAACAGCGTAACAGAGTACTCCGATTGATAACGGAAAACGAAAAAGGACAAGTAACGCTCGATGACGAATGCGAAAAACTCGACGATTCGCTCCGAAGGTGGTCGATACTCGAATCAGTGCTCGCGATAAGTGCCAGTCTTCTGCTGGCGAGATCTGAAGTTCGAGTGAATTCGTGTGGACATTCAATTGTTTTGTGAAGTGCTTGTTTGTTAGTGTTGTTGAAAAGTTTCAAGCAGGAAATTGTGAAACCTTTTGGGAATTTTTCTCGTTGAGAGAAGATTACGTAAGATAATGGAGCGAGGGAAATTGTCGATCAGATCCTACAGATCCAGTAGCAGTCGGTTCGGTAAGTTGCCCCTAAAAAAACTCCTGATCTAGCCTCAATCATCTGATGATTGTCTCGTGATCGTGACGCTAACGCCCCGATTCTGCATCATCAGGCTAGGTTTTTTTTTTGCAAAACACATTCAATGGCGTGTACCTACTTGTGTCCCGGTTGATACCAACTGAACCTTCATTTTGTTTATCACTTATCTCAGGTGAACATTCCTGTATACTCTTATCAATACTTTTCCCCTTCTCGGTCGAATCGAATTAAGCTTGCTCACATTTTTCGGTTCGCTTGCGTTGACTTACAAGGCCCGTATAAGAAAAATGTGCATTAGTTATAAAACTGTCATGCATTGATTTTGCGGTTGTGCGATTAAATTCCTTTCAAGTCAGCACATGATGCTCGAACCGCGTCCAATTCGGTCACGGTTGTCGGTATTAGAAACGTGTGATTAATGGCTTATCATTGGCGCATTTTTGCACGGTACTTACTTTTTGGCCTGACTGACAGGAGTGTCGCTTCCTGGAAGAAGTGCTGTTTGTCATTGAGCAACGGCTCGAACCGGATTGGTCACGTCCGGTAGTTAGAATTAAGTATTTACCCCACCGGAAAGGTGATTTCAAAATATTGCCTTTAAATAACTTAAAACTTCCGCGTACTGGATAACCGATTACAAACAAATAATCAATGACGAATCATGAAATATGTTACATCAATTTTTCCAAGCTGTCGCTGATCACTAATAAGTAAAAAATCTGTTGCCGTCGATCACGACCGATTTATCACTTAATACTTATTAGCAATGCAATTTGCAGAATACCACACTAAATCATTAGTCAAGCACGGTTTACTGATGACGAATTGTTTTAGCGAATCATCTTTGCATCACTAATCTGCTAATTAGTTTGCTGTATTTTATCTACGAATGCAACTGTGAATCAAATCGACCTTGAGCGTTGTATAGCTGACGAATAAACGGATAAACTATCTCTCACGATTGTCTAATTTTATAACTGTTGCGTTTGATTGTGAAATCTTTCGAGAAGCTTCCGCACTTCGATACGGAATGAATGTGCAGACGGGAAATTCTCGACACCAGTCAAAACTGGTGAAAACTGCATGTGCAATTATTTTGAAGGTAGCCGTACTCTTTATTCTTGGTATCTGACTGGTTTTTGATGGGAACAGTTTTAGCCGCACGATCCGGCATCTTCGCGACGTGACCGGCTCACCGTAATATTCCGACTTTCGCCAGATCCAAACAGTGCCTACAGCTCTCCTTTAATATGCAGAAAAGGAGTGCAGAACTACTCCTCTCATTAACGTTTTATACGTAAAGTTTCAGTCTTGGACTTAAACGTCTTTATGACTTGACCCTTCTTTATCGACACACTTCGCAGCCGCCTGTTAGAGTACAGAGCAATTATGGGCTAGTGCAGCGAGCCTGCTCACACTAACAGCACAGTCCAGCTGAGATTCGAACATACCACGACTGGCTTGTCAGACCAGTATTGTACCTCGAACGAAGCTAGCTGGGAGCCTAAAAGAGGCACACCTGCAAAGGATCTAAAATAGCGTGGAGGGCAGTCCATATTCCCTTCTTTCAAGCCTTTGCGCAACCCTCAAATTATATCAAAAACAAACAAAATTGTTATTTAATTGTTTTATGCTTCAATCGTGGTAATTATGTGTATAAATTTATATAGGAAATTTATTTATAAAGATAAAAAAATAAACTTTGAAATAAAAAAACTGTAGGTACTTGCCAACACTCGCGCAAAGAAGATGTACAGGAAGTGCAAACTGCTAACTAAGGGACGGCAATATAGCATTCCTGTGCCGCCATTTGGGCCTGTTATCGGCAAGGATGTAGGTTTCATCAATCATCATTACAGTGCAGAACGATTTTGTGAGCCGCTCCCTTCCTGTACAGCTTCCTTGCGCGAGTTTTGACCACCGTGTTTTGTTTGTCACTCTGGTCAGGGTCTGGCATTCTTCGGATCTCCATCTGATGTTTCTTGAACATTTTGATCATTTGAAATACGGTTAAATGTGTAATTCTGGGCTGTCTGTCGATCCATCGGTGAGAAGCGTTTGAGTTTTCGAAATGAGGCCCTTTGTATCACTGTAATTGCTCAATCGTTCAATCCAAATGTATCACTGTAATCGTTCAATCGATTTTGACGAAATACTGCCGATGTACACAATGCATTTTTACACAAGTAGCACACTTTAAGGCCATTTAGTTGAAGCAACCGGATTACGACTGAAATTAGTCATATTTCGGCTATCACAACAACTTTGTAACAACCGTGCTTGTAGGGTAAGTACTTTCAGTCATTTTTACTTACGTGGTAAAAAGTTACAAACAAATGGGTGTCCAATTTTTTTTGAATATAGCCTTCAATATACCTGTAACTCCCTGCTCTCAAATCGACCACATTCTGGTTGATGGTCGGTACTTTTCGGATGTCATAAACTATCGTATTGTATTCAATTCGACACTAGCGAGGAGGATAACTATAGGAGGGTGCACAGAAATAAACAAAAGGTGGGACACCTGATGTTTAAGAAAAAGGTTTTGACCTCGAAAATCGGGTAATCGTAAGATGGCGAATCTATTATTACCTACTTGTAACAAAAATACCGGCCGATTTAGTTAAAAACTTCTTTTGGGTCCAATTGGATTTAAAATCAGAGTTGAAATTGGACTTCAAATCGAACTTGACATAGGGCATTAAATTCAGACTTGAATTTGAACTAATGTGGGCTTGAAACTTCAGTTCAAATTTAACTGCAGTTTGAAATTGGACTTAAATTTGGAGTGATTGGAACTGAAGTTTTACATGGAATTAGACATCCGACTTAAAAGAGAATTTGAAGTTTTTTTTTCTGAAATTGGACTTGAAATTTTACATGAAATTGAAATTGAATTTGATTTAAAATTGGACTTGAAATTGGATTTAAAATAATTGAAATTGCCCAATTGAAATTTGACGTAAAATTGGATTTGAAATTATGCACGAAATTGAAATTGGATGTAAGCTGGATATAAATTGGACTTAAGATCAGACTTGGAACTACATTTGAAATTAAGATTCAAATTGGAATTCAATTTTTTTTGTTAGATTATTAGTCAGATGTTAGTTAGAGTCACTTTAAAACTTTTTGGTCATTCGAGACTTCTGCGGGGTTGGGATTTGAACCCGGGTCCTCGGCGTAAGAGGCGTGAATGCTAACCAGTACACCGGGACTGACCCCGAATGCAAATTTTACTGGAAATTGGACATGAAATTAGATTTTAAATTTGACATAACAATGGAATTAAGTTAGACTTCAAATTTTGTTTAAAATCCGAAATGCAAGTGGACTTGAAATTGAACTTTACATTGGAGATTAAACTAGACTTGAACGAACATGAAATTTCACTCAAAATCAAGATTGACATAATTCGTCTTGTTCTCTCACAAGTTTAACCTCTATTCTGTTCGTTTTTTCTCTTTTCCAGTCCCGTGTTTTCCTCTTTTCCGTTCCATCTTTTCTGTGTGTATTGTTGACTGTATTTGGTTTTTGTTTTTATTTTTCTTCTTTTCCTCTTATTTTTCTTTTTTTGTCCTGTATTTTCTGTTTCATTCTTTCGTTATGCTCCACTTCCTGTCAAAATTTTTTTTTCTTATTTTCAGTTCTGTTGTCCCTTTTGTATTCAATCATTTTCTTGTAATTTTATTTCTCGCGTTCCGTCTTTTCTCTTCTCTTTTTTTTTTGTTTCATTTTTTTTGTAACTCTCCTGATCATATTTCCTCTTTTGGATTCCCTGTTTTTTCTTCTTTTCGGTTACGTTTACTCTGTTTTTGGCTTTCGCCTTTTTCTTTCCAGTTTTACCTTTTTTGGTCCGTTTTTCTTATTTTTCTGTCCCATTTTCCCATCCCGTTTCAATTTCTCATCCCCATTTAGCCCCATATTTCTCCTTTTATATCTCGTTCGACCTGCTTCCTGTTTTCCTTGTTTCCTTTATCGGGTTTCTTTTTTTTCGCGATTTTCTTGCCTTGTTTTCTGTTCCGTTTCCCTTTTCTTGTATCGTTTTCCCTCTTTTTCTTTCCCGTTTTTCCTTCTTTTCTGTCTCGTTTCTTTTTTTTTGTTCCGTCGTCCCTCTACTTTTCTCGCTTTTTTGCTACTGGCTCTTCCACTTTTTCTTCTTTTTTTCGTCCTTTCCTCTGACTAATTCTCCTTTTCTTTCTATTTTCTGTTTTTCCCGTTGCCGTTTTTTCTATTTTCCAGTCTCGTTTTTGTTTTCTGTTCCGTAAACTCCTCTTCTATTTTTTTCGTCTGTTCCGTTCTTCTCATTATGTCCTTTTCTGTCACGTTCTGTTTTTCGTTTTATCTCGCTTGCCTTCCGTTTTCGTTTTTCTCTCTTCCTTTTTCTGTTTTTCTGTTATCGTTTCTTAATTTTTCTACTCCCGTATTTTATCCTTTTGTATTCCCCCTTTTCTATGTAACTTTTCATCTTTTAGTCCGTATTTCTCTTCTTTTCTATCTAGTTTTTCCTCATTTTGTTTGTTTTATTGTTTTTTTTTCCTTCTTGCTATTTTTTTCTTCACTCTTCTGTCATCCCTCTTTTTGCCGCGTTTTTCCTTTTTCCCCGTTTCCTTCTGTTCCGCTTTTATTTTTTTTATGTCCCGTCTTCCCTCCCATTATTGTGTCACGATTTTCTTTCGCTTTCTTTTTTATATGCCAATTTTTCTTCTTTTTTCCTTTCTCGTTTTACATGAAATTGTACTTGAAGTTGGACTTAGTATCAAAATTGAAATTAGAGTTGACAATGGACATGAAATAAGTCTTGAAATTGAACTAAAAATAGGAATTGAAAGTGGGGTTATAATCTATACACATAAAAATCAATTTCTGTCTGTCAGTACGTACTTTATAGACTCGGAAACTACTGAAATGATCGGCGTGAAAATTTGTATGCAGGGGTTTTTGGGGCCAGGGAAGTTAGAGACTCTCCCCCTCTAATAAGGGGGGGAGCTCCCATACGCTTGAAACACAATTTTCTGCATAACTCAAGAACTAATCAAACAAATGGAACCAAATTTTACATGTGCAGGTTTTCGGAAGCGGGAATTTTTTCTACGCTGAATTAGGATCCCTCCCCATTTTTAAGAGGGGAGCCTCCCACACAAATAAAACGCAAATTTCTGCATAACTCGAGAACTAATCAAGCAAATGGAACCAAATTTGGCACGGTGGGGTTTTTGGAGGAAGGAAATTTTTCCATGGTGAATTAGGACCCCTTCAGCCTTTAAGAGGGGGTGGGGGGCTCCCATACAAATCAAACTAGCCATGGTTTCATAGTTACGTAACTGCCAAAATGAATCGTCTAAGGTTTAACACCACAGAAAGGTACAAAACTCGAGATCGTGACAAAGGTCATCCGAAATTTACGATTTATGTACAGCACAGTTTAATTTATGGCAATACAATATTTTTGCCGGGTCAGCTAGTTGGATATAAAATAGATTCAAATTGCACTTGAAATAATATTTGAAATTGAACACAGAACTAGACTTGAAATCTGGACATAAAAATGGGCTTGAAATCATATCTAGTCCGCTGTGGTTCAAAGGTCCATCAATATCTATCATCCACATGGCCTGAGGGCGTTCTTGCGGAGGCCCGATACGAAAACCTTGTTTAAAACCATTAACGGAATCAGGATCCGGACCGTGTCAACTCCTGTTATGTGCAACGACAAGAAAGAGAACCTGATTACCGAACGATTGGAGGTGACCAGGTGTTGGAAACATCGTTTCGATGCACTGTTAAATGTTAAACAAGATGGAAGTGTCGACAGAAATAAAGCTGAAAAACGGCAAACCTGGGTTGTTGCAGGAAACTTTGTTGCCGAATACCAGAACGGTATTTGTTTATAGACTTCAAGGCGACGTACGGTTCAGTTAAACAAAATGAACAGTAGCGAGACAACGCACTTGTTTGTGACGTTTGATGGTTTGACACAAGGTGACGGACGGTCGATATGCTGTTCAACTTTGCATTGGAAGGTGCTATTCGAAAGGCAAGCCTGCAGAGAAGCAGTACAGTCATCACATGCTCCGATTCGCACACAAGATTGGCGGATGACATCGATATCATTGGTGTTAACCGTAGAACTATGGAAGAGGTGCACACACATATTCAGATGGAAGCGGCGAGGATAGGGTTTATCATAAATTATGTAAAAAAGAGGATAGCTGCTGCCAATAGAGGCTTCTGCGTATTTTGCAGCCAGCGGAGGTCCCATAGCCTGCACCTCCGTACAAAATTCGCGCTCTATAAGATGCTAATTCTCCAGGTGGTACTCTACGGCCATGAAGCGTGGGCTGGTCACGTGGTAAGGATGCCGGATGAGGGATCAGCATAAACAATATTCTGCAGAGAATCTTGCAGAGACTGATACCTTCGAGTCAGACCCCATACCCGTTGGATGTGAGCTGTGAGCGTGGATGCTAGACCAGCGGGTGTCAGGGACGATTGGAATATTGAATCAGTAAGGTGTATTCGGACAAGTTATAGAAAATTCAATGTAGTTTCACTTCACGCTTAAGAATTAATTTTCTCCAACTTATTTTTAGATATAGTTTTGAAGCAATCGTTAGTTTTCGTAATACAATTTTTCACCCATGAAAATAAATACGCCCTTGTTCAAAATAAATCTTGAATCTAAATTGCGTCAACATTTGTGTAAGATGCATGTTGTCTACTATCAAATGCGTTGGTAAAACTCAATCTATATCAGAGAGGCTCACTTCAGATTCCAACTTTTAAGTGCGATTTTACGTGGACTTGCTCTGTAACGATATAGATCATTGAAACCACGTGAAGGCAGTTGATTGTTTAAAAACATCAGTGCTTCTGTTCAAACTGAAAAAAAGGAATTCAGTCAGAGCTCTAAAAGTGGCTGATATCACAATCATATTATCGTCAAAAAATAATAAGGTTTAATGGAAGAAACTTAACCCCGATTCATGTCAGTCGAGGTGTCCTCCAAGGGTCCCATTTGGGACCTCTTCTCTTTATACTTCAATGGACTTCTACATAATCTTATCCTATGTGTCCAAATGTGTTTTGAATGTTTGAGAGAGATATTTTACTTGCATTTTCGTACAAATAACACTTGTGTGATTCAAGCCAATGACAGCGGGAAACTAAAAAGTTGGCAACACTGACTGTAAAATACGACTATATTATTGACTGTCCTGTGGATATGATTTCAAAATAGCGTATAGTGCCTTGACATTGCAATAGAGACACAGTATTACAATAAAATGTAATTTTGTTTGAGTCTTTCATGAAAATTTGAAGGTCATTTACTTCAAAACGCTGTTTCTCAAATTCGTCACAAAAAGTCTTATGATAAAAATGGTTTTATGTAAAAAAAAACTTCGAGGAGCACGTGAAAATTTTTCAAAATAAATTGTACTCAGAAGAAAAATCTTGATTCAGTTTATTTTTTTAGATACAAGCGAAAGAACTTTCGCAACAACCTAATTCGCGTGGAATGATCCATATTACGTTCAAGCCTGAGTATTAGTGTCGTAGCTACATAATATTAAAAATCAAATTGAAAAACTATGCGTTGCTCTAACCCGTCATTAAAGCAGTTTTCACTGTTCTATACCAGATATTTTATAACCAATTATTATTATTGTATGCTTCCAAGCAGTCGTAATGAGACCGGTTTGGTATTGCTCCAGCTGTAAATTTGTTACACCTTTTCGCGGGAATACTTGTCACTATTTTTTATAATAGATGTTCTGTCGCGTTCTAATTTTATTGGGGTAAAACAGGCAACCGCAATGAGTTCATTTTTTGGTTTTATTACAACGTGGTTCAGTATTGTTTTCTGAGACCATTTAAAAAGTACAGCACTTATTTCATCATTTGTTTTTATAATATAGCTTATTGGGGTAGCTTATTGATAGCCATAAACATTTTATACAAGTTGCTCTGTATGGTATTGCTCATGACCATCATAAAATTGACTATTGTTGCAATAGATCACTTCGACACTGTGCAGTGTGAAATTGATTTTTTTTCGTCATAATAAATAATTATTTTGTTCACTCACCACTGTTCACTGTTCACTGTTTTTATTGCAACACGGCGAATTTCGGATAATTCGGACTGTGAGATCAGGATTTCCACAATAGCTTCAGAGCGGTAGCTACATATAATGCCATAAAAGTCGCTGTCTAGCAGCACAATAATTATCAGCAATTAGGGTTTTTATTGAAGACTATTGTTCCGATAGTGGCAAACCGTATTCGTTTATCATTTGCGAATGTAAACGATTTTTAATCAACAGCAGCTTGTATCAGCAAATTTGATGGTTACTTTAAATGTTATTAATGTTATTCTCACCGGTCACCGGTCACCGGTAGGTTGCATTTTGTGCATTCGGTAACATTTTTAGTGGGTCAGCGGATTTAAGCATCAATTATAATTATAATTCTGTCGACATGTGCAAAATTGATTACCGTTGATAAGCCTTCGGAGCCTTCTTCGCTAGTCGAGAACGAAATTAATTGATTGCCTACTGTAAACAAGTTCAATTGGATGGATGGTGGAGCCGAGGCGAAAGTGTAAATTCCCGAAATTTTATTGATGGCTGTTTGCCGTTCGGTAAATAGATTTCAGAATATTTTACTGTGGGATATTTTTTCGCTTGCTCGCTTTTCTTATCGAACCAACGCAACCGCCGACAGAAAATAGAAAACTAATTTAGATAACAATTTTGGTTGTGTAATCAAATACGATAAAAGCAAAGCAAGGCCACGGTGAGAGTTGCAGCAAAAAGGATAAAAATAAAAACTTCGCAGCAAACATAATCATTCTAATTAGGCGTCACGACGCTAACTTATCGCTAAAATTACATAATTGTTTTTTTTCGCCAACTTGCATCTGAACTATCAGTCTTCCATAAAAATAAAAACAGTTGCAAACAGTTCAATCGTACCCTAGTCCATGTAGTGCATTGACTTTATCGCTACTGCAATCAAATCGGCTTAAAGTTCAATTATCAAAAATTTCTCTCCTACCTTTGATGGTTCCGACCGATTGTCGTAAATTGCTAACAGCTGTGACACTCGGGCCAAGTGCAATCGGGAGATAATAAGTACGGGGTTATATTTTCTGTCGTTATGTATTTATGTTTATTACTTTCTAATCGATTTGAATATAAACTTTGATTGCAGATGGAATTGTGGTATTGTGCACTGAGGATTTGTTTAGTTTTCAACCAATTTATGCTTGTTATTAGAGGTTTACTTATTATGAATGCAATCTGTGGGTAATCCCTATAGAAATATAATTTACTTCCTTTCCTATTTTTAAAAATGCATTCCAGTGCGAAATGTGCTACGAATGTGCTCTCGTACCAAATACGAAACATTCGTAATAGCAACTTTTGCACTATTAAATGAAGTAAAATGAAATTTTACCGTTTTTTTGCCTTCATTTTAACATCCCACAGCACAGCGTGCAGCAGCTGGGGCCGAACTTGGTTTTGCGCCTTTCCGGCGCGATCGCAAACAGTTCTATTTGCTTTGGCTGAATGGCTAAAGTCGCTTCGTTTCGCACTAACGGTTAGATTAATTATATTTGTTCAACACGAGCGACTGAGCCGTCATCGCCTTCGCCGCCGCCAGAGCACGATTGCGCGTTTTTTTCCATTTCGAGGGTCACCCCTATCTGGCTCGTATCTTGGTGATTCTTGGCGATTTCACGTGAACACTGATGTCACCCTGTATGCAGATAGGTGGCCACTCTTCAGGGCGGTAAAGTGTCCGAATTCATTAAATTCGTCGGAATTCCTACAGAGACCAGCAGCGGGGTTGGCCGAAATCGAATGAAGCACGCAAACTCTCGGCCGTTTTACTGCTGCGGCCCGCTTTTAATAAACAAACTCATTAATTGTCGGTTAATTCTGTCAACTTTTTCTTTATCTCCTTCTCTCTCTCGGTAGGTTCGCAGTATGAGCCTGGCGGGTATGCGACGCAGGTACAGCAACGGTCCAACATGACGCAACGCGAGGGCATCTACAAGTTCGAGAATGAGCGGATCAAAACGCTGCAGGAGGAGCGGTTGCACATCCAGAAGAAAACCTTCACAAAATGGATGAATTCGTTCCTAGTCAAGGTAAGTCCACAGGTCCGATTCCCCACTCGTATATATATAGTTAATTGATATTTTGCCATTTTGAGTGACAACCGCTTGGCACCGGCGCGCCGAGCCGCAGGCTGTCGTGAGGTAAACTGATTAAAGCGAGGACAATTGGTTTTTATTTTTCTTATGTTGAAAACGCTCTGAAAGTCAGTTGTATCTGTGTTGACTCAGAAGAGACATAAGACGCATCATTTGACCGTGTGGAAATTGACTAACATAGGTTTTTATAAAGATCAACTCCATTTCAAGTACTTCCCAGATATCGATATGATTTTCGAAATTTTCAAAATTAAAGAGCTATTCGTTAATCCAAAAAATTTGTTCTTTGAAATGAAATTACTGCATTACTTCAAAACCGATTTTCTCGACATAAAAGGTTTTCATCGCGAATCTTCTTCCATAAAAAGTACCATTACGGAAATTTAGAAACTATGACCAGTGAGACAGCTGTATTTTATCTTAAAACTTTGGATGGTCGAGAGGCTAATCGCTGGAGGGTATCAATGGTGCACGGAAATCAATAGTATCACATGGATGCAAAACCGAGAATTCCATTGATCACTCCACTTACGCTTGCTCGTCTGGCGTGATTCACGAGACAATTAAACTACGCGAGATTGAAAGTGTTCAAATCACTCATACCTACTAGGTTCAGACGAAGCAACTTTGGCGTTGTTCGCAGAGCGGAGAGGTTGTACATATACTTTCAACCGAACTTTATGCTTCGACAGTATCGGTCAAACTACAGGAACAGATAAGAGAAAATTGAATGGAACGATGCCGGAAGCATTCACTAAAACAACCACGAACGCTTCGCATATGGGTGGATCGTGGGAACGAATGGTTCATTTCGTTAAGTCAATGACGAAAGCAGCTAATGTGTGACAGGGTTTGCATGACGAAGGTTTACCTTTTTTGACGAAACTGGAATTTTCAATTTAACGTACCTTCAACTATATTCACTACATGGGGGGGCTACGTAGCCGCAAGGTTACCGAGTCTGCTTTGACAAGCGAGTGGTCGTGGGTTCGAATCTTAGTAGAATCAAGCCATTCGGTGTCAAGTATCACTTTAGCATGGGTTTATTCTCAGGCCCCCCTCATTTACCCTTCCGTTATGCTGAATTCTAAATTTACCCACTGATTCCTCTTTACAGTGCAAAAGTCCCTCCTATAGTTAAGTGTACTGGTCAGAGGAACGAATGAGTCCTCGCCAGGGACGGCTATAAGCGAGGAATAAGTGGGTAAAGTAGATCAAGCTATGAAGGAAGGGTAAACCCCAACACACACAAGCACGCATAAAATTTAATAAGCATATCGCTCACCCAATAGCGATTATTGCAAAAAGAAATGGAGAGCAGCAAACACCCGGTCGATATCACAATAGATCAACTATACTAGTCGCAGTGAATGAGTCCACAGATGAAAAAAAAAAACTCAAGAACTGAGCGGACTAGCGAGCAATACAACGCCCGGAAGCACAGCGGGTCGCGGCTGTGTTCGAAGATTTTGAATTTTTGTTTGTTAGCTTTCGACAAAATATCGTTATAGTGAGATTTGCAAGTCAGCTCAATCTCTAATCTGGTTAACCCGCTCAAGCATGTGTTCAGAAATTGTATAAGCATCATGATCGGTTTCTGACGGCGATGAAAGGTTATCACATTGCACTTGTTCGTGCTAAATGACGGGAGAACCAACTCTGCTTATAACGAATGGATGTTATAGATTTTGTCGTCGTCGGCGTAAATTCAGGCGTAGACGGCGTAGGCTGCATCCAGATGGCAGTATGTCAAAAAGCTCACTGATAAAAAGCTATAACAAAAGGGGTCCAAGATTACTCCCCTGGGAGACGTCTGGAACAGTCGTAAACATTTCAGAACGAGAAACTCCTATCTTAACGCAAAGCGATCGGTTTGTCAAATAGGATTTGAACTATGCGATCAAGGATCTGTCGACTTCAAGTTTCTCAAGTTATAGTTTGCTCAACAGAATTTCGTGATCCACTCGATCAAATGCTGCCTTAAAACCAGTGAAGATAGTAACGACTTGTCCATCGTTGTCCATTGTGTGAACACATAGTGATGCTAATTCGGTCAAATTTTTCGCAACAGACCGCTTAGAATTGTTGAAATGTAATTCTCACATGAACCGAAAAGCGCCGCATTAATAATGATCTAAAATCTTTTGAACAGCAGCGTAGCCAGTTGCTGCCTCTGTAATTCCGAACGTCTCTCTTATTACCTTTCGTGTGAACAGGAAATATAAATGAGGATTTTCACAGTTCAGGAAAGTCACTCTCTTGCAGTGACCTGTTAAATAATTTCGTAAGTGGAGCAAGCTGCTCCTTCGACCACAACTTCAGAATGGACGCTGGAATGCCATCTGGAGCATATGAAAGCTGTAACTTTTGGAGAGCAGACATGACGATGTATTCACTAATGTGAAATGGGCGGAACTGAGAAGCATAACTAGAAAATCGTTGATAGCAATGATGACTTGATTAGGTGCGATAGAGCTTCCATTGAACGAATTCATAAAGTGTTGAGCAAAAAGATCACACTTTTCCAATTCGGAGTTAGCGACTTGTTCCCCAGAATGAAATAAGACTGGCAGGCTGGTTTTTTTCTTTCTAGAATTTTCGAAATACCTGAATCGCTTTGGATTCCTGCACAGAGATGACTGCGTATTGAGAACAATTCCGACAGTATCTCTCTAGCCCTTAGCCGTTTTAGTCTGTATGGAGGCGCCTTATTACAACCTGTAGTCTAGTTTATTTTGAAGTTTGAAAAGGAATTATTAACTCCACTGGGTGCTCATTGAGAACGCGGGTGAGCGTCGGATTTGCTGAAAATATTCGACGGCGTCGTCAATACTCAATCCTCAAATATAATCGGCGCTGGGAGATTCAACCGAACCTCCAAAGCAGGATAGTCTGCGTCGAGAGTAATCAAAAGCTCAAAAACGGTACTGATGGATGTTACAGTTTCGTTAGATTGTTGGCTATTCCATTGAAATGTCCCATCATTTGAGGAATGATGTCCCACCATCGAAGCTTTGATTGATTAAAGTCATCAAACCGCAGACATCAAACGCCCAGGTCACGGGTTTTTATACTGTTCGAGGGGTTATGCTCGGTGCGATTGCGCATTTTATAAACATTCTTCAACGCATGTCGTAGTCGGACTCGCTTGCATCCAGGAAGAATGGATCTACATTTGTTCGTAGTCCTCACACGTTTTGGTAGTAAAAGCGCATGGAGTGGTTATCTTTTACGTTGCTACTTGCACGGCTCCATTATTGAGCTCTGAAGGTAAAAAGCAGGCATGAGAGCGCGATAGGATCAAAGGCTTGCTACAGAGAGCATTGCTATGGACGGGAAAAACTGATTGTATGATCGACAAAACAGCGATACTCGACTGTATTAGGCGAGTTGAGGGTTTCCATCATACTTTCTTATGTGCGTTCCGTTGATGGAGAAATAGGATCAGGAAGTAAATTATCTTTCAGTGGCGAGAAGATTATCGTTAGGCTGAATTTCATGCAAATGCTGGCAGAGACTGCGCTCGATGCAAAAGGTTCAATTTCACTTCGCTTTTCAGGTGATTCAGGTGGCCTGCCCACTAAAAATCCATATGATATTGTCTTTCAAGGTATCAGTCGCTACTGAGTTATTAATATGGAACAGAGACTTTACGTAATTTCACATAAAATTAGTCTAGAGCTGTTAAATTATACAATTTTTTTAGTAAAAGGTGGATCTTTTCTAAGTTGATCTAAGGTCTGTTCACCACAAATTAGATTAGACGTTGTGGCGTGCCATTCGGCTGCCGTTCCTGAACGAGATGTACCTTACTCGGTTTTAGGGCTAGATCCTTAATCAAATTTTTATGTGTGATCGAGTAATATAATACCAATTGTTGAGAACGGAGAGGGATCGATAATTCACAGTTCTCATCATCATTGGCAGCTACAACTATAATATTCTCCTTTGCAAAAGGCAAAGCTTAGGTGCTACATTCCGTAATCGAAACTTGACCTTCTGTTTTCATACGACAGACTTCGCAGCCAGCTGTTAGAGTACAGGACTATTGCAGGGCCAGTTGCTACTAAGATCCTATTGACTCTAACAGCCTCTCCCAGCTGAGATTCGAACATACGACATCTCGAGGCCAATTGGGAGGTCTCCTTTGTATCGTACTCTGAAAATACGGGCCACTTTGATGTCACTTTAATAGACTAAAATCCAAGAAAAACATTGAAAAAATACATTGCGAGAGTTTAACTTACAGATTCGCTCCCCCCTACCCTATTCGTAAAATTCAAAGCGGCGTACGATTCAGTTAAGCGAAATGAGTTTTGACGAATTATGCTTGATTAGGCTGAAAAATACCACTCTTAGTAGTTTAATGTCAAGCATTAAAATAGTTGAGTTTAGAGGTTCAACTTTTTCAGATAGATAAATCGAGTTACGGATATGTTACAGTTTCTATAACATAAGTGAGACAAAGACAAGCTCCATATTTCTTTAACGTTTGTATACCATTCACCAGAAATCTTTTCCCCAGAAAACCATTTCCCAGAAATGGAAGGTCGCTAGAAAATTTTGCACCAGGATGAGATACTTCTTAGAAAATTATTATAGATTAGTTGGTCGCACGTCACTAGGTAGAATATCTGTAGTTTCAGTAATAACACTAACTCGACTGTAACTCTTGCTGAATCTCAGGTTTTCAGGTGTAAATCGTTACGAGGACCAAGGGTTTGTAACTAGAAGTCAGTAAATCTAGATAAACGAATAAACGTAAGAATAGGTGATTCCTTCGTAAAAAATCTTCCTCTTTTTTGACGACTTTGTCCTCTGTTTTGAACCCTAAGTATAATTTCCAATGTATTGCTTGCCATTTGTGCGAAGGGTGCAAGTGGAACTTGGCTGAAGATATCGTACCCTTTCACGAAAAAATCTGGTGTCCCGCAAGGCAGCCTCTTGCGACTCATTTTCTTCATTTTGCTCTTTACCGATGTTTGTTCTGTCCTTGAAAGAGGTTGGATTTTAAAATCTACTTAACGATCGATGAAACAATTTAGGATTGTCATCGTCTTCAATTTCTCTTGGATACGTTTGTGAATTGGTACAAAGTGAATAACTTGACTTTAAGCGTCACTTAATGCGAGGTTAAGTATGTCGTTCCACCGCAAACAATGACCCATAGTTTTCCGCTACAAAATTGGCGGTCAGATATTGAAAACTTGCGCGGTTGAGCATGTGAATGATCTTGGCACAGACAAACAGACATAACACTCGTTTTCCATTCTTCGCACCGATTAAACCGTCATTTCAAATTTGGGCTTAGTTGGGAATGTCTCCGTTTTGGTCAAGGTGGCGCTTTTTAACAAAAGAAGGAGTATGCCCCATAACAACATACTTGCTAGTTCGTGGGATACTCTTGTTGCTATTTGATATTTGGGAATGTCGATCATAGATGGTACTAGTGTTCAGGCAAAATGGGTGGTACGATATTTTTCGTTGTTTTTTCTTCCAAGTGTTATGTCTGTTTGTCTGTGATGTTGGTTTGATTCTCGGTCCAAAATTAGCTTTCGTCGTCAGCTTACAATGATAACCGCAAAAGTGACTCGCCAACTGATTTAAGCATAAGCATAAGCATAGCATACCGCCCGTGTGCTGCATCTCCGTTATTGACTAGGACCGATGAAAATTGCAAAATGATGGCTGGAAAAAGCATACTTCGGACAGCAAAAGTGACTCGCCACCTGATTGAAAAATGAAATTATTGAAAAAATTGAACGAGATTTTAAAGACTCGTACTGCCCAAAAGCACTGTATTGTGCTTGGGTTCGTCCCCTTCTGGAAGATGGGCGCCTAATTTGAACTCTGCGCATATACTTTATTGGAAACTTCGAATTGAACTAATGCAGAGCAGATTCATTCGTTTGGTCATGCATAGTTTGCCCTGGTACAACCTGGAAATTTACCTCCCGATCGCTGTCGCTTCCTTGTTCTAGATACGTTAGACTGTCGAAGCAAAATTCAACGGGCTTTGTTTGTGGCCAAGAAGTTACTTGGCGAGGTTGATTCACCACAATTAGCAAATCATTTTAAAAGTTTTTGTCACCCACCCCTTGGAAATTGGCTTGAAAAATCGGGGAGCAAAAAAATAATTTGTAGGATATGAGTTAATTTTTTTTATAACATCAATTGTCTGTGGGCTCTATAGCTTGAAAAACTTGAAAAATGAGTGTTTGAATTGAGTTAACGTTTCTAGCATGAAATAGAAATGGAAATTCAAACAGCGGAATTTGCGGTTAAACAGCATGTCTCAGCTCAATGTGGTCTTCGGCAACTTTTTGAATAAAAAATTGATGCATATTTTGAAGGGGTCGTCCAATATTTAAGCGTTACTTAAAAAACAATTAAGGTAATAACTTTTTGAGTAAACTTTTTTTCACCTTTTTGGTCTCAAAATATTAAAGATAAACCAATTTCAAGTAATTTTTGTGAAGATATGAACCTTCTACCTTTTACCCATTTTCAGCAATAGACCTTTGTTTATAAACGACCCCTCAAATCATATTTCTTCTTGTAACATGTTTATCAAACGGTTTAAGCCTAAAAACAGTTATATCTTATTAATTAATGCAGAAAAAGCAACACAGTCTTCAGCAAAAATATTCCTCTTTTATGTGCAAAATGTTGTCTAGAACATCACATTGAGCTGTCTGTTGAACTAAACATGTTACAAGAAGAAATGTGATTTGAGGGGTCGTTTATAAACAAAGGTCTATTGCTGAAAATGGGTAAAAGGTAGAAGTTTGATATCTTCAAAAAAAATACTTGAAATTGGTTTATCTTTAATATTTTGGAACCAAAAAGGGGGAAAAAATTACTCAAAAAGTTATTACTTAAATTGTTGCTAAAGTAACACGTAAATATTGGACGACCCCTTCAAAAGATGCATCATTTTTTCATTCAAAAAGTTGCCGAAGACTACATTGAGCTAAGACACGCCGTTTAATCGCAAATATATTTGTCCCGAAATTTCGATTTCTGGCCCATAAAGGAGCGGTAGCGAGGGAGGACAGCATATACTTAACAATGGACTAGGCCGTATTGCTCCATTTCATAAATCACAAATTACTACTTTGGGAATGCTTAAACATTTCGTCTAAGATTTATTCGTTTTGCTAGGTTTACTGACCTCTGGTTACAATCCATTAGCCTTCGCAATGATTTACAGTTCGAAGTAATTAATCGGCGAAGCCGCTGTTACATAAGCTCCAATCCGTCAGTGTTAGGATTTTGGGGGACACGGAGAAATATATTCTTCTTTTTCTAATTTTGCTTCCAGTTGTAGGGTAAGGAACGAGTTAAGCAGTGTTACCTATTTTAATCAGTTGAACATAAATGATCCGAAAATGCACTTTTTTATTCATATTTTCAAAATCTTTTGATAGGATCATCTTCACAAATCACTCAACCATATATTTGATTTACACAAACACAATTTACTGGGTTTCCGACAAGAAATATGATGAATTAAAAATTGTTGTCCAAAAACGTACATTTTTCAGCTGCTCTTCAGCAACCGCCACCTCGCTACTAACGAATTCATCAAATTTTCAGCACCGATTACAACCACTCTGAAAGTCAAGCACTCAATTGTCACATACCATATTATTCACTCTCTTTTTTTCTATTATCTAAGGCTTTGTCACTAGCCAAAAGTTTTATTATTTTCTAACAAAACTGATAACAAATTCTGAATTGACGGAACCTGTTCACCAGTAGCAGCAGCTGCAGCAACTGATGAACTATCGTGCCAAGCCACTGTTTCGGTTCTGGAAATAAGAATTTTGAGTTTGAAATTAACTGAAACCTCCTATGGTGAAAACGTGGTTCAATACTTTCAAGA